>NC_087261.1:2460216-2815216 GCF_037042905.1 Lytechinus pictus
GAAAATAATTTGCCTTAATGATCAAACAACAGTCAGCTACGTAATCTATGAAGTTCACACAGAGTGTTCTGCAAGTTAATAAAAAGATGACGATTAAAGGACAAGTCCACCCCAACAAAAGGTTTATTTGAATAAAAGGAGAAAAATTCAACAAGCATAACACTGAACATTTCATTAAAATCGGATTGTAAAATAAGAAATAATTTTACAGTTTTGCTTAATTTCACAAAACAGTTATATTCACATCCTGGTCGGTTTGCAAATGAGCAGACTGATGACGTCACCCACTCACTATTTTTGTATTTTATTATATAAAATGTGAAAAATTCTAAGTTTTTTCCTCATTGTCATGTGAAACAAATGGTATTCCTTCCTGAACATGTGGGATTACCATCATTTTAATAGGCTATGATAAATATAAAGTCAAGTTGATTCCTATTGTCAAATCTGTGAAAATTGAAATATTGTACAATTCAAACAATAAAAACCAAGAAATAGTGAGTGAGGGACATCATCGACTCCCCATTTGCATAACACGGAGTTGTGCATATATACATGTAACTGTTTTGTGATAAATATTAAGCAAAACTTTAAAATGTCATAACTTTCTTATTTTCAAGACATCCGATTTTCATGAAATTTTCAGCATTATGCTTGTCTGATTTCGATTCAAATCAATAATTTTCTGGGGTGGACTTGACCTTTTATGAAGAAAATTGTTATATTTTGTATGAAACAGGTTTGACTTTTTGTGTCTGTACCACTCCAGTCTATAGTATTACCATGTTACACTCCTTGATCACAGCTGCCAACCTTAATTGAGAACAAAAATTAAATTTTTAATCTCTTTTTATCATATTTTCAAGCCTAAAATCCTATCTTTCTTCAAATTTTGAAAAATAATTACCAACAATCATTGCTCTTCCAAGTTTTAAAAATCCTTAAAATTTCTTAAGGAAAATCCCATTCAGTGTCACTTTCCTGTTAAAATTCCAACTTGTATGCTTTTCAAACTGCACATATTTTCCTTAACCCCGGGAAATTGGTGGGGCTAAGGGGGGTCTTAGCCCCACCGATTTCCTGGGGTTAAGCTTAGCCCACTTCGGTTTCACACTACGTTTGAGCAAAGTGGGCTGGCACGGTATTACGGTACTACATGTATCTGGTCAGGCTGCAAAAAAGCAGGGTTAGCAGGCTTATTGCGGTGCTAGCACCACAGCTGCAATGCTAAGAGATGCAGTGTGAGACGAAACTGGGCTAAGGAAAAGTGGGGCTAGGCATTAGCCAATCACAGAAGTCGAAATTGCACATTAATCACGTTCTGTGTGGCAAATTCATGATCATCAATATTCTTGAGCTGTGCAATAAATACCGGTAGTCCGGCGTTAAGGCGTTAACCCTGGCTAAGCAAATAGTACGGGGTTAAGGAAGACTGTGTGAAACCAAACACGAGTGTCGCTATTAAGGCGAGCACATAATATGCCTGCCTGTAACATGGAAAATGGATTGGTCAAGCAAGAAAAGTGGAAGGGGGCAACTTCACCTTTAACCTTCTGGCCTCAACATCAATAGAATTCATGGGGTCCATGCTAGTATCATAAACACCAAATCATATGAGCCTAGGTTAAAACTGAAGTTATTGCTTTTTTAATACAAGGACTGCAGAATGGTAGGATGAGAACATGTCACTGTGACCTTGACCTTTGACCTCAAAACTGATAGGCTTCGTCGGATCCATGCTAATATCAAACATACCACATTATATGAGCCTAGGTTAAGTTAAACTAAAGTTCTTGCGTTTACGAGGACTGCAGTTCTAAGGGTAAGATGAAAACATATCACTGTGATCTTGACCTTTGACCTTTTGACCTCAAAATCAATCTAGGCTTTCTGGGATCCATGCTAGTATCATACACATCAAAGTATATGAGCCTAGGTTAAGTTAAACTGAAGTTATCGCGTTTGGAAGGAAATGTTAACGGACGGACACCGAGCATGATACAATATAATACATCCCGTAGGACGGGCGTATAAAAAAGATATTACCGGGTACGGGGTTAAGGATATTCCGGGGTTTAATAAGGATATGCAGTGTGAAAAGCATATCCTACTAAAAATGGCAGCTCTGCTCCAGTGTACTGGGGCTTTGGCCTTCGGGTGAATTTACACATAAATTCAAAAAAAGTCAGTTCCTGATAAGCTAGGTGGGCCGATGAGCATTTTTTTCAAAGCCCTGGAAGAAAATGGATAAACAAATTTCTCCTGTGTTTTTTTTTTCAAGAAGAAACAAGGAAAGGATCATGATCAATAATATTTTTTCTTAAAGTTGGTGATGCACATGTGCTTAGAGCTCAAGATATCTTATTTCTGCTTCAAACAAAATTGTGAATTGTGATAAAATATTTCCGGTATTTGTGGTATATAATATATATCCCTCACAATTTGAGAGAGCTATTTATATAAAGTTCAAATTACTGGTATAATATACATGTGCAACATCTTTGACACTGTGGAGTGAAAATGATTGGTTTTTCAGTTTGTTTTTTATTATAAAAATAAAATGGCATTTTCCTCATGGCTACCCTCAATCTGGAGGTTGAAATTACATTCAGTATGTGACAAGACAGGTCCAAAAACAGTTTGATAAAATTTAGTTTCAATCACAAGTTTATCTACACATAATTTTATTTCAAAGTGATGTCCTTTTGCCACTGGACTGCTCATGCAAGCAAATATTTATGTGAAGCTGGCGGACTACTTTATAATAGTTCACAGGCACAAACACTAATGTTTGAAGAAAGGGGTCTGAATTATTTACAGCCCGAGATTTGTGCAATGTACTGAATGTCCTCAAATCTAGGCTCAGCAAGTGTAAACTTGTGCTATGCTTGTCACAAATACATGTAAATACTCAGTGTATTAATTCTCTGTCTGTGCCTGCAGATTTAAATGCTGCTGTAACTTACTCTAACTTGGGCCGAGTTGTTGCTATGGTGGGCAATGGACTCCTCTTGCTTTGGGGTGGAGCGGCGGAGTGGAGCAGCATTCTGTTCTGCAGACACCACCGGGTGATTGTTGACCCCGGCGTCACGTCGCCTCTTGAACATAGAGCACCCGGCACAGCAGCTCATGAACACATGAGGGCGCTCTTTACCTGTGCTGCCAGCAGCACAGCAGCTGGCAACTTTGCTTGCGTCTGTCTCTGATGGGGTGTGCTGATGATAAACGGCTACCTGGTTGCCTCAGAACCTGCGACACAATGCAAGATCAATAGATTCGTGTTCTGCTTTCCCTTTTCAAACTTTTCATTATCAAAATAACATTCAAAGTTCATTTTAATAGTTTATACAGACATTGCCTGCCTAGTGCCAAGGGAAGTTGAATCTTCATTTCTCTGAGGGAGTATACATGTTATGTTTTACCCAAGGGATATATTTTGCCCAGTGAGAAAATATTGCCCCCAAATCCGTATTCTAAAAACCGTGTTATCTGCGTGTTATCTTCAGCTCCTCCCACTCTACATTTGTTTAATCCAATCAAATGCGCTGTTAAAGAAAGATCATGCAAAAAAGGAAAAGTTCTGTCTCATTCGTTCTCCTTCTTTCAAAATTGAAAACAAAATGGCCGAACGACACCGAGAACGAATGCTACATAGAGGTCTAACTTTTCCTTTTTCCGAGGGTCGAGTTTCTGCCTCAATGTCAGAAAATATAGACCTTCATCCATATAATCGAGGTAAGTGCATAATTTATTTTTTCCCCTTTATTTGGAGGGCCATTGCGACCCAATACTACCCCATTTTGGAGAGTACCCATGTCTGCCTAATATTACACGGACAAGTCCTGGGCTCCGTCCTGCTTCGCGGCCGGAGCTCCCTGGGTTAAGGTGGGATAAGAAAGTCTTCATGTTGAATTTTAACACTTCAATGATATGCAAATTTATGGTAACTTGGGGCAACTAATTAGAATAATTGGTTAACTGAGCATTAAATCATAGAAAATTGAAACAAATCTAGGTGGGACATGGACCCCCAAAATAAAATTTTCGGGGTCCATGTCCCACTGATAATCGCAAAAGATTTGTTTAGATTTTCTATGATTTAAAAGGGGTGAATATGCAAATTACGTACACTGTAGGTGGTGTCAAAGGATGTAATGTCCAATCATACTTATTAACATTTTGAGGACATTTTTAAAGGCATTTCCAAGAAAACAATACAGTATTGTTGCATCTCTAAGTTCTAATTTTATGAATCAAAATGAAATACCACAAAAATTTACAATATGAATTTAAAGTATAAGACAATTACCGCCTTTCGGTAAACTAATATGTGACTTTTTTACACGTCAAAAGGTTCCCATCTTTGACATAATTCAAGGCATACAAAATGACATAAAACTTCATAGAAGTAGTAGAGTAATGAACCTTGAATCTTGAAGAAGTACTCTCCCAAAAGCGTACACGCTGTCCTGGAGAGGGTTGTGCTGTGTCAGGTGCTGCCAGTGCTTCAGGTGATGTGGTGATCCTGTGGTGGTATTCTTGGTGCACTATATACAGTGTGCTAGGTGCAGTGTGCGGGTGGTGCGTGTGTGTCCCTCTTACAGCATCTTAAGGGGAGGGGGAGGCAACATTTGCTGAATGATAGGCAATGTTGCTCCCCGGAAGCCAGCTATAGAGGTCGAAGTTACAGCAGCATTTGGGAGAGTATTCCAAATACGGATGGTTCTTGGGAACATACTGTACATGTAGCAGTTCACTCTACAAAAAGGCTGGGTGTACTTGAGCTGATGTCCAGTGTGTTGTGAACGTTGTGGACGAGAACTGCTGCTTAACTTAATCTGATGTGGCATGTTGATGTAAACATAATTGTGATGAATTTTGTAGAACATCTCACATTGGCTAAGAAGGCGTCTGTGTTGGAGAGTATCCCAGTGAAGAGTTGACAACATCGATGTTACACTGGATTCTCTGCTATAGTCATGAAGGACAAACCGAGCACCCTGACGCTGAATGTTCTCAATAATGTTTACATCTTTCTGTATGTGAGGATTCCATGCACATGAAGCATACTCAAGTTGAGGTCTGACAAGTTGCTTGTACGCAATGTCTCTCACTTTCAGGTCACATTTACCCAATGCTCGACGTATGATTCCAAGAGTACGAGCAGCTTTGGAGGATATCTTCTGTGCATGGGAGTTCCAACTCAGGTTGTCTGTGATGGTCACACCGAGGTATTTACAGGAGGTTGCCGTTGGAACAGGTTGGTCACTGATGGTAAAGTTGCAAGCCAAGGGTTGTCGTTTCAATGAGATACACATGTGGGCACACTTCTTGACATTGAAGGACATATCCCACAGTTTTGCCCAATCTGATAATGTTGAAAGATCTCGCTGGAGAATTGCGTGGTCAGCTCTTGTCTTGACCTTGCGATACAGCACACAGTCATCAGCAAAGAGTCTGATTGGTGATGAGATGCATTCACAGATGTCATTGATGTACAGCAGGAATAACACAGGCCCGAGTACTGAGCCTTGCGGCACGCCTGAGAGTACACTGGCTCGTGGTGAGGATGTTCCATCAACATGAACTGACTGAGATCTGCCTGATAGAAAAGCTTGGATCCATCCATGCATTTGACCAGTAATGCCATAATACTCCAATTTGTAGAGCAGCTTCCTGTGTGATACCTTATCAAAGGCCTTACTAAAGTCGAGAAAGAAGGCGTCTGTCTGACATTGCTGGTCGATGTTGTATGCCCAGTCATTGATGGCCTCAACAAGTTGCGTTTCGCATGACAGTCCCTTCCTAAATCCATGTTGGTTTGGGTTGATGATGTTATTCTTTTCCAAGTATTTTGACATGTGGCTCAATACAATGTGCTCTAGGATCTTGCAGCAGATGCATGTGAGTGACACCGGTCTATAATTGGCTGGGTTACTCTTGTCGCCAGACTTGTAGATGCTGGCCACTTGAGCTCTTAGCCAATCACTTGGAAGAATTCCCTCATCATAGGATTGTTGGAAGAGATGAGTAAGGACTGGGCTAATCTCATCTGCATAGTCTCTTAACATTCTAGCAGGTATTTCATCTGGACCACTGGCTTTGTTGGTGTTAAGTTCTTTCAGTTGTTTATTCACTCCTCGTAAGCTGATGAAGAGATCTTCAATTGGTGTGTACGGTGAGGGACCCTTGTCTGGTAGTACCGATGAAGTATTATCATGTGTAAAAACTGAAGAGAACTGAGCATTTAGAGCATTAGCTTTCTCCTCATTGGATACATAGGAAACATTTCCCACTTTTAAAGTTGGGATTCCTACCGACTCTCTCCGCTGAGCTTTGACGTACCTCCAGAATTTCTTTGCGTCAGTCATAAGACTTCCTCCAACAACATTTTGAAGGTATTCACTGTGAGCTGATTCTTTTGCTCTTTGAACAGAATTTCTCTTTGTTTTGTATGTTTCCCAATCTGAATGTGACCTTGAACGTCTTGCCTTCTTGTATAGCCTGTCCCTCTTATTCATTTCCCGTATGATCTTCGAGGTGATGTACGGGTGGCTTGTCTTGGGCCTCGAGTTCCTGTGGGGAATGTGAGACATGATTGACAAAAGAGAAGTCTTGAAGAATATCCAATTATCTTCTACAGAGATGTCTTCAGGAGATCTTTCAAAGTAGTCATATGACATCTGAGAGCAGTGCTCCTTAATGTCTTGTTTGTCAGCTTTGTCATACTGGTAAATTCTCCGCACTGGTTTTCTTTGGAGTTTGGGT
Source organism: Lytechinus pictus (assembly GCF_037042905.1). NCBI lineage: Eukaryota > Metazoa > Echinodermata > Echinoidea > Temnopleuroida > Toxopneustidae > Lytechinus > Lytechinus pictus. The sequence continues at coordinate 2,466,985 of NC_087261.1, forward strand.
CGCATATTGATGTCAAACAGGGTGATGTCATGGTCACTGATCCCAGGTTTTGTTTGGGTATTATTCACAGCATCAGGTGTAGTTGTGAGTATAAGATCTAAGATATTTCCAGAGGCCGGTCTTGTAGGCTCCCTACCCATCTGGGTTAAACTACATCCATTCACAAAGTTGAGGAAGTGAGAATGAATTGCATGAGTTCTAGGATTCGATGTTACAACTTTACACCAGTCAATATCCGGTAGATTAAAATCTCCCGCTAGGACTAAAGCAGGCAGTTTCCTGTGCTTTCGAAAGATAGTACTGATGCTACCTTGTAATTCGTCAATCACCTCATCCTTAGAACCGGGTGGTCTGTAGAAGCTACCGAGATAGAGCAGCCCTCCTTTGACAAAGTCTATGGAAGCCCAGCATACTTCTGCAGAGCAATCAAACTCAGGACGCCTGATTGAAGCCAAGTCCCTCTTCACTGCAACAAACACACCACCTCCAAATGCATTCCGATCCTTTCTGTATACTTCATAGTTTTCTGGAAAGATAGAATATGTCGGCACGTCAGCATTCAGTTTTGATTCGCATCCAAGTATTATGTCTGGATCATGTTGGGCAAGAGCAGCCTGGAAATCCAATTTGCTCTTCTCAGACTTCAGTCCATTGCAGTTAACTTGCATCCCACGAAGCTTTGTTCGACGAGATTTGGACTTCTTCTTCGCTCTTGGGGCGTTTCTCAATGGCGTTGAGGTCAGCCGAGGAGAAAAGGAAGACCTATCTACGCTTGAATTATCAGGACTTGATGGACTAGAGGACTCGTCAGTCATGAGAGGGGTAAAGGAATTCGATGTGTCAACAGAGATGAAGGTTCTGAATAACCCATGCGAAAAATTTGGAAGTCCACAACTGCAGATCCAGGAAATGTTAGAGTCATTACAAAGTGCTTCATAATGGCTGTCAGTAATTCCCATACATTGGCAATGAAACCAGACATTACAGTGGTCACAGGCTACACCAGCATCATCATCTTTAACTTCATGCCCACATTGGCCACATGGGAATAGAACCGTGTTGGGTCCGGGATTAAGCTCAAGTCTACCACTCAGGAGTAGAGAGAGGATTATCATTTTTCTACTCCTCAAGCATTTGCCATCAGACTCTAGGAGATGACCTACTTCTGGTACATGTAATCTGTTGAAATTCTTTCTTTGGTAGTTTCTCCTCAATTCAAATGGAGTTGATGAAAGGATGCTGTTGATATTCTGCTCTGCTGAGTTCGAGCACAATGAATCATAGATATGAAGAGTTAAGAGTATCAGAAATGATAGCCTCAGTAACAGTGGCTCCATCATGGAGAAAACACGGTGTAAGAGCAGAACGTACAAATTCCACAATGATTCTCTCAGTAATTATTCAAAAGAATTGGAAAAAGAAAATACCAAATGACTCCTTAAGCTCCAATAGCCAATAGGTACATGGAATTGTTGATCCTTCTCACTGGTGCATACTAATACTAATAATGGCAAATTTTTTAAAGTCCATAAAATAAATGAAGAACAGTATAAAAATTCATAAAAAGCTCACAAATCCTGTATCTCTCCACTGGCCACAAAGAGTAAGCATAGCTTAACTGAAGCAAGGGTGTACTTTTCAGTTCTCAATGATGATAAAAAGCAAGTTCTCACCTCTGTTCACCTAGATATTTTGCTGTCATAACATGTCACAAAACACAGTTACTGGGACTACACCAAAATGGCTGACCTAAGGATCTCAGTATGTCCAAAAAATTGCTGGATATAACTCCTCATCAACATCAGAATATCCCTAAAAAAGTACTTCCAGGTCCTTAAATGAGAATTAATACTGGCCACAAGTAAAAACTGTGAAGATAAAAACTCAAAAAAGTGAAATTTTAGGAAAGTTTAGGACACACAACCACTGCCCTGCACACACAGCACACAGCACACAGCACAAAACCTTACCTCACACCAAACTGCAACATTTCTAAAATTACCTTCAGAGTTTTATTAATACTTGATATATACATGTATATAGGAGCTGTGCGGACTTTGAAAACTACTGAATAATAATTCAAAAATAAATTTAAAAAAAAATACTTGTGTCGGCCAATAAATATCATGAATCGTAAAATATCATGAAGTGATTTCATATTCATTAGCCGATGCAAGTATTTTACAATCCATGATATTTATCGTCCGACGCAAGTATTTAAATCTAACTTCTAAGTTGGCACTGGCCACTGCTCATGCCTATACATGTCTGTATCTTTGGCTACGATAACAAAGACGGCAAGATGGCGATAATAACATCTGTGAGTAGATCTATAGCTCATCTTCTTACATGATTTTTCTTTTTTTATATAATTTTTCGTGTAAAAAAGAATTTTATTTTTTCCTAGACCTGTCCTAGTCAGGGACTCAGTCTCAGGGGGAAATGAAGTTGTAGCCCATAAGTTTTCACAGTAGAGGCACACGGCCAATGTGGGAGACTATGGGAGACTGTCTCCCATGAGGGAGATTATCTCCAATATCAGAGACTTTTGTAAAGAATTTGGGTATCCAATTTCAGAGTCTCCAGTTTGGGAGACCAGTTTCCTTTGTTTACATTTGCTGCAAAAGGATTACCTTGGCGGCAAATAAAAATGTGATAAGCAGATTCCTCATGAAAAATTACCCCTTTTCACCGTTTACTTTAAAAATTCACTGTCTACTTTTGTTTTGATAAGGATTTTTGTTGTCATCCACACACAAAACTAATGGGCTTTTGACCTCGGTGAGACAAAATTTTGGGTGGAAAAAATTATGCTTTTGTTGATGTTGTTTCTTTTGTTTTTTGGCAAAGCAAGTCTCCAATATGGGAGATTGTCTACCATATTGGAGAGTCTCCCATATTGGCCGTGCGCCTCTACTGTTTTAGTATTACTATTACTTAGTAAGTTAAAGAGAACAAGTATTTTGGAGCAACATTGTTGTCTCCAAAATACTTGGTGTGTGTGGGTCTATACCATCCCGTCCCAGGCTCCATGGAGAGTAAGCCTAAGTTACGTAAGTAAATGACTTTTACTCTCCTGGGGTGGTATTCTGAAAACGTTCATTATCTTTGTTCTTATCTTTTATCTTATCTCATTGAGATAAGAAGACGCTAAAATCATTGCAAATCGGTATTCTGAAAATCTTCGTAACGCGTTCTTATCTCTGTAGGGACTGCCCCCTTCTTATCTTCAACACGCCCATTTTTAAGATATTACCAATCAAAATGCGCTTTATATTGGCAGTTAAACCAATAGAAGTGTTCCTTATGTCAAGAGAATATCATGGGCACTGCGCGTACACTTTTTCTGGCGCATTGCGCGAAATAGGCATTTTATACGCAATGACTGATTATTATTTCGAAACACGTGCACAAAATAAAGAAAGAAATTAAAGAAAAAAAGTAAATAAAGCAGGTACGAAAAAAGAATAAAACAGGAAGAAAGAAAGTAAGTAGGTAAGAAAGGAGACAGAAAATGGTCAAAATGAAGCAGAAAAAAAAAAAAGATGACAGGGACAAAGCAGAAAACAATGAAAGAAAGAGTAAACGAAAGAAAGCAAGCAAAAAGAATTTAAGAGAAAATCAAAAATTAAAAGTAAGAAAAAAGAATGAATAAAAGAAATAAAAGGAGAAAGAGAACGATTTTCAATGATAAAGTGAGCAATAAAAAATGAAGGTAAAAATTAAGAAAGAAAAGGAAAGAAACTTAAAGGGGAAAAGACGGAGAAGGACAAATAAAAGGCTTAAAGGGGAATCCAGCCTTGGCCATAAAATGTTGTGTTGGGAAGGAGAAAAATAAATTAAACAGAATGGCGAAAGTTTGAAAGAAATCGGACAAGCAATAAGAAAGTTATAGCTGCTTTAAAATTGAGATCACTAACAGTATGTAGATTTCAAATTGGCAACTGGGTAAGTAAATTATGACAAGGGGCAAGGACAACTTTCCCATAGGCCATGTACTTTATAATCAGGGATTTGTGGTTTTCTCCTAAGTACCCCTTCCCCTGGGGCAATAATCTAAATATAATCCAGGTAGGATATTGTTTTATGTCCTCATGAAAGAAAAATATAATTTGAAATAAAACTTTTGGGAAAAACGACATTTTAGCCATAATATGTATTGGTGTACATGGAAGAGTAGTCCTTGCCTTTATACATCATTATGACATCCCATATGCAGCCAATTTGAAGTCTCCATGGGTATGGTGATTACCAATATTTACAACTTTTAAAAATTCATAACTTTCTTGTTGTTTGTCCAATATTGTTCAAACTTTCACCTATCAACTTGTCTGATTTTTCTTTTTCTTATAAAAACAAGTTTTTATTTGGGTTGGATTCCCCTTTAAAAGGATAAAATGAAGGAATAAAGAACCGAAAAAGGAAAACAGAAAAAACGAGCGAAAGAAAGTAAAAATGAAAGAAAGAGAAAAGGAATAAAAAGTGAAGGAAGAGAGAAAAAAGGAAAATGAAACAGAAATATAGAAATAAAGGAAAATACAAGAGAGAAAAGATGAAAGAGAAATTAAAACAAAAACTAGAATTTTAATTCGTCATGAGGACGAATTAGGTGATCTGTCTCTGATTTCATGATCACGAAGACAATCAGCATGTTTATTGAGATCAATATGATCATCATGATGAAAACTGAACTTCTCTTACGAAAAGAACGTGTTGAATACTCTTGAAAAAGAGGGAAATGAAAAAGTTGTGTGAAAAAGTTTAGGTCATACACATATTGTACAGGAACATTGTACATTAAAAGGGATTTTAATCTCTTTTATTGTCCAATGTTTTATTTGATATACATTGTAATGGTCATAAAGGACCATTTGTGAAATGTTGAAAAGAAAAAAAAGGAAAAAAAATTCTCATGTTCACCCCGGCCCCCTGGGCTCGAACCCTGGACCCTAAGGACGCAAGTCTCATGCCTTACCCATTGAGCTACACACTTCCCATAGACTTACACATAAGCAAAACAATAGGATCTCAAATCCAATTTTGCAAGTGAAATACGGGCATGATCCCGGCATCTGATCGGAAAATGGAGACCACACCTGCAATAGCTTACAATCTCAGCTACAACATACTCCAAGCTCAGAGAAAACCGACAAAAACAAATGGAGATATGGCTCGCGAAATAGAGCAATGTAAAATCCAGTTTTGAGAAAAAGTCATTTCCCATACAGATAGCACACAAAATGAGCGAAAATGACATACCCCTATAAATCGACATTTTCAGGGATAATCCGTTCCTTAAAATGTAAAAATGCCAACTCATTAGATAGAGTGAGTCCTCGGCTACAATATATAAGAAACTGAGCGAAAATTGACCAATAGTTATGGAGTAAGAGTCAAATTTGCATAATTATGATGACGTCATAAGTAGCAAAATGGGAATTTTGAGTTCCGACGCCATTTTGATGACGTCATGATAAAATTTCGGGTCAAATGTGACATGAAATCATATCTCCCATCCATACTCTATTCGAATATGAAAAAAAAATTGGGGGTCAACGGACTACCTGAAGAGCTATGAGTTTTGTATCTATAGGCATGTTTTTGCACATATATTGTCTATGGTTAGTGCGCGCGCGCGTGCGTGCTGTAAACTTTGATGGAGGCTAATTCCGTTATTACTTGTCGTAGAATATTGATCAAGGTATCAAATTACTCAGAATTATAATATCAATGCATTTTTTTTACCAAAGTAGGGCTTTGACCAAAGTAGGGTACGAATCAGGTCATTTTAAGCATTTCAAAAATTTGCGCGCGTACCCGTGCTTTGGTCAAAAAGTGATTTTGAGCATTTTAAAATTTTGATGCGCGCGTACGCGCACGTCGTGACCTTTACATGACTTTTGATGACATGGGCAGTTGACCCTTGACCTGAAGTTAATGTGATGTAAATATGGTTAATTTTTTATAATTGATAATGAAGATATGATTATGTGATTTTACAAAATGAGGTCTAGATGACGTCATGATGACCTTGAACCTGTTTCATCCAGATGACATGGCAAGTCCCCATAACTGATGATACTTTGAAGAAAATTGAAGATGTAGATTTTGAGATTTTACGCTAACAAGAAAAGGGTGGAAATATAAAAATTAAGAAATAAATAAATAATAAATAAAAAAGAAAATTCGTACGAAATTAATAGTTGATCTGTCGATTGACGGATCACCTAATAAAGACTCAAGAAAGATAAAATCGAAAGAAAGGTAAATTCAAAGAAAGAAAGAACAAGAACGAAAAAGGAAAATAAAAAGGCAGGAAAAATGATGAATGTAAATAAGAGAAAAACATTCATGGAAAGAATAAAGAAAAAGATTTTTATAAATTAATAGAAGAAAGACAGAGAGAAAAAAGAAAATAAAGAGAGTAAATAAAGAAAGAACGGAAAAAGAATGAGCGAAAGAAAGAACAAAAAGAAAAAAAGAAGGTAAAAAAGAGACAGAAGTGTCAGAAAGCAGAAATAAAAAAAAATGAGAGCGAACGAACGAGCAAAAAAAAGAACAAAAAATAAAAGAAATAAAACCAAGAAAATATAGAAAAATAAAGGGGAAATTTGAAATTTAAGGGAAGGAAGAAAGAAAGAACAAATATAAAGACGAAAGAATGAATGAAAGAAATAAAAATAAGAAATGAAAAGATTGCAAAAATTAAATTAAAGGTAGACAGAACAAGAAAAAATAAAGAAATGGAAAGAAAGAGAGAAAAAAAAGGGGAAGTAAAACAGCAGAAATAAAGACTTAGTAAAGAAAAAAAAAGGAAAATGGAAAATAAAAAAAGGAAGAAACATGAAGAATAAATGAAACAAAGGAAAAGAAAAATAAAGAAGAAATTAAAAGATTAAAAAGAATAAAACAAAAGAAAACAAAACAAACTGGAGAACGAAAGGAAGGAAGACAGAGAGATAGAAAAGAAGAAAAAGAGAACATAAATATATAATATAAATTAATAAATAAAAAAAAGGATAGAAAAAGAGACGGGCAATATAAAGGGTGGGAGAAATACCTGTTACTACCAGTGTCCATCGATTTTTAAGCAAGAAAGAACGCGGACATCATGAGATGTGATAATAACCCTCTCGCTATCTTAAATATTATCATAAATTTCGTAAGATAAGAAAGATAAAGATAAGAACGTTTTCAGAATACCACCTACCGGTATCTTGATTTTGTTCTTATCTTTTTAGCGCGCTTTTGTATATAGTATAATGCGCGAGTTATAAATTTACGCGCTCAGCATAGGATGGAAAGCAAGATAAGAAAAAGATAAGAACAAAAGATAAGAAAGTTTTCAGAATACCAATTTGAGAACGTGACGTAGATAAGAACAAAATTAAGATAAGAACGTTTTCAGAATACCGCCCCAGGAGCTAGAGCCTCCAGCCCAGGCTGGGTCATCGATTCCCCAATTTTTTTTCGCCCGGTCTGTCGGGCTTTCATCATCAACGTGCCGATGGGATGGATGGGTGTGGGCGCAGCTAGTCCGGACGAGCGCTATTTTAAGTAACGTTACAATGTCAGACATCAACCTACAATAACCAACAATCAATTTCTAAGAGACGTAAATAATTCTTGGATTATTCTATACCAAATTAATAAACAAAGTCTTACGTGTCCGTGCGTTAAAAATGAATAGGCTTGGTTTAGATCTACGGGAGAATCTCGATGAAGACAGTTGTTTTCGTCGCGGTTTCACTTTCTGTACAACGTCGTAAGATGGCAGCAAACACATTTTACCAAGGCCCTATATAAACATATATAGGGCCTTGCATTTTACCAAGAGTATCTTTACTTCTCTTTTACCACGGAATTCCGTTGAATTTTACGAAGCCCCAAACCGGACATTTTTGACATCCAAAAAAAAAAAAATTATCACGTACGTACGCAGTATTATTACGTACGTACGTAATATTATTACGTACGTACGCAGTATTATTACGTACGTACGTGATAATTATTACGTACGTACGTGATAATTATTACGTACGTACGCAGTATTATTACGTACGTACGCAGTATTATTACGTACGTACGTGATAATTATTACGTACGTACGCAGTATTATCACGTACGTACGCAGTATTATTACGTACGTACGTGATAATTATTACGTACGTACGCAGTATTATTACGTACGTACGCAGTATTATTACGTACGTACGTGATAATTATTACGTACGTACGCAGTATTATCACGTACGTACGCAGTATTATTACGTACGTACGTGATAATTATTACGTACGTACGCAGTATTATCACGTACGTACGCAGTATTTATTACGTACGTACGTAATGTTATCTCCCAAAAGGTCATACATGAATTCAAATACCGGTAGTTACTGAAATCTGATCACGCTAGCGCGAAGCCCGCAGGCTTTAAATTTTTATGTGGGCCTACAATAGGCCTTCTGCTTTGATTGTTCCCGCATAGAATTTCCCTTTAAATACCAGCCTCTTCAAATAGTTTTTCTTTTTTTAAACACCTATACATCTTCACTTAATTTACATCAATTAATACCATATCATATTCAAATTTAAGCAGAGAACGAAGCAATTTCAAAAGGGTGGTAAAATAATAGGGGCTCATCCCAGTGTCGCGTGTGGGTACATTTTTGAAAAAAACTGTCTCGCCAAAACACTAACATAATAGGCCTTTAATTGTCCTTTCCCCAATGTGTTTCTAGCAGTTTCTGAAAGGAATGGTTTAATTGAAAACACAGCCTGATGACGAGAACAAATGAAATGGTTATCATATGAATATTGTGGGTTATATAGCAGGGACCTGGGAACTCGCGGGGGTGCTGGGGGTGAAGCACCCCAAAATGTGGGGGTGCTGCATGTGTTATTTTCCATAGGCCTCCTGGAAATCTAGTGGTAAGTTGATGAATGACAGAAATGTAATGAAAATGAACGACGTTTTGTAGACCCCCACCCCCTTAAGAATTTTCCGACACAGTACTTAAAATAGTGTTTAAATTCACAATTTTTCAAATCGGAATATCAATTAAATATTTTCTGCTCGTGCTTCGCGCTCGCATTATTGATTTTTATAATAAAAACAAAGTATTTACAACGCCCAGATACTAAAGGGCTAACTCTAAACACGCGCACGCATGTTTATTCAGATACGCAGCTTGTTTTGGGGCTTCTCCGGGCTGAAAATATTTATATCAAATACAATTTTATGAAAATCTGATAACAAATAGTTAAGTTATTTAATTCTAAAGTTTAGCAATAGTTTATGAAAATGGTGATATGCATGTCGTCATGAATATTAAATAGGTGGGTTGACATGTGCGGAAATCTCTTCCCAAAGGTAGAGGGACCAGGGCCTGCATGGAAAAAAAAAGCATAAAAAAAAGAAAAAAAAGTTTTCACCCAAAATGTAAGGTCATTTAGTCCAAAAGCTATTATTTCGATTGTGAAGTGATGTATTTTTCTCCATGAAAGACCAAAAATAGTAGGGGGGCATTTGATATTGTGTCCCCCTACTATTTTTGGTAGGGGGGACACGTCCCCCTGTCCCCTCTGGGATTTCCGCCCTTGCGGGTTGAAGATATCACATCCCCACTATCCTGTTTCTTGTGTTATTACATGGAATCAAAATTGTTTAATTTTTTCATACCAGTGTGAATGATATGTCTCCCTTATAATGAAATAAGTTGCAGCAAAGAATATCTAATAGACTAAATCAGTTGTCAATTCAACTGTTTTTTGGTTCTTGAAGGGAAAATATCAAATAAACCTAATTTTATATAATAAAATACAAAAGAACAATTTGGGATATGACCAGTTTGCTCACTGAATATTAATGAAGACATGCTTAAAACTGTTTCACCGGAATAATGCTAATCTTTAAAATGCAATAACTTTGATATTCCTTGTCGGATTTTGATCAAATCTTTATTCTTATGTTCGCCTGATTTCTCTTTATCTGTTCAAACCATATTGCATTCAGTGTGGAGTTTCAGATCAGAATATCAAAAAATTTCTGCTCGCGCTTTGCGCTCACATTATTAATGTAAGAATATATCCAATTACCCATCATTTTCTTGATTTTCAAAACATGAATAGAATGTCCCAATTATAGGTCTGAAATCTCAATTTTGTTTCCGCTCGCTCTTTGCGCTCGCATCAATTGTATAGTTATATACCTATCCTGTTCATGATTAGAAAAGTGCTTAAGATGTCCTGTTTTTAGGTCTGAAATCTCATTTTTAATTCCGCTCGCGCTTCGCGCTCGCATCAATTGTATATTTATATACCTATCCTGTTCTTGATTAGAAAAGTGCTTAGAATGTCTCGTTTTTTGGTCTGAAATCTCAATTTTGTTTCCGCTCGCGCTTCGCGCTCGCATCTTATCCTGTTCATGATTGCAAAAAGTGCTTAGAATGTCCAGTATTTAGGTCGGAATGTCAATTTTTTCAGCTCGCGCTTCGCGCTCGCATTATTTGATTGGTGATATATGAATCGTCTTAATGAGTAACTGCAAACATTCCTTATAACACTTCCCTTTCGATCAGACCAGAGCGTATATAAAAAATATCTGCTCGCACTGATCACGTTCGCAGTTATTATTTGTTACATACGCATCTTGTTCAGGACCACAAACATTGCTCAAAATATTCAATTTTTCAGGACAAAATACATGAATTTCCCCCCCCCCAAAAAATAGCTCGCGTTTCGATCGCGCTCGACTTATCTCATTATATATCTATGTTCTTTTATAAGAAGAAAGCTAAGAAGTGACTGTCATATATATGTATATATATATATATATATGTGTGTGGGGGGAGGATTGGTTGGTGTGTGTGTGGTGCCCTTAGAGGTGTGTGTGTGTGTGTAATTATGGAAAATTCAATTATTGTGTCCCCCCCACCTTTGAGGAGAGATTTCAGCACCCCCACTGAAAAAATCGTTCCCAGGTCCCTGTTATATAGGCCCTATAATCGATGAAAAGTCATGATCATCACCAGCATGACTATGGTCCAACCATGGTCCCAGCTAGCAAGCTGACGTTGGTTGGGCCAATGCGGGGTGCCGATGTCGGCCACATTCGGCGAATATCGGATTCCATAGACCAATGAAAATTAGAATACTACGTACGTACGTAATAATACTGCGTACGTACGTAATAATACTGCGTACGTACGTCATAATTATCACGTACGTACGTAATAATACTGCGTACGTACGTGATAATACTGCGTACGTACGTAATAATTATCACGTACGTACGTAATAATACTGCGTACGTACGTAATAATACTGCGTACGTACGTAATAATTATCACGTACGTACGTAATAATTATCACGTACGTACGTAATAATTATCACGTACGTACGCAATAATACTGCGTACGTACGTAATAATTATCACGTACGTACGTAATAATACTACGTACGTACGTGATAATTTTTTTTTTTTGGTTGTCAAAAATGTCCGGTTTGGGGCTTCGTAGAATTTGCTCGGTCCATTAAAATTTTGATTATATTCCTTGCTCTACCAGGTCAGTGGTATATCATTTTGGATCATCTGTCTTAGAAAAAAAATGAAGAAAAACATTTTCACCAGTGGCAATACCCCTTTTCCATGACAGGCGGCAGGCCCAAGCTTACAAAAAGGGGTGATGATTGGTTACCCCCCCCCCCCCCCGCCCCGGAAGCCAAGGATGATAATTAGGGGCAGTGGCGGACCGTGACCCGAAGGAGACAAAGCATTGTAGGGGCACAGCATTGTTCACAAAGAATACAGTGCCCCTCCAATCATTAATTTTTTGTCTCCTTCGGGTCACGGTCCGCCACTGATTAGGGGTATATCCATTTGATAAAAATGGGCGTATTATAGTTGAACTCATCCTGAACAAAATAATCCCGAATATAATGCGAAAATCACCCACAGGTTTTCAAGAACATGATCCGCCGTACTCAATTTATTTAATTCAATTCAATTTTATTTTCCACATATTGAGTAAAAAACATGCAATATCATTATAATCGAATACATACATAGATAATAACAATACTAGTATAAATAGTTTCAATATATATATTACATAAAAAAGACATAGAAGATCAAAATGTGGAGGGGATTGACAAAGGCCATATTGATCTATCAAGGTCAATCCCCAGTGAAAGAAAAAAAAATGGAATACATAAATTACAAATGAATAAAAAAGTTGACCTCAAAACCCCAGACAAAGTAAAAGAAAGTAAATTAAGACGAATAAAGGGGAGGGAGAGGCAAATATGAAACTATCTTAAGGAGTAAGAAGGGAAAATTTATATTTTCGTTTGAAAGACAGGAGTGTGGGGGAATGTTTGAGTTCAGTCGATAAAGAATTCAAAAGTTTGGGTCCGACATATTGAATAGTGTTTTGTATTTGGCAAAAAATGGTGCTGTATATGATTACGAGAGTTAGAGTTTGTGATAATTCTTATTGCACGTTTTTTAAGTATTCTTAATCTACTCAGATGGCAATCAGAACAATTTCCCTAAACAATATTACAATAGTTAAAATGAGGTAAAATCATTGTATAATACAGATTAAGAAGGATATTCAAAGGTAATATAAGTTTAAGTCTGTTCATGACACTTAATGTTTTTGCTACTTTACAAGACACGCTGTTAATATGTTCTTTCCAAGTTAATTATTTATCATCTATAGTAACCCCGAAAAATTTAGTAAAATTAACAAAATTAAAAATGGAATATTACAACCATTGATACATACATCTATTTCATTACAATTTATATTTTTATTTTTAGGTTGGAATAAGATACAAAAAGTTTTATCAAGATTTAATTTAAGTCTATTTGCTAAAAACCATGAATTGACCTTAGATAATTCAGTAGAGAGTGTGTTATTTAGCGTCTGTACGTTGTCCCCTGTTAAAAATAAATTAGTGTCATCTGCAAAAACAGTTGGTTTGAGTATTTCACTTACATATTGAATATCATTAACGTTAAAAAAAAAGTAACAGGCCCAATACCGATCCCTGGGGTACGCCTAAAAAAATTGATTTTATTTCAGAGGATACATTATCAATTGATACATACTGGAGTCTATTACTAAAATAACTTACAAACCAATCCAAGCAAGAACCTCTAATTCCATAGAATTTCAGTTTTTCTATTAAAATATTGTGATTGATACAATCAAACGCCTTTGAAATCTAAAAATATTCCGATCAAAAATTGCTTATTTTCAAATGTTTCAGAAATGGTATTCATAAAATCGAGTAATGCCATATACGAAGAATATTTTTTCCTAAAACCATATTGTCTATTATACAAAATATTATTACTACATAGAAATGACATGAGGCGAGTACAATTTTTTTTCTTCAAAAATCTTAGAAAATGTAGAGAGTACTGATATTGGACAGTAGTTAATACACATTAAATTTTATCCCCTTTCTTGTAGACAGGAATAACTTTCGCTATAACTTAAAATGAGCTTACTTGGAAAAATCCCGTTTTGTAAAGAACAATTAAAAATATTGCACAAAATTTTTTAATAATGTCAACGTCTATATCATCATATCCAGGACTTTTACTATATAGATTTTAGATGTCTTACGATTTCTAGTATTTGATGACATTCAATTGGATTCATGAACATAGAATGTGTATCTAAAGAAACATCGAAGAGGAACAAATGCGGATAGTACCAAGAGGGGGCAAGGGCAGAATGCCCCACCCCCGGTGCATGTTTATTTTTTTTTTAATTCTAGATATGAATGTATATCCATAAATTAATTGTTTTCTTGAAAATTCACTGCACTTCTCTTTGCATTAAAGGACATTGTGCAATTTTTTAAAGAAAAAAATTATGACATTGATGGATTTCCATAGAGTTACGATTGATCGGATCAATCGTAACTCTTTGTAAGACGGGGCCCAGGGGTCCGTTGCAGAAAGTCAAAAAATCAAATCACAAGTCCCAAATGCGCGCTGTTGATTGGTTGAAAATCAAGTTGCACATGATTTTTAGAGTTGCGATTGATTGCAACTCTTTCTGCATAGGGCCCCAGTCCTGTGTGTCGGTGCAAAAGATGCGCGGATTCAGAGATGGTGAAAAATGATAATTGTCTGTTACGCAAGCGATGGGCTGTTGGACTGACATCTGTCGTAAAAATGACAACCTGTCGGGCCAACAGTTTGCCATTTTCCCGACAGACGTCAGTCCGACATCCCTGCATGTCGATCGGGTCATGCAGGGCTGTTTCAACTGCTCCATAATTATGTACCTTGAACTTGGTCGGTTTTTTAGTTCCATCATCTTTGTCAAATGTCAAATAAATTTCAGATTGCATCGTCATCAAATTGTCACGGTGGGTTTTTTCGCAATGCGAACGGGGGATCGATCTATAGCTGTACCGACAGTGATTAAAATGTCCCGTTTTACGGTCTATCTAAAAAAAATCCAGGTCTTTTCGCAGGCCAGTATATTATAAATTCCATTGAGCTCGCGCTTCGCGCTCGCATGGATCGTTTAGTTATTTGCCTCTATATAGTTCATGATTAGAAAAGTTGCTCAAAATATTCATTTTCCAGGTCTAAAATATAAAAAATTGAGCTCGCGCGAAAGTTGCATGGTAATTCAGGCCACATGAAATAGGCCTATACTTATCTTGTTTCTATATATTGCAACGTAGTTAGGACCAATTCCAAAAGATTTTGGCGGCCGCGACGGGGAAAATGTGAATGAAAATATTTGTTGCCCCTCCCATCGTTTGATTAAAGTTGGACCTGCCCCTGTGTAAGTAGACGAAAGAAAATTGTGACTGATCATAATGAGGAACTTTACCGTGGCTCATGGTCGTCGGTAATCAGGGCCTCTCCACACCCCTTACTGGAAAAGGCCTCGCGACGCCCCTTATGAAAGGGTAATAGAATTCATCTCCAATTTGATCTCTTTTTCAAAAACTACACATTATTTCCTCTCTCCGAATGTTTTTTATATCTTCCTGATTGGCATTTTGTGATTCAAACAAAGAATATGCACATGTGTTTATTTCGGAGTCATTCAATATTTCAAATGACAAATTCTTAGTGAGATTCGCATCGTGTGCTTATTATTACAAACCGTGCATAAATTAATGTGCCATGCACTTTAGTTCTGAAAATGAAATGTTATCCACTCGCACTTCGCTCTGTATACGTGAGATGTATATCCTCTTCATGACATCATACACAAAGAGTCCTTTAAAATGACCCCTGGCCTCAAAATAAGGGTTACAGCCCGATAGACCGCGGGTCCGATAGACCGCGGGTCCGATAGTCCGCGGGTCCGATAGACCGCGGGTCCGATAGTCCGCGGGTCCGATAGACCGCGGGTCCGATAGACCGCGGGTCCGATAGTCCGCGGTGTGTGTAAAATTATGATCAGGATATAGCGAGATCCAATGTCATCAAGAGGTCAAAAGGCCAATGATACGAGTCCATGGGGTTCTATAACAATGACCCAAAGGGCAATCGCCCCCTGACATATCTACTTCAAGGAAAATATTATCCCCATATTTTTATCGTGCAGGGATTGTTACCCCCCCCCCCCGGAAATTTACCTTCTAGACGCCATACGGAGCCTCTAAAATGCCATCGACTTGACGACATGGCGAAATACTTTATCTTGCCTTGTCGACTAAATAAGCTTATTATGTCCGCATGGCGCGATACGTTATCCTGCCAAGTCAGTCCACTTATAAAAAGTTATATGTCAACATGGCGAGATATTTTATCTTGCCAAGTCGACTTAAATAAGTTACATGTCAACAAGGCGATATATCGGGATTCTCGCCGGGACTTGTACACTTCATATCTCGACATGTGGACATATCGACTTGACAAGATAGAATATATCGCTATGTCGAAATAATAAGCGTATTAATTACTTAGGAGGTGGAAGCGGGGGGGGGGGGGTATTTCCCCTCTAAATTTGAGGTGGGGGACGGTCCCCCTAGATTTTTAGTTGAGAACCTTTTTGTTTGCTTGTCAATTTGTTTTCTACGTCCCCCCCCTAAATTGAGGTGGGCCCCCCTAAAATCTTTTTGTCCCCCCCCCCTAATTTTGGTTGATAACCTTTTTTTTTTCTTGTCAAGAAATTTTGGTGGTCCCTCCTATAAATTTTGGTTGATTTACTTGTCAAAATTTTTACCTGTGTCCATCCCAAATGATTAATTAAGACATGGCAAGATAAAGTACCACGCCATGTCTTCACGTTGATGGCATTTTCAAGGCTCCGTACTAGGGGTAATTATCCGGGGTAATTGTCTGGAGAGTAAATTTCCGGGGGGGGGGGGGGTAACAGTCCCCGGCGGTAAAAATATGGGGATAATGTTTTCCTTGAAGTAGTTGTCAGGGGGTGATTGCCCTAATTGGGTTATTGTTATAGAACCCAGGCGCGGATCCAGGATTTCGTGGGGAGGGAGGGGGGGGGGGGGATTTGACCTGATTTTTGGCGCCCATGTGTACTTTTCGAAAAATGGCGCCCACTCCCTCCTGGCCAGGCTAACTTAAGTGCCTTAAATGGATTTTGAATTATCTTATAATCACATAAAAAAAAAAAAAGACCACTTTTTCATGTATTCTATAAAAAAAAATCCATCAATACATAATGTGATATCAATGGGAGCGCGAAGCACGAGCGATTTATTTTGGGGGGAAGGTTCAATTTGGTTTAACTTCTAACCAGAGTAGGCCCTACTAGAATATTGTGTGAACGGGAGCTGTAGTTTCTGTACTGTTGATTTAGAATACCCTTCAATAATATTAATGATAACCTCTTGGGAATAATGCAATCTCGAAGCAATTCTCCTCATCAGTGGCGTAATTATTCAGCATGGGTGCACGGGGGGGTGGCGACGGCACCAAGTTAAAAAAAATAAATGAAGTGGGAGGGGGGTAGACGTTAAAGAAAATCTGAGATTTCATTGTCAAAAACACATTGAGGAATCTCACATGGCCTAAATAAATAATGAGAACGCGAAGCGCGATCTGATTTTTTAAAATATATTTTTCATGTATTATATCCTGAAAGCCTAAGTCAGGGGCGGACCCAGCTTCCGCCAATAGGGGGAGGGGCCATTTTTTCACCCATATTTTCCCCGATCGGCCGCTCAAAGTTGATTTTTTTTCTTTGAAGGGGTTGTCCCAGTGCCGTAATGAGCCAACAATTTCGAGGGGGCTCGATATGGTGTATCGCATGAAATTAATAAGAAGTTGCCAGTGAGCGAAGCGAGCAAGCAAATATGCCGACATTTTTATTACAAAAATACAAGGTTGTGATAGATTTTGACATAATATTTGGTAAATAATAATATATTTCATCCTAATCCATTTCCTTTTCTCTCTATTTTTTCTTAGTCTTGATTCTCTCTTTTTTTTTTGGGGGGGGGGGGTGGGCAAAACGCCCGTGTCCTAACAGTCATTTCCTAGCTTTACTTTATAAGCCACATAAATGTGTAATAATCTCTTAAGCCCTATGTAATCTAAAAATGAAATTTCATGTATTTTGTCCTGAAAATTGAACATTTTGGGCAATGTTTGTGAACCTGAACAGGACGCGTATGTAACTAGATAATTACCACGAGCGCGAAGCGCGAGCAGAAATGTTAAATATTCGTTCTGGCCTGGTCGAAAAGGGACCTGTTAAGGATGTTTTGTAGTTGGCCATTAAGACGATACATATTTCAACGATTAAATAATGCGAGCGCGAAGCGCGAGCTGAACATTTTTGATATTCCAACCTAAAAAGATGAGATTTCAAATCCCCCTATTGGACATTCGTTTCATGTATGTCAATCATGAAAAAGCATGGGTAATTTTTGGTATCTTTTTACAATAATAATGCGAGCGCAAAGCGCGAGCAGAAAATTTTTGATATTCTGATCCGAAACTGGATAATTTTAGCACATTTTGAATAAGATCAAGCTTTGTATCTCAAAAAACATGCGTGCGCGTGTTTTAGAGTTCGACAGAATCCTGGCAATCTGAATACATTTCATTTTTCATCATAAAAATCAATAATGCGAGCGCAGAGCCCGAGCTGAAAATAATATTTGAAATTCTGATATGAAAAGGGTCAATTTAAGCACTGTTTACAGCACTGTGTATGTAGTGGAATTTGATAGCACTATATAAATAATGCGAGCGCGAAGCGCGAGCTGATATTTTATTATTATTTTGACCTAGGATCGAGACATTTTAGGCCTAAGGACATTTTGTCATCATATAAGAATGATGACTGTCTTCTATTTCTTTTCCTAAAACTTGTCGATATTTATTTCTGAAAAAGGGACAATTTAGTTATTATGAATTCATACAAATTTTATTTAATATTTATTAATCTGTTAAGCCTAGTGTGTGAAATTTGACAGTGCATGAGGCCTGAAAACTGGATATTTTAAGTATTTTTGTAATCATGAATAGGATTCATTGATATATTTTTAGCAAATAATGCGAGCGCAAATCGCGATCCGGAATTTTTTAATGGGGGGATTTAAGTAGTTTGTTATAGAATTAATATATAGGTATACATAACTCATCAATCAAAATGCGAGCGCACAGCGCTAGCTCATAGGCCTTTATTATTATATTTTTACAATCGAGACACCTGAAAAGGTATATTTAGAGAATCTTATATGAAATATAAAAAGACAATAGGTAGGCCTACTTGGCAAATAGTGCGAGCGCACAAAATGTTGCAAATGTTGATTCAAACCATAAAACGGACATTTTCCAGAGCACTTAAAAACATAAATTGGTAAATAAAACAAAATAATGAAAGATCGATGTCCGAGCAGAATTTTTTTTGTATATTGATATCAAAACTTGATATTTTAAACTACATATCAGCCTATTGAGCAAGATATGTATCTCATTGAACAGGCAATGCGAGCGCGATGCGCGAGCGAAACTTTAATATAGTGACATTAAATATTTTTAAAAATTGTTTTCCAAGTCTTCTCCTGACCTTATTTTATTCACTCGTCTTCCTCCTTTTATGTTTTGTCTTCTTTTTTTCTCCTTTCTTTCCCCCTTTTTTTCTTTCCCCGTTTTTCACAATTTATTTGCTCTGTCAATAGGGGGGAGGTTGCCCTCGGGCCGCCTCAATCCGCCTATGTTAGTAGTTGTTATGATGAACATATGATGAAATATCTATTAAGAAATGAATGCGACCGCGAAGCGCTAGCTGAAAACTTTTATAATGATGAAATGAAAAATACATTTTCAGTTGTCAGGTTAGAATATCAAATATTTTCAACTTGTGCTTCTCGTTCGCATAAAAAACTGTAAGGTCGGGATGCGTATATAACTAAACAATTTATTGATGCCAGCGCGAAGCGCGAGCTCAATTTTTTATATACTGACTTAAGAAGGACTAAGGTATAATTCCTATTCTAATTGCTTGTCCTTTTTCTCTTCCTTTTTTCTGTTTCTTACCCCTTTTTTGCGCCACCATGGGGGGGGGGGCAAAATCTTTGCCCCCTGGATCGGCCTATGTATGTTGACTTGAAAAACACTAACACTTACATGTGGGATTGAAGCAGAGGATGAATACCTCATTAATCAAATATTGCGAGCGCGTAGCGCGAGCTAAATTTGATAATAACCCTTTTTGTGACCCTGAACAGTGTATCTATCTCGCTAAACAGACTTAAAACTCGAAAACATTGTTTTTTCTGTTATCGTAAAAACGGGATATTTTAATTCAGCCGCATTAATTTTAGTTTTTTGGGCAGGACATATATTTCACTATAAACAGGCAATACGAGCAATGTTGCACCCCCGGTCGAAAATGAATTTGCATGAAGCCCCCTAAGTTCAAGGTCAATTTGGCGCCCTCGGTTGAACATAAACTTGGCGCCCCCATGTGAAATATAACTTTGTCCTCCCTCCCCCACTCTGAAACATGTATTTGACGCATTATGGTCAAAATTCAAATTAGCGCTCCCCAAGTTTGAACATCAATTCGGCGCCCCATAGTTCGAACGTCATTTTGGCGCCATCAAATCGACGTCCAGGTCAACATCTCCCTCTTCCGTTTCCCATCTCCTTTTCTTTCTTTTTTCTTTCTCTTATCCTCATTCCCCTTTCTTTCTCTCGTTCTTTCCCCCTCTTCTTTTCCCCCTTTTCTTCTCTTTCCCCCATCTTTTCTTTCCCCCTTTTCTTCTCTTTTTCTGTCTTTTCTTTCCCTCTTTTCCTCTCTCTTTTCTCGTTTTTCCTCTGTTCCTCCCTCTCTCTCTCTTTCTTCTCTTCTTTTCCCCTCTTCCTCTCTCTCTCTTTTTTCTTATCTTTCTTCCCATCTTCCTCTCTATTTAAATATTCGTCTCTTCCTTCCTCTTTTTTTTTCTTCTTTTTCCTCCTTTTCCTTTCTCCTTTCATTTCTTCTTTTCCTTTTCCCTCCTCTTTTTTACTCTTCTTTCCCCTTTTCTTCTCCATTTTTTTCTTTGTCTTTCCTTTTCCCTTTTTCTTCTCTTCCTTTCTCCTTCTTACTCTCTTTTCTATTCTCTTCTTTTCCCATCTTCCTCTTTTTTTATTCTCTCCCTTTTCCCCTCTTCCCCCCTCTTTTTTGAGCTGGGGGTGGGGGGGGGGTGAGGCAGTTCCCCCTCGGCCCCCCACTCTCGATGACATTTGATATATCTGATCATAATTTTACACACACTGCGGACTATCGGACCCGCGGTCTATCGGACCCGCGGACTATCGGACCCGCGGTCTATCGGACCCGCGGTCTAACGGACCCGCGGTCTATCGGACCCGCGGTCTATCGGACCCCCGGTCTATCGGACCCGCGGTCTATCGGACCCGCGGTCTAACGGACCCGCGGTCTATCGGACCCGCGGTCTATCGGGATGTCCCCAAAATAAGTATAGGCATACAGTTCACGAACAGAATGCATATCCATTATGAACAATAAATTTCGGCGGATAGAGCGAACTTGACGTGTGTGGGGGAAATGTTTCCTTTGGCAAATATAGTGTCACTGTTAATTCCTAATGGTTAAATAATCTTCTACGGGCGAGAAGCGTGAACAAAATGCGCTTGTTACCATAAATTTTATTATAGGTTTCATCATTTTTTTATTCCCCCTCTTTCTTATTTTTAGGACCTATATTCAATCGTCTTCTTCCGGATAATTTTTCTTTTCCCCTCTTTTATATTTATGTATATATTCCTTCCTTCCTTCCTTCCATCCATCCATCTATTTCGTTCATTCATTTATTCATTCATGTTTTGGGGGGCGGGGAGGGATCGAGCGGACTTGTCAGAAAAGTTTGTATCCTTTGGAAAAAGTCCTGGAAAAGGGCAATATGAATCCCCATCCCCATGATAAAAGCGGCAAGCTTTATCGCCTGGCCTATCGCAAGATGTTCACAACTGTTCACAATGAAACTTATTAATGCTTCTCTGTTATTCAATTTTTATATTATATGTTTTCTTAACATTTCCCTTCTGGCTGATTTGTAGGTCTTCAGGGGACCGTTTCATCAATATTTTCATCCGACAAGTTGTCAGATCTGACATCTTTCCATGATTTTGATTGGCTGAGAGGCACTGTTCATATGGTAACTGTCGGATAAAATGGGACTTGTCGGATAAAACGTCCGACAAGTCCTTTCATGAAACGCCCCGGCCCCCTGAAAATTCTCGCCCATTCATTATTTTCAATCTGTTCCCCATACACGTTATGGAAGCGATGCGTTGCCAAGGTATTGGGTTAAACAATTTTGTGCGATCTCGCTCTCTCGGCGACTTCATCCAAGAATGCAATGTACAGGAAGCCGTATCACTATACACTACTTTTAAAATTATTACGCTCACTAATCGATTTCAAAGAAATAATGACCAAGTACTCAAATTAAGATTAGATTGGATCAAAATATTCCTTAACTATTTTTACAAAATTATTTGATATGGTTTTGTTATTTCAATGAAAGAAAGTTATTGAATATGGGTATCTCATTAGGACATAGCGGAGGCATGGATAGTTTGTGATGCGGCTCTTGCTATTAACGAAATACTCAAGGAAATGGAAAATATGTTGTCTTTTGCCTAATATTCAGAAAAAACTACATTTTGAGCATCATGACTTCAGAAGTAGAAGAACATGTCCTTGCAAAATATGAAATAAAGAAGCGACTGGGAAAAGGAGTAAGTGATTATGATTAAAACAATAGTTCAATGAGTGGTTGTTTATTATGTTTTCGGAACGAATTAGACTTGTGCGGCCAGTGAGATGTCTGTAGGCCAGTGGGTACGGCGTGAGATAACCGCGGGCGCCGCTGAGTTCTGCCTTGCGAACTAGGGCATGTTGCAGTATGATGGGGTGATTATTACCATTAGCCTTGCCCTTGAGGACTCCGTGATGATATTTTAAATATTTTTACATATACTTTTGGCCTTATCCTGAAATAAGTCACCTCTCTTCTCGTTTGTGTACGCTCGTTGTGAATTGTGTATGATGGGGTGTCCAAACTTCGCGCACTTTTCAAAAATATTCATCAGGCTTAAATATTTTCACAAAATATTCATAATTTATACAAAACCAATTCAAGAAATAGTTACCACATTGACGGCAAGATCGTAAACTATAAAATCATGGACGAAAATGTAGGTCAAGGGGATTCGACGGTATTGCGATCTCAAAATTCTATTCCGATCGGCAAATGCGCGCTGTGCTGGAAAACCGTTCAGAAAAAGTGTGACCTAATTTCGCGGACCAAAGTTTTTGTGGAGATTTAAACAAAATCTCAAGCTCAAAAAGTGAAATATTTATATCAGATTGATGGCAAAATGCTATAGAATCGGTTTGTACCACATTTAACTCACATTTTTGATGATTTCTGCTTGCAAAATGGTGATATCGTTATGCTTGTTGAGAATATCAGATTTCTTCAAAACGGGCGCTAACGGTGACAAATTTGCCGATCTTTTGTCAATATTTTTCATGAATACTGAACTCATCCTAAAGAAACTTATATCAAAGGGTAATTTTAGGTCGCTTTTCACGTTGATGATGTCAGATTTTAAGGATATTGGCTAGTTTTTTAGAAAATGACCGTCCGCGAAGTATGGACACGCGCGAAGTTTGGACTCACTGCCATACAAAGAGAATGCCACGGGATCGGGAGAGGAAAGAAGTCGCTGCTGCTGACGAAATAAACGGCAGTGAATGGAGTGGTGACTTAAACCAGAAGAATGCTGTACTTTTCATCACAGAGCCTTGAAACCCTCCCCGTACTTGCCTAAGCAGGACATATAAACAGGGGGTGGATTTCCCTCGGAAATCCATAATTAAACTAAAGCTATAAATTATACTATAAATCAGCTAAATTTGTTGGATTTTATTTGTCTATAGACTATACACCTTTATACGCCTAATACGAATGAAGGAACGAAAAAACTGTTAATATAAATATGAAAAATGAGAGGTTTCTTACCAGACTGATCTCGTGTAGATCCCTCGATCCATTCGTAAACATCACAAATACAATACTTTAGGCTTGACCCTTGAAGTTGAACTGCTTTGTTATGACGCAGCTTCGATAACCGATTTACAAAATGCCGTTTTGAAGAACAATTTATAGATGAAATTTAGGCTATTATTTAACAGTTAATAAAATTTGAACCTTGATTATAAATTATTATTATAATAATAATTATTTATAATCAAGTTTCATTTTGTTCTCAAAACGGCATTTGAGAGAAACATTTATTTGGGGGAACTGCAACACTAGTCATGTGTACGCCGCCATTTTACACTCTTCGTTAATTGCTACTTGTTCAATAAATTGATGCAACATTTTCTATCTTGATACCATTTTAGGCATATGGCATTGTGTGGAAGGCCATTGACAGGAGAACAAGGGAGATCGTTGCTTTGAAGAAGATCTTTGATGCTTTCAGAAATCAGACAGATGCTCAGGTAAGACTTGAAAGCTAAAGGTTCACATTCAGAGACCCAGCTTGTCAATAATGACAATGGGGCTAAACTTGATTTAGGTGTCCAAAATAGCCCCTGCAGTTGGGTTCATTTCAAAAGGGTTATTTGGAAATAAAAGGTTGAAGATAACCCTAAGTACAGATTGATTCATTCATTTTGTATACAGTCATTTTGATTACTGTGAAATATGTTTAAAGCCTTATTGCCAGAGCCATAACCAAACCATAAAAAGGACTGGAATTAAAAAAAAAGATGAGATTAGATGACTTTGAGCAGAAGAGTCAGTGAGTTCAGATGAATTGAGAAGCCCTTGAAGTAACGAGGAGATGAAAGGTTGAGTAGATTAGCTGGGTTGAGAAGAGATGACAGCGACGAATGGATGAGCAGGTGATGATGAGATGAGCAGTGGAGAGTAATTGGTGAATAGGAGTCTCACATTCTAGGCAGCTTGACTTTCAATCCTCATTGGTTTACATGTATCTGTCAAGATTCTTATAATGCTCATAGGTCAATGGCAAGAGGTTTACTGTGTTTTCAGTTCATTGCCCCCTCTTGTTTGATGCAAGAAGGCAGTGCCATTAGGGCTAGAGATCAAAGAGTACAATGTGCTTTCACAATAAGTTTCACCACAAATAACTTAGATATTATCCTTCAAATAATGATCATTATGTTAAGCTACAAATATTGTAGATGGACACGTAGATTGTTTCCATTCATTCATTTCGTTTAAATTGTATAAAATGTCTCTTAATTTTCTTCTTGCCACGTTTCTCTTTTATTTTGCAGAGGACATTTCGAGAAATCATGTTCTTACAAGTAAGTTATTACTTTTTCTTGTATGATGTTGAATGAAGTAAAGTCATTAGATGTGGATTCCTTCTAGTCTGGTGTGGGTTTTGCCCTTACTTGTACGTTGCTGTATACAGAGTTGTTGTTTTTAATTCTTTTGACGAATTAAAGACTCATTTACTTCCCTAGATTTTTATAAAGAA
Source organism: Lytechinus pictus (assembly GCF_037042905.1). NCBI lineage: Eukaryota > Metazoa > Echinodermata > Echinoidea > Temnopleuroida > Toxopneustidae > Lytechinus > Lytechinus pictus. The sequence goes on from NC_087261.1 coordinate 2,491,984, forward strand.
AGTGATGTGGATAATATCCCAGACTGCGTTCCATTTAATATTCTTTGAAACAGGGTGCCACTCTATCATTTCTCATCTTAGATTTTCACTCTTTCTTTTACAGGAATTCAGTGACCACAAGAATATTGTTAAATTATTGAATGTGATGAGAGCAGAAAATGATAAAGACATCTACCTCGTGTTTGAGTATATGGGTGAGTTTGATTTTGCGCACCTTCTAAAAAATCTGTGCTGCGTTACTAAGCAGAAATCAAACAATACGGTTCATTGATAGCGGCTCTCTCTAGTATTGTTTTGTCGATGATTATATTAAATTGTATGAATTGGAGAAGCCGCTTGCAGGGTTTACTACAGGAAAGATGCAGCTCTGACTCTTGGCAAAGTTACTTGGACAAATGCGTTTTCATGATTCTCTTGTAAAAAACTACCACCTCATTAAACCCTTAAGAGATTATTTCATTAAAGTACTGCAGTGAGAATATTACAGAAACTATTTTATTATGAAGTGAAAAAAAAAATAGGGCTGAGTCAAAATGTTTTAAACGCTGTTTGAACAAGCGTTAAATTAAAATTACAATTTGGTCATTTTGTCAACGGTTTGACCCGTGAAAAAAGGAGTCTTTCCCAAAAGTTGCTCCAATTTCACATATTTAAATTCATGAATCGTCCATCAATTGCCTGTATTTCCGTGATATTGTTAGAAAGCTTCCAAGAAAATAAGGAATATTACCTTTTACTTGACTGAAATATTGATTTCTGGAAATTTCAGATATTGTTAGATTACTTTTAATGCATCAATTGTGTACATTTGGGACTTGAACAGAACAACACAGGACCAGACTCTGGCGAGGCCGTGTGAAAATTTGTCATTTATTTACCACATGTTATGCCGCTGGGTAATTCAATAATAATAAAGTCATAGAATCATTGACTTTGAACTTATGCTTTTGTGGTTCTTTTCTTGATTTGAAAAAAAAATTATGAACTTCGAGATGAAGTCTTTACACATAATGCCATCTTGCTCAACCTTAGAGCCAATACAATTACTCTTTCTCATGATTTCTGTCTGCATTCCTTTTGTTATAACAAAACTTGTTTAGATATTAAAGGTTCCGATTTTGATATCTGTATCTTTTTTTTTAAACAGACACTGATCTCCATGCTGTAATCAAGAAAGGAGGGATCTTAAAGGACATTCACAAACGTTATATAATGTATCAGCTTATTAACGCAACCATGTACTTACATTCTGGAAATGTAATACACAGAGATCAAAAGGTAAATAAAAACTGGACTATTGCAATTTTTCTTTCTTGTATTTGTTTACCTGTTTTGCACCAGTTGCTTTTATTAGAGAGAAAAAAAAATCAGAATTTGTTTAGAATTTCTACAGGAAAGCGTGTTTTTTCATATTTATAGAATTTGGAGAGTATCATTTTGATTATTGGTTTGATGAAATGAATTTATTGCTTTGGAATTAATCTGAAAGAGCTTTTATGATTTCAATCATCCGTACCATTTTTGGTCATTTTAGTACATGCCATGCAAAACACTCAATAATGTGTGTATTTTTTGTTTTTAGCTTGAATGTATAATGCATTTTTTTTCGTAATACTGCCCTCAAACATCATATTAGACAATGCTTTGTGAAGGTAGACAACTTTGGTCTTACCTTTTCAATAACACAAATTGATACCATCTTGAGTGAAGACTAAAAGAAATGCCAGCGCAAATATTCACTGCTGAATGATACGCGCTGTATAAGCTAAAACAAAAACAACAACATCCATTATGCCAAGCTCTACCAATTATGTACATAATTTCCATTTTAAGGCTTGAATGCTATCTTCCTTTCTTCGTTTTTTCTTCATACTACAGCCGTCAAATATCCTATTAGATACAGAATGCTTTGTGAAGGTAGCTGACTTCGGCCTCGCCCGTTCAATAACACAAATAGATGCAGTCTTGAGCGAAGACAATCCTGCGCTGACGGAGTATGTGGCAACGAGATGGTATAGAGCTCCAGAGATTCTGCTAGCTTCTAAAAGGTACCACTAGGGTTCCATATTAGCCTTTTTATTTGTACTATTTCAACAACCCTAGTAGGGAGTGGAGAGTGTTGGGCCTATACTTAGTGAGCTTCACAAATGCAATTTGATTTCCAATTTGAATTAATTTATTCCACATCTCCTAAAATGTAACAGTACATTAGAAATAATTATTGAAAATAATTAATATGAATATGAAAACATGAATGCAGCATGATTTATGATCATTGTATTACTCCATTCTTATTACATCATAACAATGTCACAGGGTGCTTTACACATATTCTTCTTTGAAGGCCAAGTCCACCCCCAACAAAATTTTGATTTGAATAAAATGATTTGAATAAAAAGACAAAAACCCAACAAGCAAAAACACTGAAAATTTCATCAAAACCAGATGTAAAATAAGAAAGTTATGACATTTTAAAGTTTTGCTTAATTTCACAAAACAGTTATCTGCACATCCTGGTCTGTATGCAACTGATGACATCAATCACCTACTTTTTCTTTTGTATTTTATTATCTGAAATATGACAAATTCTAAATTTTTCCCTGTTGTCCTGTGAAACAACGTTTTATTCCTCCCTGAACACGTGTAATTACCATTGTTTAAACACTTCATGGTTCAGTCAAGTTGGTCATTATTGCCAAATTTGAAAAAAATCAATTATTGTATAAATCAAACAATAAAAAAAAAGAATTAGTGAGCATGGGACATCATTGACTCTCTTTAATATTTGCATGCCACTGAATTGTGCATAACTGTTTCGTGAAAAATAAGCAAAACTTTAAAATGCCATAACTTTTTATTTTACATCCGATTTTGCTGAAATTTTCAGCATTATGCTTGTGTGATTTTTCTCTATTGATTAAAATCATTATCAAGATTTTTCTGGGGTGGACTTGACCTTTAAAAATCAAGTTTTGGTCAACAGTAGATTTAGTCCCTGTTGGAATTAATCTCCTCATATATTTATATTATCTTGTCAGTCATATTTTGGCTTGCCTTTACTCGATATATGCACCTACTCCACTCCTTGCAGATTGTACAACGTCTTCTTAGCTTGTCGTATGTGAGCAAATAGGAGACTGAATGTCAAACATTCTTACCGTTATGTACTGTCTGTAATGTACCGTTGTGCGGTCAGGAACATGGTGACGTCACTATAAGAATTAGGATTCAATGCATTGCGCTTAGTTAATGGAGGAGTAATAAGCGTATGGCTTACCTGGCTAAATGCGCATTGCTGCTGCGGATCAGATGCGTTTTCTTATTTTCATAGATTAACATTGGAAAAAAATTAATATTTGTATTTTCGCTAACTTCCGAGACATTGTACAACACAAATAACGAATATTCTTATTCGTTCAATGGTGCGACATTTCGCATTCGGTGAAAGAAAGAGATACTCTTCAACTCATCTTTCTTTCATCTCATTCAAAATCTCAAACCATTGCACTCATGCCTATTCCCTAATTTGTATACCATTCCATGTATGTATCATTCTTGTATTTAACATCTACCTAATTTTTCTTCTCTTGAAGATACACTAAGGGAGTGGATATGTGGAGTGTCGGCTGTATACTTGGAGAGCTTATCAAAGGCAAACCAATGTTTCCTGGTACATCTACATTCAACCAGCTAGAGAGGATAATGGCCATTATTGACCCACCCAACAAGGCAGACGTAGAGGCTATACAGTCAGACTATGGAGCTACATTTGTAGACATGTCAAAACTCAGGTAAGAAGTGGGATGCCCCATCAATGGAACAGTTAAAATACAGCTTAAAATCAGCCTCTTTGTGTTGTAAAATAAATGATGGTGCACACTCTTCCTTTTTCTTTCTACCTGTAGCTAACCTCAACATTTGATCAGAGTTAAACTGAGTTCACAGTTTTGGCCTGTTTTTTTCAAACAGACTTAAATATATTTTTGTTCTCTCTCACCAGGCACAAGCAGTCGATAGAGGAAGTCTTACCGGGCGCGCCAGCTGATGCAATAGATTTGATAAGAAAACTATTACATTTCAACCCAGACAAGAGATTAACTGCCAAACAAGCTCTTTCACATCCATATGTAGCCAGGTACGTAGTAATTCATACAGGTACACAGCTTTTATAAAGTCAAGACTTAATCTCTTTAGCTCATCAAATTGGCAATCATTGTTAATTTTCTGTATATCATCATTCTTTTAAAAATTCAAATTATAAATATAGCATTGGTCAAATTGTATGATAATAGGGCAATTTTAATCCAAAATGAATAATAATTTACATTTATAAACTTTGATTTTATTTGTACTGCATTGCCAATTCAGAATGTGTAATGAAAAACAGCTGTTATTCAAAAGCAGCATTACATACCACACTGAAAATTATAACAACATATATGCATTGTTCAAATGAGTTTCATAATATGCAAACAATTTACTGATTCAACGTCAAAGTATTTGAAAGTTGCCATTCATTTTCACTAATTTTTTTTTTTTTTTTAATTATCAGATTTAGAATTAAATCTGGTGAGATATTTCTAGACTATGATGTAGTCCCACCCCTAGATGATGATGTACAGCTCTCTGTCAATGAATACAGGTCTAAACTATATGAGGTAAGAAAATATCTAGGATGGTGTTGTTTTACTCCCATACCGCTGGATGCAAGGAGGGTAGGGTACACATGTATATATCCTGCACAAAATGAATGAAAGTATTAGAGGCTCCATGTATGCACAGATAATACAAAGCGTTTTGATATTGATTATCATGAAGCAGCACTTCCACTGGAAGAATAACAAGAACATATATGTATTACGTTCCTCACATAAGGCTGTCATAATAGGTTTGGAGTAAATGATCACCTGCAAGTATATTTATTTTCATTTTATAATACTTATTATTATTACCCTTCTCTCCTTATTACCTTTTACTGTGGTGCTCACTCTTTTGATGCCATGCATGGATTCACGAGGCATTGCAAGAAACTTTCAATCAGTTGAACATCAATTTTGTGTTCCCAAATCAATCATATGTTTTGCAAGTACATGTGATTGAAAATTTGTGCTCAATTGATTGTCACCATTTTAAAATAAGAGGCTTCTTATTTTCTATTACAAAATCCATCTATCAATCTGCAGTTGAAATTAGCATTTGATTTAGCAATTCATTGCAAATAATTTCTTGCAACACTCCATTAATCTCATAAATTGACCCATTGGCAGATGATGAAAGAGAAGAAAGCGAGACACCGTCAGCAGCTACGCGAAGCCCAGCAAGCCCAGAGGAGAGGGAGCCAGTCATCTACCCCACCCTCCGAGCAGGGTAGTCCCATGGTCAATGGGTCTTCGGCCTCAGCTCGGTCTAACCAGGCCGTCAGCAGTAGAGGGACAAGTAGACCGAGACCCCATGCGGTTGGTGCAGGAGGGGCAGCGGCAGTAACTCAGGCCCCTTCATCAACGACATACACAAATTACACAGGTATGTGAGATTCAAACATTGGATGCATGGAATTTTATTCAAATTAAGACTGATAAACCAAAGTCCATGTCACACTGTGTGATTGGATTCTTTTTGAAGATGTTTGTGGTAGGATGTTTTCTCAAATATTTGACTTCATATTATCAATTACTTTGTGAATAGAATATCAAAATTGCAGAAGGCTATACCCCATCTAGTTCTGGACAACAACAAAAAAGGACGAGAATCACAATGACATAACGAGGATCCCTGGTATCTGATATGATCCTCTCTGATTTGAGTAATAAAATTGAAAGCAAATTTGTTATTTCTACTTGGATAATCGTTCTGAATCTCAATCAAATACAATTTACAATACTCCATATCCAATCTTATTACAATTCCTGTTCAAATCCATTAGCATTCTATCACATAGTGTGAGGTGCGCTTTGGTTTTATAGCAGCAGAAAATAAAGGGATCCAACAGTATTCTTAATTCTTAAGGGTTTTGTGGATTGTATTCATGTATTAGTTTATTTGCATGAAACTGTCTTGCTGTACACGCAACCATTTGTGGAATTTGACATTTGCACCTCAATAAACTGCACGTTTTCAATACTCTTTTCAACATGTCCTTGTGTTTCAAAAGTAGAGTAGCATTTGTTAATCGCAGCTTTTTTTATGATAGTAGAAAACGTTGTGTTTTCTTTCAGATTGTAGAGATGGGTTTTCTAGTCCTTCTAATATGTACAGTATACATGTATGTATAGGTATGTTTTGTATATAAAATGATGCCCTGGACCGTATTTGTTGGGCAGGTGCTTTAGAAATAATTGTCTTGATCGTATATTGCCTTGGTGTTTCATTGTGCATTTCTATTTCTGTCTGCATGTTTTGTATATTCTTTGCTGTGATTGTATCTATGTACTGTCTCCTGGTGTTGGCTTGCTGTGTGATGTGTAGCCGAGGCAAGGAAACACAGACCCCCACTGAGCTCTGCTTCAGCGAATGGACACACCCCCACCAAGCGCCTCCACCATACCTCAAGTGCCCCCATGCTACATTCAGGTGAAACACCATCACATTGTTTGGTTCGCATCATTCTTTCCCATCCCCAACCTACATCTAGATTCATTTACATTTGCTTCATTAACATTAAGGAATGATATCTGGAGGAGATTATACAAAACCAAGAATTATAATCAAACATTAGATTGCTCTTTGCCCATCATATAATAATGCATGAAGATACTTGAATATTAATGATATGTGGTTCTCTGTTGCTTATTTCCTTCCTTTGTTTTGTGCTACCTATTGTTTCTTTGCACCAGTGATGCTGATTTGGTCTCATGATTTCAGATAATGAACATACCAGTCAATAAAAGACATATATTTTGTTTATAAGTTTTTTTCCCCATCAAAAGCGAATATGTCTACCTTCAATGTTGAAATGTGCATGCCTTTATGTATGTATATCTTTTTGCTCCACAGGAGTAGCATTTGGTAGAACAACAGCAGACCCCGCTCCTGCCCCTATGCAGAGGAAAAACTCAGTAAGGCAGAACCTACAGAGACAGAGGAGTCTAGAAAACATTACTGCCGTGAGTATTAAATGAAGAAATTAATGATTTCTTGTTCAGGAGATCATAAACATACTGGGTGTATCAGAAAAGAGAAAAACCCAACTTTCTTTCACACTTTATTTGCATTCAAATGTAATCCCGGGGGGGGGGGGGGGGCGTTTCATAAAGCTGTTCGTAAGTTAAGAGCTACTTTAAAAATAACTTGTGATCCTTTCTTACGCACTAAATCATCGCCAATGAATATACTATTTACAACAAGAAAGGATCACCAGTCGTTCTTAAAGTCGCTCTTAACAGCTTTATGAAACACCCACCTGATTATGTTTTTTTAATGTATTAATTTTCATTTGAACCCATGAGAATAACTCATGGGTTGTGGAGCCCTGGCCAGTTGACACAATTTTTAAGTTTTAGATTGGTATGGATTTTTAAAAATTAACAAAAACAATGTAACAAGAAAATTTCACTAGTCAGAATACTTTCCATTGATAACACTTGAAAGACTTTTAGATTGGTATTTGTAGTCTGCAATGTACCATTTTCATGTTTCAAAATTAAAATATTTTTCTAAATTGAACAAACTACCATGCAAGAAAACCAACATATATTACAGGAGCATATCTAAATACAATTTTGATCAAATGGTAAGAAATAGTAAATTTTGACTCAGATATATGTTAACAACAAAAGAAAATTGGATTTCAGCTTCAGCTGACAAATTGGGATGATTGAGAATCTTATTTAGCGCCCCGGGACGGGTCCCCAGTCACAAGTGAAGTCATTTGTAACTTTATGAACAGCTTCATGAAACACCACTTGGGGTTGAATAATGATAGTAAGATTCAACATTTATAAAGTGTTCAATACAAATGGTTCTAAGTGCTGCTTATCATTGTATCGTTCAATACAAGTGGTAATCTAAGCACTGTTTATTATTACCCCTGCTTTAGCACTACTCCCCTGACCAGGCACCCATTTACCTCCTTGTTGGAGACTGGTAAAATACATTTTAATTGTGTGCGAAAGGATTTGAGTGATGCTATGGGATTTGAATCCTGGAACTTGTATTATGTTGTCCTGAGACTTACCCTCTTATAAATGAAATCATCTGCTTCATTCTTTGATCTCTACAGGGTCAGTACAATAGCAATGAGAACCAGTACCAATCATCCGGCTATGGTCAGCAACGTCCATCGTCCGGTCACCACCAGCGCACCAGGTCATTCTCAGCCGGTATACGCAATAGCACCATCACTAGGGATACCAAGGGTCATCAAGGTGGGAGTCTGGCCGTGTCCAGCTCGAGACTAGTAAGTTAGCCAAATTCATCATCATCACCATCACGATCATCATAACCATCATCATCATCACCACCACCATTACCATCATCACCATCATCATCACCATCATCATCATCATCACCATCATCATCATCACCATCATCATCATCACCACCACCATCATCACCATTACCATCATCATCATCACCATCATCATCATCACCATCATCACCATCATCATTGTCGTTGTCGTCATCATCATTATCATTTATTTCAGTCAGCATGTTCTCAGTTATGAATGGTCATTGAATCTCATGCTATGAGGACACTCCCAGGTTATAGGATCATCTTGGAGAAACTCAACATTTTCTTGCGTGAAATTATCAGCGTGTAAATTTTTTTATTTTTTAGATTACATAAGGGTTCCCAGCCCATCAGGAAAAATTATTTTACTTTTTTCCAGTCAGGGAATTTGATAAAAAATACCTCATATCAGGGGAAAATGCCTCAAATGAGGGAAAATTAAGGGAATTTTGATCAGCTCAAAAGTCGAAAGCACAGTTGTCGGTCAGACTCTGTTATATTTTGTTGTATATCAAAACAACATCCATTGAATGACTGGTTATGGTGGTATTATTATTAATAAGTTTTACATTATTGTTTTATACTGAAAATACATGTAATTCACTGGATTAACAGCTTAGAAAACATGCAAAACTGGGAATGGGTTTGAATAATTATCAGGGAATTTTTTAACTTCATCAGGGAAAAATCAGGGAATTGTGTTTACTTGTAAAGCTAGGAACCCTGTACATGATGCATTTTGTGTGTAATTCACTCTGTTTGCAAGAAGTAATTATTCCATTTGACCATTTGGGTCATAGTGCTGTCTCGGGATGAGATGCAAAGAATAGTTGCATAATAGTTGTAACAAAATATGGCAGCTCAAAAGCAATGTTAAAGCAATGCTTTTGTAAAATTGCTTGTCCATAAATTCAAGCAAGAAAGTCCTACATGGTAATCTTGTTTCCATATTCCAACTTGATTGATAATATATGAAACTATTACAAAAATTAAGTTCTTAGATTGGTTACTTTAAAGTCTTGAACTCTGTGAATATGTAATTCTTTTCTCATCAATCCACCGGAATGCAGAAAATTCTATATGTGACTGGGAGCATCGCTCGGATACCAGAGGACAATTCCATTTGACTCTTTCTCAGCTTGCTGAATTAGTAATCCTCGTTAGGATTCTGTATTATTTACTTATTTAAATGAAGAATGCACAGGCATTCCAATGATCACTATCAATTGTAATGATCCTTCCATACCCAGATTAATTTGATATTGCAAATGAAAATAGTTTCTGAATTTGAAATAGGTATTTAGTATCTTAGTGCTCAAAATATTTTTAGTTAAAAACCCTCAATTTCTTCCTGCCTCCCTTCAGTGATAAAATGAGACAACAGATATCCTGGTAGGTTCTGCATATCTTTTTTTTTTTGTGGATGGGCTGAAGTGAAGCAAGGTCACCCTGACCTAGAATTTATTTTAAAAAATATAATGAAAAATCAAGCAAGCATAGTGCTGAAAATTCATCAACATTTTATGTAAAATTAAGGCATTTTATATTTTGCATGTATTTCACAAAATGGTTTATATGCACAACATGGATGCTATGCAAATTAGAGAACCAGTGATGTAATTGAGATCATTGAGAATATGGATAAATGAATTTTCTCAAGTTTGGTTGCTTTTTGTCTTGGAAAGTTGTAATTATCAATCCAACATGGTAACAATCCAAATTGTAACAACTTTGAGACCTTATGGGAGCCCATGCTCTTTAATGTTTCTTACTGATAGATGGCACTGTTCATCACTTTGTGATCTCAGGAAATCTGAGCTCCAAATAGCTTTCTATTGCCCAAGCCATTTGTAAAGCCTTGCTTATCTTTAGTATTGTGTCATGATTTAGGTCTCTTGATCCTTGCAGTGCAGATTCATATCAGATTATGGAGATTAACTTGTGACGTGTGTGAGGGGGTGGGTGTGTGTGTTTGCATCTTCTTCCTCAACACTTACGATAATAATCTGACACAACAAATTCTGAGGTCACCCCTCCTCTAATAATTAAAACAAATATATAAATGTACATGTAGAAGTCCACAGTTTGCAAGAGACATCTCACACACTGGGGGGGGGGGGGGAGGTGTCTCTGATTAGCAACTTGAAGATTCAAACACCCATGTCCTCGTTTACGATTGTAATACCCACTGCGGATGGCAAATACAAATGTGTGTGTGTTTGTGGGTGCACAGATACATGTATGTGTGTACACTCTATCACCATTTTCATGAAATAACCCCTTTCATGCACGCAATTTTTCCCTATTTACCGGTAACCTGAATAGGCTATCATAAGCCAAATAATGATGAAAATATAAATTTCATGTTTTTAAAGTGATTTACACTGCTGGCCTCCAGTACTTGTTCAGGATATTTTGCAATTAGACTTACTTTTGGAATTAGTAGTGCGAATCATATAATGGGCTCTCTCTCTCTCTCTCTCTGTTCTGCAGACAAAAGGGATTGGTCATTCTTAAACTAAAAGTGAGATGTGCCACTGTTCAAGCCTTGAGATATATACACTTGTACATTTTTATACATGTACCTCACTGAGGATCTACGCATTCAAGAATATCTGAAATCTACACAGAAAATTATGCCATTTACTACACAGAAGGCTTTAACAAGAATAAACGATCTGTACTGTACTTGACTACATGTGAATAGAATTTTTCTTTGTTACAATTAAGGGAGACAAGATATTTCAATTTGCAATGGTACTTCTGAATCATTAGGAGTGATGTGAAGTGTTTTTGCATGCTGTTGGGGGTTATTTTCTTACTATATTAATCAAATGTTTCCAAGATAAAGTAGAATTTCTTGTTCCACTCAATTAAACAAATTATATTTAGAGATAGTTTTAAAGTGGCAATGTCCAGATTTTCTTTGCTTGGCTCAGTCTGTCCCCTCTACAGTCTTACAACATATGGGAGAAATGATGGTCGTTGAAATGTTCATAATGATAAAAGGAATCCTTCACAAAATTCCGGCCAAACGTCCAGCTCAAATTTATTTTAGCCTACTTTTTAGAATATCCCCTGATGTTATGATGGTCATCTATTTTTCTGTATCTCTTTTCAGGTCCCTGCACAGAGACCCATTTCAGCCCAAGAAAGCAGGACGTCCCACGCCGGAGGGCGTAAGCAGTTCGGATCCAAGAACATTGGCTCTTCGGGCGCACCTCGGACAACGTTTGGCAGCTACAGCCAGGCCCATGGTACGATATCAGCTAGCAGTTTGGCTAAGCTACAGGGAAGGTAGTCTTCTTCACAGACCCTGCACACGGTTTCTCGACACTAGTGGTTTAACCAGCATGCCAAAAAAGCCCACAATTTTACTAAGCAGTGGGGATGGTAGCCTTCTGCTCCTCACCTGCGAACTGTTTTCCTGCACAAAAGATTATCTGAACTACAAGGGAAACCCACAATTTTACTAAGCCGCAGGGATGGTAGTCTTCTACTGCTAGCCTGCGAACTGTTTCTGTGCACAAGAGATTATTCAAAAGTACAAGGGAAGCCCACAATTGTACTATGCTGCAGGGGCGGTAATCTTGCACTTTATCCGCAACCTTTCGGACAACGCATGTGAATCATTCAGAGAGTCAAGACTACAGACTGGAATCCTCTCTTGTCTGAATCCTGTCCAGTGTTGTGATACATTAGCTAGCAGATTAGCGTTGGCACAGGGAAAATGTTCTTTACATACAGGATAGTGCCCTTTTCCTGTTTCTGGGCACTTGTGGTCTGGCCACTCAATGGACATAAGTCCTCAGTAGCCTACAAGCTATCCAGGGTCCTGTTTTACAAAGAGTTGTAATTGACTCAAATCAATCTCACATTGCCAAGCTACAGCTGGGGTAATAATATCCAAGTCCTTTGGAAGCGCATAGAGACATTATTCATAATTGTGATATGCGCTATACAAGAACTGTTTATTATTATTATTATTGCAATATAATAATAATAATACCAACATGCTGTATATATCACTGCCAAATGCATCCCTATGCACTTAATTGGATATTATTATTGCGGTGGCATTTCAAGGAATAAATTCCTGCCAGGTACCCTTGTACCTCACCTGGGTCGAGTGCAGCACAGTGTGGATAAATTTCTTGCCGAAGGAAATTACGCCATGGCTGGGATTTGAACACACGACCCTCTAGTTTCAAAGTCTGAAGACTAATCCACTGGGCCACAACGCTCCACACAATATATCTGAATATGTGTATGGAAGAGATTAAGATCAATCCCAATTTGAGATTGATTTGAAATCGCAGCTCTCAGTAAGACAGGGTCTTGGAGTTTGCTGTCAGCATGCAGTATGGTCAAGCTACATGGTTGTCGGGGATCACAACCATTTCTACAGCATACTATCGCAGGGTTTGACAAAGCAATAGGAAGTTATGTCAACATCTCGGCACCATTTCATGAAGCGTGTCACCACTGACCAAGTTAGCATTCATTGACACTGTCATTGCGTGTGGATTAATTACTTGTAGTATGTGCCATGCAGCAATCTTCACTGTTGTCAAAACCATTGGAAGGGTAGTGTTTCATGATAGTTGTCAGCATTCCACAAGTCGTCATCCTTTGGCAATCACCTTAATTGCAACATTCAATGCTTCCTGTCAGAATAAGCCTGCTACCACCAACGATTTCACTGGACAGGGGATCGGGGCGATTTTGGCCTCCAAATTCTCAAAAGAGTAACCTGCTTGCTCAGTGACCTCAAATTTTGTAACAAAGTTGGCGGAGTACAGCAAGCTTGCATATATGCCAGACAAGACAAGAGCCATGGAAATTTAAAAAAGAACCCCCCCCCCCCCCCCAAATCCCCATTCGCTACAATGTTAAAGCTCATCCAATGTTGCAGATATAGGCAGTAGCTTATGAGAAGTAGTCCCAAAAATGAAATATTATTTTTTGCCTGGGTCATACACATACATGATGTAGCTCATAATAGTCAGTACTGACAACTTTCATGAAACAATACCCTAATGCTACCATCACACCAAGAAAACAGACTCCAGGGTCCCGTAACACAAAAGCTAGCGATTAATCGTACACTAAATTTTCACGACTGATTGTACATTGTAGTCAATAGATTTAATCGTAGATAAAATGTTCTACGATCATTGCTAAGCTTTGTGTTAAGGCAACTGCACACCTTACGATTGGTCTGCGACCCGATTTTGGAATAAAACATAGTAGAATTTGATACTATTATTGAAACATGGAATATCTTACTGTGTAATGTTCTAAATCATCGCACGAATACCTATCTGTGACAATGCTATCATCCTTCTTAGAATGAAAGCGAATTTAATATCTAGTCGTAATGACGTCATAGCAGTTGTACGATTGGCTAAGATTTGAAACTAATTTGGCCTTTACTCCAAAATAAAGGCTTGCAATCTTTCATAATGGTTATATTGGTATTCTTTCAATTACTTTTAACCTCAAATAAAATGATATTTTCCATTCACATTTTCAGAAAATGAGCAAAATGCTATCTGATCCAAAATCGGATCTCAAACAGTCGTAAGGTGTGCGGAGGCCTTCGTGGGCCCCAGACCACACCAATCAATTATGCTATTACCAATGGCATATCATTGATTGGTTTGTAGTTGGTTTCGTTGGTGTGACTTTAGCTTAACTCTACATCTTGATATGTGCAAGCTCATAACCTAAACCATGAAGTCCTTGGTTTATCTCCAATATTCACCAAGGCATAGAGTGACATCCGCAAACGTTTCAGTAGTGTTCAAATTTGTGACTACCTGCTGGGAATTTTTGGCCCAAAGTACTGATCAGGCATGCTTTTTATGCTTGTGCCTGCAGTGCAAGGACATATATACTTGAATCTAGATAATTGCAGTAAGACAACTAGATTACATTTATCTTCATTCTACAAAGAAAGTACATTTGTGTGAATAATTCTGTGTTTCTTCATTATTTCTCTTTAATCTTCATTTTTCTTAGTATACAATGTCAACAGGTTAATAATATTATGTATTAGATTTATATAAATCACTTTCTGTCGTAATGAGATGCACAACGCGCTTCAGAACAAATAAGATACTGAAGAACCATCCCCCAAAAAAAACAATAGCAAAAAAAAAAAAAAATTACTAGTTTGAAATTTAAGAAAGAGTGTCTAAATGGATGTCTGTCAAAAAGCAGTGTTACCGTATACAGATCAGTATGTGCATGTTGGTTCTCATTTGTCTGTATTATGGAGTAGTTATATAGACCTTGTCAAAATATCTCCCCATCGTTAAATTCATTTGAATGTTAACAAAGATTGATTCTGTGTGCAAAACACGTATCGTTTTTTTGTCTATATGATATGAATTTGAATAATTATTACTATTAAGGTTTTCGAACAGGGAAGTCTGCCTAAGTCAAAACTCTTTGGACCACCGAAATTTGTGTTTGATGTAGAAGAAATTTGATGTGAAAAGGTAAATACATCACATACTTTTCACAATCTAGCTTCCACATAGGCAATTATTTGGTACGTATCTGCCAAGCATAGAATGAGCAAGATGAAGTCTTTGATTATGCAGAAATTACCATCTTAAAATGACAAGTATGTTGCAAAGTTATAGGGAATAAAGATAAATTTAAACCAGGAAATCGCCACAAAGCTTCATTGTATGCAACTTGTGTTTCAGATTTGGACATAGTAGAATAACATGTGAAGTCAAAATATTTTGAACAGTATTTTAACAATAGATGCATCCTTTGATTTACCACATGTTCGAATACTGGGCAGTTATCCCTATTCCCCATTGCCTTGGCTATGCAGAATTTGGGGATTAGAAGTGGAAAATTTGCTGAATGTAACATTTTCTGATGTAAGCCGCATCATCTAATGTCTCTATGGGCTTCCAAAGGACTTTTGTTATACCTTTGACTTAGTGTTGGAAGCTGTTTATAGACTATAGAGTACACAAGCATTTTAAGGAATTCATTTTTGCCAGGTACATAATGAATAAATGATGCAATTATTGATGAATGTATTGCTGAGAGACATTAGTGCTGCAGCAGGGAGTTGAACCTGAAACCTTGTGATTCAGTTGTGGAGACTTATCCACTGGACCACAATACCTGTACACACAGTGGCTCGGGCTTTTATTTAAGGTACCTTGAGTTAAGTTTTGTTCGTCCTCTTTGAAATTGACATTCCAGTTGTATCAAGCCATAAACCAAAGTTATCATTCAGCATTCCCCAAATCTTGGACAGAATATTTATATTTTAGTTTGTAGGCAAAGGGTTAGTTCATTTTGAGATAACCAAGCAGGGGTAGACTACAGAAAACATTGAAATCTCTAGTCTAGTGTCTGATCTTCTGATCATACATGAGGCATTTCCTATTCACTCTGGGGGTCTGGGGAAGGGAGTTGCTCACTCTTTCACAGTGGCGCCAGAGCACTCTGGGGCCATTTCATAAGAATTTAAGCTAGGGTAACTATTCCTTTAGAACAACAATGGTTACAGGGCTCAGCAGCCAATCACAATCAAGATTACCATGGTATTTACAATAATCTAAAAGCTATCGTAGGTGTAGTTGTAAACTGTTTATGAAACAAGGGCCGGGTGGGTGTTTCATAAAGCAGATCGTAAGATACAAATGACTTTACGCACGACTGGTGATCCTTTCTTGTGCTATGTGATATCTATACATGTATGTAATTGAGTTATGACCTAAGAACTTGTTCCAGTCGTGCGTAAAGTCGTTCATAACTTTACGATCAGCCTTATGAAACACCCACCAGGTCAGGCAAAGGTTTGGAAGGGCAAGCCATTGTGTGTTGACAACGGTTCAACCTTCCAAACTTGTTGGTTTAGAGCATTCAGACGCCACTATTGTCTAACATTATTTTTGGTAACAAAATTCCAACTTTATATGGAATATTACACAGATGTTATATAGAGAATTATGTAATTGAGCATATTGTATTCCAGGGAAGTCTTTGCCAAGAAATGTGTAATTGTTGAAGTATTCATTGTATATTTATTTGCTTGTGATATATCATATTGAGAATTCTTCTACCAATGTCTTCTTCAATTGGAAATATTTATCGACATATCAATATTTATTTTGAATTATTACCGTTAGCCGTGGTGACTTTAGATACAAGGGGCACGCAAGGGTCTTGGCAAGGACCGGTCTTTCGTGTTACCCATGCGCTGTATGAGGCGCTTTCTAGTAATGTAATTAAATCAGCACCACGAAAGACGGTCCTTGCAAAGCTCTTTTGTGCGATCAGCCCTAGGAGGCTCTGAATCAACTTTAGATAAAGATATCCTGCAACCTATTTTTTTCAAAATAAATTTTTTCGTGTGATATCATGAGGCTGTACATGTATTTTATAAATGACAAGAAGGTGAATATCATTGGAGGGGGGGGGGGGTAGTATTACGGATATCGTTATCCAGAAGTTTGTCAATAGCCACTCAGGAGTCGGGGATGGAGTTTCACAAAGATGTTTGTAAGTCATGCACAACTTTGTGTATGTCATTTATAAAGTCATTCTTAAATTACAATCAGCTTTATGAAACAGCCTTCTGGTGTATGAAGTGCCACGGTTGAGGGTACTACTAAAAAAGTGAATGAATTTAGCTGTGATTATTCAAGATATATTTTGTGCTAAGTACTGAAAAGTGACTTTACTGAAACCTTGATTATTGTGAGAATTCCTAATGAATGGCTTACAATTAGAATGTGTGTGTGTGATTCCAAATGTTTATAATAGAAGTGTCTTAAAAAGTTGTATAGATCAGTCGGTTGTGAGTATAATTTAATGTTCAGTATGCGTACATGTATAAATGAACTTGATTAAAAGTACTTGATAAAGCAATTTCTTTTGTGACAATGAAATTAAAGAATATTAATTAAAGAGACAGTGATACTGTTTTCTTAAAAATGAGAAAAAATATTATGTGATGTGTTGTTTCTGGTGTGCAATTATGCATAAGCTGTCTTGTATTCGATAGCAAATTAGAAATTTTACTTAATTGATGGGCCTGTTTCGTAAAACTTTTTTATAATAGCAAATTTGCAATAACAGTTAAAAGTCACTGAAATCTTTCAATCTGATTGGTTGATAGTCTATTTGGTATAGATATTGTGTATTTGCTATTATAACAAGTCTTTACAGGACCCTGTTCCTCATTTAAGAGCATTATGTTAAAAGAGCAAATATTATGAGGAAAAAACTTTGGTTTGATCAACACAGCACCCCCCCCCCTTTCCCCAATAAATAGATGAATACAGACCGCAAGGCAGAAAAGTTGGCCTATATGGTCTTCAGATTGAGCTGCCAAGTAAAAAACAAGTAAGATTTTTGAGCCAACCCCCCCAAATTACCTAATTTCATAGTTGTTTTCTTTTTCCTTTTTTTTTGCTTGTCAAACTTCTTGGTACCAAATTGACCTTCATTTTGTACTGAAGTCTTTTTTTTTTTGCTTGTCAAATTTCTCGGTCAAACCCCCTCTGTAAAACGCTAGACCCACCCCTGTAATCACTTCTGTATCACCATTTGAAACCCGCCTCGATGTGATAGCATGGTGTGCTTGTGTAATCATAAAAGTTCAGTGGATTTTGAGTCGTTTTTGTCTGTATGTTTTTTTATGTAACAACATATGTATAGTAAGTAACTTATGGTAATGACACAGGTAGCATCCCTCAGTTGTATCTCCTTGTTATACATTATGTGTCTCCTCAGTTCCAAATTTTACTGACTTGGGTAGCGGAACTGTGATTAATATCATTAAAAAAAATGCAACTATAATGATTATGTATGAATAGTGTATATGTTATATTGAAGAATGTACTTGGACAATCCCTTCTTCATATTTAATACCTAACATTTTTTTTTCTTGGGGGGGGGGGGGGCGGGGGTCCACATAAAAAAGGCAGAGCTGGTCAAATTAGAACTGCTTTCTTTCTTTCTGCTTGTCAAAATTTCTTGGATGACAATGTCAACCATTTTTTCAAGTTAATCATTTTTTTCTTTTACTTGACAGATCTAGAAGGGCATTTAAAAAACTTACTGACCCCTTATTTATCTTCATCATCATGCTGACCCCTCAGATGGTTAAGGCATTTGTCAGAAATTTTGAAAGTTAAAATTAATTTCTTGTAATGTAATGAATATTGTGGGATGCATGGGGGGGGGGTCAATTTGTCAAATTTTCTCAAGTAGCAGAAAAAAAACGATGCCTGACAAAGAAATGGTGACTTGTTATTTCATTTTGCGGACAAGAAAAGAATTTGAAAGAAAAAATATATTACAGGCTTGCAACTACAATTGTCACTGAGCTTGATCACCAATATGCTTTCATTAGATACTGGTCATCGATCTGCATGTATTTGGCATTAAAAAACACACACAAAAAAGCCCCTCAAAAACGAAACCAAATCAAACAGATTCAGATTTTATAGTTCTCCCCCCTTCTTTCTCTTTCCTTGATGGTTTTAATGGCAACCATATATCATGACTATTTTGCCAATCAAAGCTGTAAAAAATGATATATAGTTTCTTTTTTTGTTCTCTCCTTCAGTTTGTTTCTTTTCTATTCCCTTATTTTTTTTTTCATTTCTCTTTATATCTTCTATGAATTTTTTTCTCTCTTCTTTTCATTTTTTTTTTTGTTTTATCTATTTCTGTTCTTTTTTGTTTCCTTTTCTTTCTAGCTTTCCTTTCCTTTTTTCCTTTCCTTTTATTCCTTTTATTCTTTTCCTTTCTTTCCTTTTCTTTTCTTTTTCTTTTTCTTTCCTTTTCTTCTCTTTGCTTCTCTTCTCTTTTCTCTTTTGCCTATTTTATTATTATTAATTTCAGAAAAATAGGGGCTAACTCATAGAGATATAATTAGTATACATCTCTATGGGCTAACTCCAGTGACGACCTTGACTTTTCTCTCTGCGAAATTCTGAAGAAAATAGGTGACATGGATCGTGAGATAGCCCAAAAGACATGGGAAATGTCTAATAACGTTGAACTTGTTCAAAATGTTGATGAGATTTACAAGTACGACAAGAAACAACAACACGAGATACTGCAAGCAAAACCATGGTCGAAAGAGTAAGTTGTCCTCCCACAGTCAGACTAGTCCCAACCGTTGCAATCTGTGTTGTAAATTTAAGAGGGGATAGGCTTGCCACTGGCTTGCCTTGGCCGGCCACTTCACAATTCTACAAAAACACTTTTTCTTCGCACGCCATGGCCATGGCACGGCTAACTTCTGACTTTGGCATTGACAGGGGGAATAGCCATGGAAAAAAAACCCTAGACCTAGTAGTAGATTAATAAACAAGAATGACTGAGGAATAGCATAGGCCCTACAGTTATTTTTCCTTTGTCTTTCTGTCTTTGCACTGTCTGTGTCTTTTTTATGATGATTCATGATTGATGATTTTGAAAATGAAGTTTTGTTTTACCTGAGCTGATCATGCGTCAACATTGTCTGCTTCTCATTTGTGATTTGGGTAAATGATAAGAAGATGTTCCTGGAAGCTCAGCTGTTGATATGTATGATGGGGTGACCATAATTTGCGCACATTTTAAAAATTATCATGAAGTTGATTTTCAGTCAAAAAATTCTCATAGTTCACACAAAATTAATCAAAATCATAAATACCAGATGGAAGGCAAAATCCCAAAGTCAAATTCGCTTGATGAAATTATAAAGTAGGTCAAGGGTTTCGCTCGTATCGCGATCTAAAAATTCCATGGCGATCGACTAGTGCGTGCTTGGCTGAAAACTTGCCATTAAAAAGTGTGACCTTAATTTGCGCACGATCATTTTGCAAAGCTTTAGAAAAGAAATCAAACAGACAAACGTAAGATAATTATATCAGATGGAGGTTAAAATGGCATAAATTCGGTTGGTATCACATTTTACTTATTTGGAGACCTCTGCTTGCGAACTGGCGATTTCTTGATGATTGTCGAGAAGATCAGATTTTCTCGGAGCGGACGTAAAAGGTAACAAAATTCCCCAATGATTTGCCAATATTTTCACAAATTGAGACCTTGCCTTCAACAAAATTACCATACTGGATAATTTTGGGTGGCTTTTCTGTTGGTTATATAAGTTTTTCAAGATATTAATTAGATAAAGAGATATTCGACTGTGCGCAAAATTAGGTAACGCGCGAATTAAGGTCACACCACCATACAACATTCTTCCAGTAATGAATTAAGTCATGTTGTAATCAAACAAAACTCAAAAAGTTTGCAGCCACCTGCTGGACTTCGGTTGATATTGTAAACCGAATCGCCATGTTTTTACTTGCACCCTCCACCTTTTTTTTTGTAAATAACCTCCAACATCCAACGTCACTGTCGGCCATTGACTGCACATGCACCCATCCCAGTTTAGCTTCAAGTATGAGCTGCAAAAGGGATTATTTCTTCAAGGTGCAAGGTTCTAACTGGCATTCCTAAAATCATCTGAGCATGAAATTATAGACATCTATTTGGAATTTATCAGACTAACACCTTTTGTTTATTTAGCAAAAGATCTA
The DNA here is from genome assembly GCF_037042905.1 of Lytechinus pictus. NCBI lineage: Eukaryota > Metazoa > Echinodermata > Echinoidea > Temnopleuroida > Toxopneustidae > Lytechinus > Lytechinus pictus. The sequence goes on from NC_087261.1 coordinate 2,513,014, forward strand.
ATGGTTGTTTAATAGGGTTGAGCTGTGCACAGCTGTTGCCTTGAGGAATGTTGGCGCTAATAATAGATTTCATTAACCGCAGAATTATGAAATTTTCACCCCTTTTTTCCAAGCTCTAATTAGCCAAATATTTGCGCAGATTTCACAGTCGCTATGATGAATCTCTGTCGGTGCATTGTCGACAGAATTCAAACCACATCACGCATTGGCTTCAATATTGATGTTATGGTTCTACTTCAAGTTTCATTTGCACTTCGTCTTCTCTGCCTTTTTATATATGGACTGAAGCTACATGTAGCTATCAAAATACATTCGTACCTGTCAGTTCCCGGCAAAACCTGTAATGGTACGATAAAACACCAGAAGGTGGTCTGTATTCTGAGAGGAAGAAGAAGGTTTCACTAAACATTTGCATCCTAGGATTTTAATTGCTAACTTCAGTCCATGTTAAAGCTGCATACAAAACAATGAAGCTGATGTTAGACTGAGACTAGAAGCACAAATCCATCACACAGATGTTCTTGATGCCCAATGTAATTTATCTAACATTTTGGGGATCAATTGATTAGAGAATGTATTTGGGGAGAAAATTCAGCTCTGAAATCAATTAATTGTTGTAATTTTTTGCTTTGGTCTTGCTTTTATAAAGGGATTTCCACTTAAGGAGGAAAAATATATACACCCCTGTATATGTATTCTTTTCTTCCTAAGAAAATGTATTATTTGGCTTTATTAAACTGTTACATGTAAATCTCCTTACAAGTCTTCCTATTCTCTCTGCACCTTCATTGACAGCAACCAGTATTTCAAGTATATCAAGATCTCAGCCCTAGCACTGTTGAAGATGGTAATGCATGCAAGATCAGGAGGAACACTAGAGGTCATGGGACTGCTCCTTGGAAAGGTATAATACCTATGTATATTTTTAATTCCGTTTGCACACTTTCTATTATCTTTCTTTTTCTGCTGTCATGTACATCGCAAAGTTTTCTCATCTTGTTTCATTGATGAATTGCTGATTTATCTACACCCTTTTTCATTTAGACCAACTGGTCATAGGCCAAGTTATGAATATAAACCCTTTCCTTTTCACTATTTACAGGTTGATGGTGAGACGATGATAGTAATGGATTGCTTCGCTCTTCCTGTTGAAGGCACAGAGACGAGAGTCAATGCTCAGGCTGCTGCATATGAATATATGGCTGCTTATATTGAGAATGCCAAACATGTAAGTTCCTTGTGAATACAGTTGTGCTCAATAGTGAACCCTACCCCAAAACACACTCCATCATGCAGAGTGTTGAATGTAGACAACAGGGCAGTTCCATGGTTACAGAGTGACATTCAGAAACAACTTTTTTGCATTCAAAAAAAGATATCACCAATATTTGAATAGCTATTTGCCAAGAAGTGGTACCTGACAGTAGTTGCTGAAACCCACTTTTCAAAATGATAACATTTGTTATTTTGATCCACTGAATTAATGAGATGAATATTCATAAACATGGTTATGGAGTGACGCAAAATAGACATATATTTGAGGAGAAAACATATTGCTTATACTCTGAACTTTGAATTGCTATCATAAGTTTGATTTATTGATTGGATTCTATGTTGTTCTGGCTGTAATATGCTGCATTACATTATAAAATTGGTGTATTATTTCATTAATTACAACTTAAAACGTAAACCCATACCCGGTTACGGAGTGACATCAGAAATATCCTCTCACGAGCAGCGTAAAATGAACTTATATTTTAAAATTTTCGTTTGATATGATGTAAAATGATGACCTTCAGATTATCTAAGAGAAAATTTTACAAAACAAGCAATTGTTTTCTGTTAAATTGAAATTAAGTAAAAACCAATATATGAAGTCCCATATAAAGAATTTCTTGTATGGTTTGGATTCTCCTATAAGGAGATGCGTAAGAAAAAAAATTGTAGCTAATTATTTTCCCCTTTTGTATTTATGAAATTTCAGTTTTGAAAGAAAAATTTGATCCAGATTTGAAATAGAGTCAATACAAATTTTTGGAAAATGTCCACTTTTGCTTGGAATTGCCCAACACTACAATGTTCGAAAACAGTTTTATTGGATGTAATGTTTTATCACCTGACTTCACTATTGGACATCTAAAGCATGGCAGAACTTGAACACGTTTATTTTCTAGTGGGGTTCACTAACTAATTTTGAGCACGACTGTATATATATCTGCGTACTGAAAATGCAAGACATGTAAGGTCCTTATTATGAATATGTAGTTGCTTATTGAAAATACCAAACATATAGGCCCAAATTCACAAAGGTGGTTTTGAAAACCCACGGTTGAGTCCATGGTTTATGCAGATTTTCTGTATAAATTACGCTTAATTTAGTGCGTATCGGGCGCGTGTATAAAACATGTCCAATGCTGATGCGCGCATTTGTCACAGTGCGCCAAATTGACGCCTGTTACCATGGTTAGATACGCTATTTTATTCATGAGTCCACTCTTCAAACAGTGGACTCATGAATAAAATAGCATATCTAACCATGGTAACGGGCGTCAATTTGGCGCACTGTGACAAATGCGCGCATCAGCATTGGACATGTTTTATACACGCGCCTGATATGCGCTAAATTAAGCGTAATTTATACAGGAAATCTGCATAAACCACGGACTCAACCATGGGTTTTCAAAAACCACCTTTGTGAATTCGGGCCATAAAGGTTCTTATCATGATTATACATTTTAGTTGCTTATAAATTGAAAATGACAATTTTTTATGGTTTAATTATGGTTATATTTAAATCTGCTTTATCTACCACCTGTTTATATAGACTACAAGTTTGGTTTCTCTTGAATAATGAGACATAAATTTGTTTATATTGAAAATGCCAAACATGTAAGTTATTATTTGGTTCAAATTATGAATAGAGTCAAACCTACTGTACTGACCAATGGACTAAAAAGATCAAAAGTTGTATTCCATTTAATAATTCAACCCATTCAAACATGTATTATGTCCATTAAGTTCAGCTATTGGGTGTCTCATGCAGCTGTTTGTTAAGTTACGCACAATGTTACGAACGACTGGAACATGTTCTTAGGTGCTAAATCATTTAAGTACTAGGGATATATCTTAAAGCACAAGAAAAGGTCACCAGTCGTTCTTAAAGTCATTCGTAACTAGCAATCAGCTTTATGAAACACCCACCTGCTTAGAAAGACCACTATTCCTGTCTTCCTTCTTTGAAGGTCTTTATCCACAGGTTTCACTGTATATTTACTACTTATATTGAAAACACAAAACATGTAAGTGCCCAGACCCAGGTCTGCACTGGCAAGGGCCTTCAGTATGCAAGTCATTGTAGGCTACCCATTCAGATCCTTCGATGGCGCAGTCACAGTTTGCTGACGATAGCCGTCCGGTGAGTTGAAAACAGCTGTTTTTATGATTTTTGTACCAGCTTTCTGTATGTGGTTCATAAAGGAATCCGTAAAACGGCTGTTTTCAACTCACCTTGTGGACATCGTAGGGGAAATGTGACTGCAGCATAAGTCAAGTAAAGGATATGTATTGTACCTTGTATCATACCTTGTTGTGGGCGTAAAGTTTTACCTATAAAACTTGTTTGCCCCTCTCCTTCCAATTTCTTGAAGTCAGTAAATATGCGCAGCAGACTACCCAGACCCTTTCAGTGATGTTGGTAATTCTTATTGTTATTTACAAACCCTACTATGTTTTTAATTGTCCTTATGATTACAGGTTGGACGTTTAGAAAATGCTATAGGTTGGTATCACAGTCATCCTGGATATGGGTGCTGGCTATCAGGTATTGATGTAGGAACACAGATGTTAAATCAACAGTTTCAAGAACCTTTTGTGGCCATTGTGGTAGGTGTATTTCTTCAATTATAATGCATTATTATTATTATTATGAATATAAAGCAAATTGCACATCATATTATCATTTAACCATTAACGTCACTATGTGCTTCTAAAGGACTTTGGATATTAGATGCTTTATTAGCCTGGAAGATTTTACAGTGGACAAGCATTTCAAGGAACTATAATTCCTGCCAGGTACCCATGTACCTCACCTGAGTCGAGTGTAGCAAATGTAGCTTTATGTCCTACGAAAGGACATTTGTGTTGCAGCAGGGATTTGAACCTGGTACCTTGTGATTCAATGTCCAGAGATTTATCCACTGGACCATGAAAGTTTAAATCCCTGAGCCCCGTAACACAGAGGTTTGCAATGGATTGCAAATAGTGATTGAAAGCACGATTCTGATTGGTTCCTGGTCTGTAGTTTGAACATAATGTGTATGAAATAGTGAGCTTGATTGGCCATTGCAAAACACAGCTCTGGTTTATGACTTCTGGGAATTTCAGTTAGCCTCATGCATTTGATTTAAATGGTATGATATTCTATCCAAGTACATATTATTTTATACGCCCGTGGGACGTATTATGGTATTGCGCTTGGTGTCCGTCCGTCCGTTATTTTTTCCTTGTAAACGCTCATATAATTTGATGTGTATGATACTAACGTGGATCCCAGAAATCCTATTGATTTTGAGGTCAGAAGGTCAAGGTCACAGTTACATGTTTTCATCTTACCCTTCTGAAGTCCTTGTAAACGCGATAACTTTAGTTTAACTTAACCTAGGCTAATATAATTTGGTGTGTATGATACTAGTATGGATCCCAGGAATTCTATTGATTCTGAGGTCAGAAGGTCAAAGGGGAAGTTGCCACCTTCCACTTTTCTTGCTTGATCAATAACTCTAATTTCTGTGTTACAGGCGGGCGTATTATGTGCTCGCTGTAGCGACACTCTTGTTGTCACATGCAGTTTGATACATAAAAATCTTAGATAACATTTAGTTACCAGCTTAAGTATGGCTTGTTTTTCATACAGGTTGATCCGGTCAGGACAATATCTGCAGGAAAGGTCAATATCGGTGCTTTCAGAACGTATCCAAAGGTAATGTTTCTAGGTTGAACTCTGCCACCCTGGCTCACCAGAATGCCACTGATGGGATTGGGTTCTTTTATCACTTCTGATGTTGTGATGATACAAGTATCAACCGAGCAGTAGTTCATCTGAGACTGAAACTTTTACTATTCCTTTTATTTCACTGAAATTGAACTTTTAAAGTTGGATTCAGCCTCGTTCATACAATTACAAAGCTCAGGAACATTCGGTGTATATTGTAATTCTATGGGGTATAAGGTGTAAAAAAAAAATACCTGGGCAACATTTGCGTACTTTAAAGGTCAAGTCCACCCCAGGAAAATTATGACTTGAATAAATAGAGAAAAATCAGATCTTTTTGTTTTGATTTTCAGAAAAAAAACTAGCATAGTGCTGAAAATTTCATCAAAATCGGATGTAAAATAAGAAAGTTATGACATTTTAAAGTTTTGCTTATTTTTCACAAAACAGTTATATGCACAACTTAGTGACATGTAAATGAGAGAGTCGATGATGTCCATCACTCACTATTTCTTTTGTTTTATATTGTTTGAATTATACAATATTTCAATTTTCACCAATTTGACATTAAGGACCAACTTAACTGAGCCGTAAGATGTTATAACAAAGGTAATACCACATGTTCAGGGAGGAATAAAACTTTGTCTCACTGGACAATGTGGAGAAAATTAGAATAATTCATATTTCATATAATAAAATACAAAAGAAATAGTGAGTGAGTGATGTCATCAGTTCCCTCATTTGCATACCGAACAGAATGTGCATGTAACTGTTTTGTGAAATTAAGCGAAACTTAAAAATGTCATAACTTTCTTATTTTACATCCGATTTTGATGAAATTTTAGGTGTTATGCTTGTTGGATTTTTCTCTTATTATTCAAATCAACTTTTTGCTGGGGTGGACTTTTCCTTTAAGGGGACAAAATGTGTTTTCCAAGCAGATCCTTGTTAAAATTTAGTGTGAAATAAATTTTGTCATAAGTTGTGCTGATGAAATAAGTAAAAGTTTGGACATAAACAGACAGACAATAAGAAGTTTATTAAAGAATGATAGTGAATTTCATTCAAATGTCCTTATCCTTTTCTGATTTCTATCAAACCTTCAAGTATATTTTTTTCAATGTCCGTCCCCCCCCCCTCTTTCGTTAAAATCATTTTTTTTTCTTCCAAAATTGTGTCCCTGTTTAACGAAAGTGTACTTTTCTCCTCCCCCACCCTTCCCCATCCCAGGGATACAAACCACCTGATGATGGACCGTCAGAATACCAGACCATTCCACTCAACAAGATAGAAGACTTTGGTGTCCATTGCAAGCAGTATTACAGTTTAGAGATCTCATACTTCAAATCAGCTCTGGATCGTAAGCTGCTAGAATCACTCTGGAATAAGTACTGGGTCAACACACTCAGCTCATCAAGTTTACTTACAGTAAGTCAACGGATTGATGCGATGCTTTGCATGATTTTTTTTTAAAGTGAAAATGCTCAATAATGATTTCAACTTTATTTAGAGACCGATCTCTTATGGTTTACAATGAGTGTTGTACAATGACTACTTAGCTTGTTGTACACGATTAAATGGGAGGCTGAATGTACAAAGTTTGTACCGTTGCACACGTACCGTATAAAATGTACTTTTCCACGGCTTAGGTGTCTCAATTTTTTTGATTTTGTTAATTGCTCTAAACTGCAGTTATAATGCGCACTTGGGGATTTTGCTAATTTCTTTCACCTGTCAATTCTAACCTCATTTTCATAGATTAGTGTAGGAAAAATTGATTATTGTTCGTATCTTCGTTAAATTCTGAGGCGTTGTACAACACAAATATTCTTATTCATGCTATGCTATGGTGGTCAGCGGCGATCAGAACCGTCCAACACTCAAAATTTCTGTCTGACACTCAATGCAATAGGACACCTGCCTGCCCAGTAGTAACTTACACAGAAAGTTATTAAAAAATGATAAAGTTTACTAGCTTTCTTTCCCCTGAGGCAAGGTGTCAGGCAATTTTCTAACCACGACTAAAATGTCCCCAATGACAACCCTGTTTACAACTCTAACCCATTTCTCTTATCTACTCCCCTACCACTCACTGTCACCCTTTCTCTCTCTCTTTTTTTTCTTCCTCTTCTCCATATCCCTCTCTACCCTTATTCTTTTTCTTCTTGTTTCCTTCCCCTGTACTTTTCATATTTTCTCTTCTCTCTCTCTCTTTCTCTTTCACTTCTTAAACAATTCTCTCATCTTCACATCTCCCATTCTCCCTTTTTCCTCTCCTCCATTTTCTCATACATCACTTCCTCTCTACTGTCCAATGTTACCCTTTGCGTCCCTTCCGCTCCCTCTCACTCACATACATCCCTCTGATAGAATGCTGACTATACGATAGGTCAAGTGTCAGATCTTTCAGAGAAGCTTGAGAATGCTGAGAGTCAGTTAGGGCGGGGTAGCTTCATGCTTGCTGTTGATCATGAAAAGAAGGCTGAAGACAAACTAGGAAAAGCTACAAGAGATAGGTAAGTAATACTTCTACTTGTGGATACGTCGTGGTGTAGTGGCTCAGTCACTTGAATCGTTAACCATGGGTCGAGGGTTCAAATCCCACTCGGTGCTTATGTTCTTTGGCAAGGTACTTATCCACGTTTGCCACTCTCCACCCATGTGTTAAATGGGCACCCTGTAGGATGTGAACATCAATGTGATTAGATTGGCACGTGTGCCCTGATAAACAGTTGCCTGGCCAGGATACTCCCCAGGGAGTGGCGATGGTGTACTTTTTATGTGTCGAACAGTGATGGATCCTATGACTGGGGTAATAATGATTACAATGAAAAGCGCCTAGAAGCACTATGTAACTATTATTATCATCATTTACTACATACTCCCAGGATACTGCCCAACTCCAGTAAACATGGTCAAACAGGCAAATATGAACTTCTTTTTTGATATCTAGCACTCTCATGTAGGAATCATTCAGTTCCTCACAAGAGAGCCTTTGAAGACTTATCTTAAAAATTTAGTGTTGGTTTTTCAGGAAGCCACAAAAAGATTATTTTATGAGATTTTCAGTCCATTCTACACTTTAGAAATGGTTTCCAAAAATAAATAAAATATGTATTTATTTTGATTTTTGTCAGGAATCCTTAATTTTCTTTTTAAAGGCCAAGTTCACCCAAGAAAAATGGTGATATGAATCAATAGAGAAAAATCAAACTAGCAGGATGCTGAACATTTCATCAAAATCGGATGTAAAATAAGAAAGTTATGACTTTTTAAAGTTTCAATTATTTTTCACAAAAGTGTTACATGCACATCCTGGTCGGTATGCAAATGAGACAGTTGATGACGTCCCTCACTATTTCTTTTTTTTATTTATTTGAATTATACTAGTACAATATTTCATTTTATAACAGATTTTACAAAAAGTACCAACTTGACTGAACCATATAGTATTAAACATTGCTAATTTCATATCTTCAGGGAGGAATTAATCGTCTCACTTGACAATGAGGAGAAAATTTGAATATTTCATATAATAAAATACAAAAGAAATAGTGAGTGGATGACATAATTTTTTTTTCTCATTTGCATACTGACCAGGATGTGCATATAACTGTTTTGTGAAATTAAGTGAAACTTTAAAATGTCATAACTTTATTATTTTGCATCGGATTTTGATGAAATTTTCAGTGTTATGCTTGTTGGATTTCTTCTCTTTTTATCAAAATCAACTCTTTGTTGTGGTGGGCTTTTCCTTTAAATAAAAAATTGCATACCATGCTTTATGCCTTATTATTGTCCTTTCTTCTTTGCCCCCTCAGCTGCAAGTCCACCATAGAGGTCATCCATGGTCTCATGTCACAGGTCATCAAGAACAGATTATTCAACCAGGTCCACAATCGCTGAGAAATGAGGCATTCTTGTTCATTTGTAGGAAATCATAATATTTACACAGGACTTTAGGTTGTGATGTTTGCTCATTCAAAATAGCCTCCAAGGAGGCCCTGTAACTCAAAGCTCTGTGATTAATGATAGGAAGGATATCTGTGACTAATTGTATTGGTCATTATGTACAATTGATCACAGTGCTCATTCATAAAAGCAAATGCTTATCAAATGTTACAGGATGTATTTTTACAAAAATGTTTATAATTTACAGCCACCTTACGATTGGCCTTACACCCAGTTTTGGAATAAAAAATTATAACAGTTGATGAGAATATTAAATCGTAGAACAAACTAGAGCCCAAACTTCTGAATTGTAGTATGAAAATTTATTGTTATTTCATTAATCTTCATAGGTATGAATTCGAATTCAATTCAGAATTGTAATGACGTCATAGCAGTCGTAACATTAGCTATGATCTTAACCACTTTTAACCATTTCTGCCAACTGAATATATATGCTACTATTAAAAAATTTGATATCAGAATTCTGATATTTATCCTTGAGGCCCCGATAAGATATTTATGTTTATGTCATAAAAAATGTCAAATTGATGTTTCTTCCAAAATCGGGTCGTAGGTCAGTCGTGAGGTGTGTGGTGGACTTTAGATACTACTTTCCTGGTAACTTGTCTTGTGATAAACTTGTTTTACTGCAAGACAGAGGTTTTGAGTACCCTAAATCCTGATCAAGTCATACAAGTATGACCGTGTACTCAGATGCCTGTTAACAAGAATTTCATCTATGGAGATCAGATTCAACTTGAGCTTTTTGGGAATAAAATGATAGATAATCTGGGGCTCGTTTCATAAATATTTTTTCTAACAAGTTAGATCTGACAGCTTTCCTTGATTTTGATTGGCTGAGGAGCACAGTTCCTATGGAAACTGTCGGGTAAAACAGGCTATGTTTGATAAAACATCCGACAAGTCCTGGGCCCCGTCTTACAAAGAGTTACGATTGATCCAATCGATCGTAACTTTATGGAAATCCATCAGTGTCATATTTTTTTCTACAGGAAATTTGCAAAATGTCCTTTGTAAACAAAAGAAAACACACCAAATTGTCAAGAAATCAATGACTTAATGGATATACACTCATATCTAGAACAATTTTTGAACAAACATGCATTTCATATGTTGACTTTGCTGGCTTTCCATAGTTGTGATTGATTGGATCAATCGCAACACTTTGTAAGACGGGCCCCTGCTGGTGAAGTGCTCCTCTGATTTGACCCTTCATCATGTTTAATTTATCTCTCTTTCTTCTCTGGTCATTACACAAGACCTGTCCAGTGGGGGGTAAAAGATCTGGCTTTGGGGTAAAAGGACTCCAGATCTTCGGCAGTGCATGGCTCTGGTAGGAGGGGGCATACCAGATGGTTTTGCATGTTTAATTTATCAAACAGCTTTATAAAACATCTCCAGCACTTGTAAAGTATAAGAAATATCAATTCAAGAAATATTAGCTGTTATTAACTCTGTATAACTAATGCATTTCAAAAGAGAACGTGTGTAATAGAAAAATAGCTCCCATGAGACTTGTGTTGTACACGTCAGAGAGACATAGATCTATATCATCACTTTAACTATCAGTTTTCAAGTAGGAACAGCAAGATATACTCCTACTGCAGTAGAAATGGTATCAAGATTTTCAGTATGTTTTATATCTAAGCATTTGATACATCATTGGAAGTGATGGTAAGGTCAAGGATGAAAAGAAATTACAAGTGTCTCTGATAGAAGATCATACCTCTAATGGCCTTTTGAAATGCAAGTGTTTGATGTCTGTAAAGGTAACTCGTGGAACTGCTCAGTATTTTGGCAAGCTCATTCAGTGAGGGTAAATGTGTTCTCCAATTGTACAGTAGGGATCCTCTAATAGATCGCTGTGCTGTGATGATGGTCCTGATAAATCCATGGAAAAATGATGAAGACTTCAAGATAATCCTCTACAATCCAACTTCAGTAATAAATTCATTTTTGTGAAAGGAGAACATAATATTGAAAATGAAGTGTTGAAAGATATTGCACAAATAAATTATGGCTGATTGAAAAATGAGAACACTGAGACCATGTAAATGTCAAATTAGCAACTTGGTAAGAAGATTTCAATAAGTGGTCAAGAAATATCTCCCATCAAAATAAAATATTTAGTATGGAATTTGTGATATTCTTCAAAGCACGGCTTTCTACATGAGAAGGGTGTTATAACATTGATAGTCTATTGATATATGTCTTTGTAAAAGTAAAAATACCAACATGATCCTGACTAAAATCGTTTTGTGTATGGGAGCAAAGGAGTTGTCCAATCATAGGTTCATGTACCTTGTCAAAAGTTAGAGCCGCGCCTTTTGCCTGGGAATCCCGCAAGCGGCTATCTCACTGTTCATCATAGACAAACAACATTACGGAATGCAGGAAAGTTACTATGAAAAGACGCATAGTGCCTTTACTGTGGAATTCCTGCTAAAAGACCCATCAGAAACGTTTGACAAGGTACCTTACTATCATAGTAACATACCAATCTGGTCAATTAGATATCCCTATCGGGGTAGTGTTGAAAAGTTCATATGATTTTTTGAATTGTTTTGTTTTCAATTTATTCAAAGTTCTACCAATCTACTCTCCTGTTTTGTGATTTGACTATTTTCTGTTCAAACAACTTTGTATTTGATTTGGATTCTTGTTCATAATGATTTGGTCAAACATTTCTAGCTGTTGAAATGAATCTGAAAAAAAAATATGTATAACCCATGTTGGAAAATTTGTGTTTTTTATCCTCATTTGTATTTCTTTTGTGAGTATTCTTCTACTTTACAGGAAAAATAGCATGTTGACTCAATCCTATTTCTTAAATCAATATAGATAAAATGTTAGTCATAGATTTATTCACTAAACACTTAACCCTAAAAGGACTGGGCTAATTGCGATGTATTGAGGATGGGGGGGGGGGGGGCATGATGGTTAATTTGTAGGTCTATTTTCCTCACAAGTCTATATAAATGATGCATTTTTTATTTCACATTGTTACTGCTATATACTATTAAAGGGATATCCGAATACAAGCCTTTTTTCCTGTATTGTTGGTTGATTTATGTTTTTGAATGAAGTTTTTCAAGACTGTGCCCACTGTATATAGTTGCCAGATGCAAGTTTTTGGGACTCCTTGATTACATAATGGGATGCACTAGCGTACCTACGGGGGGGGGGGGGGGCAGAGGGGCAGTCTGCCCCCCCCCCCCTGACGAGCCACCACCCATGCATGTATCCCTGCCCCCCCCCCCCCGACGAGCTTGAAAGACCTTTTTGCCCCCCCTGACGAAAATCCTAGGTATGCCACTGATGGGATGGATGGGGATCCAGGACCATTGCACAAATAGTCAAGTTTAGATGCTACTAAAAATGAAATTAAAGTTTAGATGCTACTAAAAATGAAATCAAAGTTTAAATGCTACTAAAAAATGAAATTCAAGTCACTAATATGTGCTTCATTTTGGTTGAAAATCAACATTGTGGCGTAAAGTGGGCCTTGTGGCATTACCGTGAATTCTGTAATGCAGTCTCACAAAACCTGCGCATCTTAATAACATGTCCACTATCATAACCAGTAGATTAACATTTTTAAAGAGTTTCTTTAGGCTGAAAAATAAGCATATCTACAATAAATTCCTAGAAATTAAATCAAAATTTTGTGGAATAGGGTATGTGCATGCCATCATGAATATGCGATAGATGAGCTGATGATGGCCTGTCTTCACTTTTTTCTTAATATTTTATTAGGCCAACATGAAATCTTAATTATTTCATACGTTCATACAGGAGTGTAAAAATATGAATCCTTTGTAACAAAGTAAATATAAGGAATTATTTTCTCATGTAAGTCAGTTGTCATATTTTTGCATTCTTGGAGGACAAAATATGAATAAACTAAATTTCATACAATCAAAATACAAAAGAAATAGTGGGGATATAATATCAGCTCACCCATTGTATATGCATCATGTTCATTGACATGTACATGTATGGAACCTCTTTCTCCGAACTAATGCAAAATTTTGAAAAGCCATTATAATTATTTTATCCTATTTTGATTAAACTTTCAGTGTTTTATTCAGGGTGCCCTAAGCACGATTTTTAAATAGGGGGTGCTGGGGTTTTGTTAAAGAAATTACACTAAGCCCTCCCTCCCCCCCCCCCCAAAAAAAAAAAAGTCACTCCAAGTTGATGGGGGTTTCTAATATTAAGTTTGACAAGCAGAAAAAAGGTACTGCCAAAATCTTCATTTGGGAGCAACAACCCCCTCCCTGTTATTTCTTTGCTTATCAACCTGATTTCCAGGGGTGCTGCCTTAAATGTAGCACCCCCTGAAAAAATCTTGGGGGGGTGCTTCAGCACCCCAGCTTACCGGGGCCATAGTTATATTTTTCTGATTTCAGTTGAAATCACATTATTTTCAAACTAGAATTCCCTCTTTAATTACAACATTGAGTTATTCTTGCTCTCTCACAATTCTCTTGATTCTTTGCAGTACTATCATCACTAATAAAGGAGTATAAAGAATAAAAAAACATATTTCAAGGGAGTAAATGGAAGCAGGGTTGTATTTTGTTTATTCTTCAACACTAAATAGTTAAATTATTTACTGAACTGACCTCTTCGGGCAGATAGGTACTGTACTTAAGTGAATGTGCACAATCCGAGTAGATTAAGCTACAATATCGTAAATAAAATACAAAGACATGAATATACCAAATAAACATTATAAGTCTAGTTAACATGCTATAAATCTATAGTATTTTTCAATGAGATACTCGACACTCATCATTTTTCAATACCAAATGGGTTTACAACATAGGCCTAATAACAGCAGGCTTATTGATCCATGCAACGCAGGCATAGAAACAACATCATTACTTAAAAATTCATACTGATAGTACACACTCTTCTTCCCATATCATCTTTGGTTCAATAACGCCATATTAAACTTTAAACCAAAAAGTTGAAAATGTAATTTATACTGCGTATTACATACATGTACATAATTATATACAACTTGATATAAGGACAGTGTCGAATTATTGGCAGTTTGTTGGGGGAATGCATGAAAGTCTACCTTTAAAATTCTAATCCAATACGTAGACTATCAACCAAATTCCTACATGTTTCTGCCATTTAGCTTGCAGCATCATAAGAGTTCTTTAAAAAGACACACTGTGTATACCTCCTCCTTTGCTTCCTGCAACCTTTAGAATTTGCTTTGATAAAAAATGAATCATAACCAGGGGCGGATCCAGGATTGATTTTCCAAAAGGAGGGACATATTTTCCCGAGGAAAATTTGACACAAAAAAAGGTCCTCGCTTTCAAAAGAGGGGGGGGGGGGGGGGGGGCACACTTGTGTTAGAACGGCATATTTACATTACAAATTTTATTTGTGCCTCGGGGGGGGGGGGGGCACGGTCCGGCTGTGCCCCCCATGGATCTGCCAGTGATCATAACCATTCATTCTGTGTTTCAATGACATAATATTGTACATACAAGTCTTGCAAATGTAAAAACCGAACAAAAGCAAAGATTATAATATTCTCCAAAAGATATTATTCAACTACACTTAACGCAACATAAACTGCTCGTAAACCAATACATAATGATACGTAACAGTTGGGTATATGTGAATAAAATGCCATTCTGTCACATTTGTCTTTTTATGTAATACACATTGAATTTATTTGAATTTATTTGAATTTAAAGTACATTAACATTTTACAATAGTAATAAAAACATATATGTATATACAAATCATTAATAATTTGAGACATCATAATCAACATGCTAAACGAGATGAGTCTCAGATGAAAGTTTGCAATCATTGTTTAAAACAATTCTAATTAAATCACAATATTTGTATATATCAGACCTCATTATCAAATTACAATTCATGTTATTTCAGACACTTATTTAAGAACTTATTTATTTACAGTAAAAATACCATCTTTATTCACAATATCGTTACCCAGAAAATAGTCGTTGAAGAAGTGTACATATATCTTCGACCTCGCATTGTTTAATTTTAATTTCATTTATTTTCATATTTCTCATTCGACATTTGATTTACATAAAAATAGCAACAATATTGCATTACTATTGAATTATAGATAACTGAGCATTATACAAATATACCATAACATAGTGATACAATCAGCCAAGTTAAAAGGTTAAGCTTACTTTAAGTCAAGGGAATATTATGGGACCTACATAAAAGCAAGCTTGTCAAACTGCGGGCCTCGCAGGGGAATAATTACATGTAGTACTAATATTTCAGGTGGGGGATGACCTGTGTTACCATCTCCCAATAATATTATTTTATTATTCAATTGGCATTGTTTTCAATATATCTTTGTAACTGAGATTATTATACTCATATCAGATAGTCAGGTGTATTTTATCATTATAAAGTTGCAAAGGGATTATTCAAATTCAATCACAACGCATGCATTTGTTGATAGATAATATGTATGAAGTAATACAGCGTGCGATGCAAAAAAATATTCAGTATCATACATACAGTTTTGCAGTCAGTCTTTAGTATATATATAGTCTCTATCTGTATGTCAATCCGATGGGTGATATGTTCTCCAATATTTCAGGTGGGGATGGCCTAGCTGGGTTATCACCCCGGGGGGGGGGGGCACTCGACCAAAAAAGTGGTAGGGGTGTGCCGCGGGCGAGGCAAAAAACGGGGGCCTTGGAGCGGGCTTATTGTAAAAAGGAGGGTCCTCGGAACGGGCTTCGGAACTACAAATGTTTGTGAAAACGGGGGTCCTCGGAACGGATCTCCGTATCTCTGTGAGTGCGTATGCATCCCTATGGAACGGGCCATCGTGCATGACGCAGCTAGCGCGGCCTCCGCCGGGTGCGCTCTCGCTTAGGCGATGGTCGAAAAGCGCTCTACGGCCGCTTTTCACCAAATTGCAGCTCCTTGTAGCAAATCAATGCGACCGGAACGGCGTAACGAAAAATATGCAAAGCTTTGGAACGGATTTCTTTCTTCTTTTTTTCTCGATAAGAAGGAAATGCTATGCCTTGGAGCGGCTTTCTTTGTTCTTTTTCTCAAAAAGACAAAAATGCTATGCCTTGGAACGGAAATTTGAGTGTAAAAATGGGGGTCCCCTCCGCGGCACATACCCACTATGCATTATATACTGAGTGCCCCCCCCCCCCCGGGGTTATCACCCCGCCCCCATTTTTTTCCCGGTCGAACATAATATCTTTCATGAATCATGAAGTATAAGGAGGGATCGAAACGACGACCATGATGATGGTAGTATTGATTGTCGTATATACCAATGATGCCCATCATTTTTTTGTTCTCGGAATTTTCTTACGTTTATTGTCGAATGAAGTTCATTTCAGATTGTTTTTATACTTGGTATAAATAAATCACTGACACATGCAGACTTTGCATTCCCTTGTCAAAACTCTCCTCTGCCGAAAAACGTTTTGCATAATGGTTAGTCGCGTGCATTTGAGTGTCCGAAAGTCCATACACACAGCTTCAACACAGGGAACAGTGGTTTTCATGAACGTAATATTGCAGAAATCCGGGTATATCTTTATGACTATTAATAATCTCACACCAGATTGATAAGTGTGAAAATTTTATCCAATTCCATTAATTTGATGTAAACAATATTACAATTTATTAATTCACTATTTACGTCTCGCTGTTCATTTGAAAGTGTCCATGTTCCCAACTCTTGCAATGGCAAACGGTCTGAAACCACCCATATTTTCGAGACGCTGGTACCTTTGTTTTCCCACTGGAATATCCCTAAGGGTAAAAAGGTCGAGATTGATTGTCATCTCAATGCTATATAGATTACCTATATACAGTTTGATGTATATATTATATATACTTTGATTATAATGGTTACATCTCATTTTTCTCCCAAACTTTGAGATCGAGCAAACAGAACATGGCATATTTCTGAGTACAACGTCACGTGACTAACGTATGATAGTTTCCGTTCCTAGACCCTTTTCATTTGAAACAATTATTAATACAGTCCAAACAAAATTAATAATAAATTAACGCATTTAATGTTGAAAGTAACAATGTTCTTGTACTATAAAGCTTTGCCTACTGATATTTATAATATAGCTACAGTTTGAGGACGCAAATATCGAGTCCGGAATTGATTTTGATTTGCAATAGTGTCTGCGTAAGTATACTATATACTAGCAGGCTAGCATCGTCTGCTACGTAGACCAAAATGAGCGAACATGACCGAAACTAACCATTATGTGTAGCAGCTGCCAAGACTTGGAATGTTATCCCTCTTTCAATAAGAAATGCTTCCAGTGTTCTTGGCTTCAAATCTTCCCTTAAGACATACCCTTTTCCTCAATAATTGATTCCCCTTTTATCTTGAATATTGTAGTAATTATTACAAATTTTAAATTATTATTCATACATTGTACGCGCTATGGTACTTTTTGTTTTTAGCGCTTCTAAATATTCATTATTATTATTATTATTACTAATGGTACTTGGTATGACGTTCCTCCGAAATACTCCAAGAAGAGTTTATAAACAGGTTGACAGAGACAGAAAAAAAAATCCAGGATGAAATAATAGAATAGCATGTTTATGTTATGCTTTTATAAATTACATTATCTTTTAAAGATTTACCTCTCCCAGCAACCTATTACATGGGGGTGTGTCCCGCTAATTTTATAACGCTTTTAAATGTCACCTCATGTTTGTCCTGTTTTATGATGTAAAATAAGTGGAGAAGATACAACAGAATTGAAAATGAAAATATATAGTGCATAAAAAAAGGAAATGTTGCCCTTTGCGCCATGTCTGACTCCCTACAAAATGGAGCCCGTTACGCCCCCAGGACCAAAATCCAATTGAAACCAGTTGGATTTCCAACTGGTTTCAATTGGTTTCAATTGGTTTTAACTGGTTTCAATTGGTTTTAACTGGAATTTAACAATTTCCAGTTGAAACCAATTGAAACCAGTTGGGCAACTGGAAATCCTAACTGGAACCAGTTGGGTAACTGGAAATGACTTCCAATTGGAAATGATTTCTAACTGGAACCAGTTGAGTAACTGGAAATCCCAACTGGAACCAGTTGGGCAACTGGAAATCCCAACTGGAACCAGTTGGGCAACTGGAAATCCTAACTGGAACCAGTTGGGTAACTGGAAATGACTTCCAACTGGAACCAGTTGGGCAACTGGAAATCCCAACTGGAACCAGTTGGGCAACTGGAAATCCTAACTGGAACCAGTTGGGTAACTGGAAATGACTTCCAACTGGAAATTATTTCTAACTGGAACCAGTTGGGTTACTGGAAATCCTAACTTGAACCATGCAGTTGTGTAACTGGAAATCCTAACTGGTACCAATTGGTTGAATTGGGTAACTGGAGATGACTTCTAACTGGAAAGATGGGTAACTGGAAATGAATTCTAATTGTAACCAGTTGGGTAACTGGAAATAAAACTGGAACCAGTTGGGTAACTGGAAATGATTTCCAATTGGTTTCCAATTGGAAATTTTCCAGTTACCCAACTGGATCCAATTGAAACCAGTTAATTTGCATATTATCTGCCAGTGTGCACAGATTAATGTTTTATGAGATTCATCATCATTAACAATGTATCTATTTAATTATTTTCAATTTCAAGTACCACACTTTTTAAAGATAAGTATTTAGAATACTTAGCAGTGAAAACCATGTTCATAAATGTTATAGATTATAATTAAAACAGATTAAAGGATAATTAGTACACCACTAACTGTTACCAAATTACATCAAATAAAAATACATATATTTGAATATCTTCCATATAAATATATACATATGAAAGTGTGTATTTTATCAATGTCCTTTACATTGGTATTAATAGACATATAACACTGCTTCTATGTTGGCATGAGCAATAGTTAGTGCAAATGCTAATTAATTTGTAACTAATTAAGTTCATTCCAACTGGAAGTTCCAATTGGATCCAGTTGGAAACCAGTTGAAACCAGTTGCCTCCAATTGGTTTCAACTGGAACCAATTGGATCCAGTTGCCTCCAATTTGATTCAATTGGTTTAAATAGGGAAATTGGAACAACTGGAACCAATTGACATCAATTGCCAACTGGTTCCAGTTGCCCAAATGGTTTTAACTGGAACCAATTGGCAACTGGTTTTCAATTGGAACCAATTGGTTTTAACTGGAACCAATTGGCAACTGGTTTTCAATTGGAACCAGTTGTTCCAATTTCCCTATTGAAACCAGTTGGCCAACTGGTTTCAATTGGTTTTGCCCTAATTGGTTTTAACTGGATTTTGGTCCTGGGCCACAACCCCCCCGCCCCCCCCCCCCCCACTAAACTATAATAAATGCTTCACAGAGAACAAAAATTGTGTAAGTTATCTCCCAACCGTGAACACCACTGCAGTTATCAAGAAGTCTAATTTAATTCTTAATATTAGTTTGGAGACGTAAAAACTTATGCATGACTGATCTAAACGTGCTCTCATTATTAGGAATGAGAATTTTCAACATTTTCGTGAGAGTGTAGGGGCATTCGGGTCATGCGTCCTTCCGATAAAAAAATAACACGGTCCATTAAGTTAAGTCAAAGGATACAAAGGTGAAAATGGAAAAAGCTATTAAAAAGTATAATTAGAACTTGTGATACTAATCCTTTAATCTTAGCTCAAATTGAATTATTGCCAAAAGGACACTTATTTGCATTAAGAAATGTTATAGAAAGGGGGTGATATACTAATAATTTAAAACAACACTATAAAGAAAAAAAAACCTGGCATTTCAGATTTTCAGATGCAATATGCAATTGGTGTGCTCGGACAAAGTAGGCCAAAGGTAGACTCAAGAGGAAATTTGTTGCACTTGAGAAAAAAAATCACCGTAATAAGTGAGCGTAAGTTTCTATTATTCTGTAGCTCCGTTTCCCGCTCCTCTCACTATGCTCCTCCTCTACCCATCCATTCCCCGCTCACGCATGTCGCCATGCACCCACGAGTGAATGCATAGCTTTATATTTGAACTTTGTATACCCTTTTTTCATCGACACGATAAAAAAATTATGTAAATATTTTAATGGCATTTCCCCCTTTATTTTATACCTTGAAGGGTATATCGCATCTGTTTGTATTTCAAAGTAGCCATGATCACGCCCAATCATGTTTAATATTTTTCTGTCAATGTTGGCAGAGAAATCAACCAATCACTTAGACGTGCCGTTGCACCCTTGGAATCATTTGATGCGACTAACTCAGATGTCATTGCAATCATTTCTTCACGCTTAACGGCGTTCTTTATTGATACACTCTCAAACATTTCCCTCAGTTTCTTCCCATAAAGGGGAAGACTAAAAAGTTCATTTTTCAGGTGATTAACATTTTCGGGTGTACTGATGTTTTCATTGGCGGCCTCCTCCAATGCCTTTTTAAGTGCTTTCATTTCCTTTTCACATTCTTTTAGCGTTTTTTCTAAGTTTTTCAGCAGTGATTCGTTCCTTATCGGGCTTTCTTTCTCCTGCCTTATCGCCATATGTAAGAAGTCAACCACTGCGTCATTGAATGGTAGAAGAGCATTGGCCTTATAAAAGACGGCATATTGTGCACTGGCCTTAATGATAGTCGCTTGTTCGCGTTTTGATGCGGAGATTTCGTCATTGATATTAGCCAATAGTAATTCTTTCTGTTGCTTTTGGTCACTAAGCATTTGTACTTCACGTTGGACTTCTGGAGAAAAGAACTCCTTTTCAGTTAATATTGTCTCGTAAGCAATGTGCATGTGCTCCTTATATCTGTGGCCGCATCCACGACAAACTCCATCCCAGCCTATTGCTTCACAAAGGTAGAGTTTTAGGCTACCAATTATTGACCCTAAAAAGCCAGGAATCCTACATTCATCGTGACAAATCTTTTCGTAGACTACGTGACTGATCTTTGCCTGACCGACTTCAACATGTCTGATGCACCTTTGATTAGTACACACTGTCCTGTTATATTTCAGTTTTTGTTGTTCAATATCATATGCTTTGAACGTGAGGATATCTTGCAGGGCATCAAGATCACAATCTTTCTCATTAACCTTTGCTGCAATATCTTCAGCTGCCACTATATTTTGATTTATCAGTTTTGAAATTTCTCCCATCGGCCGTGATATGGCTAAGATGACTCTCCAAGCTTCGTGTATATCTATAGTTTTTTGCAAATTGTGTGGCTTCAACTCGCGTATGTATGCAATGAGACCTTTTGTTTCTTTCACAGACCTATCCCAACTAGTCTTAAATGCCGTAATTTCTTCATCTTCAAACGTGACGCAATTCTTCTTGCCAGCAAGAAATCGGAATGACTCGCTATCAAAATAAAAGCTGTTTTTGCTCTCAGCTTGAATTTTCACCTCACAAGCATTTAGTTCTTTGTTAAGAATGCCCAAGGTATCTCCTGGGCGGAAAAACGTCGTCCGAGCATGCGTGAAACAGAACAAAATATTTTCCTTGGCTGAAATGTGCAACTGAATTAAAAGTTGTTGAATGCAAAATCGGAATCTTTGTGTCAGCCGTGAGTGGTTCGCTTTGAAAAAAATACAAATTGCATGGAGCTTTGAATAGCGCGAAAGGCAATTGACAATATTCTCCATATTGATTTTATCCTGATCGATACCGTCAGTATCCCCAATGCCAGGTGTGTCAATCAAACGAATTATCATTTTCCCCATCTTGAATACATGTACCCGCGACTCTTTTGTAGCTGATTTGCCCTCTTCAAGTCTCTCGATCCCATCATGTCTACCTACCTGAACCAGCGTTTCTATACCATCATAGGGATTACGGAAAGTGAAACAGGCTGGAATCAAAACGGGAAAATCCTTAGCATTCATTGCCTCTTGTAAATCTTTAAATGCAAGGTAGTTTCGAAAAGCATTGATCCAAGTTGATTTACCAACACCTGTTTCACCTAAAATCAGGATATTTATTTGTTCCATCTTATCAAATTATAGGGGGCAGGGCAGTAAGGGTCTTAATTTTTAGATTTTCTTTGGTTACCTCTGATTTTTGTCACACAAACATAATATAATTATAAATGAAATGATTGGTGCAAAATAAAACAGGTAATTGTAAGTTCCATATAAAGAATATTACGTGAGACCGGAAGCTAACCAAAGCTATTCCATTAGCATTATTTTGTTGTTACAAAAAAGAAACATAATAAAACATATATGTAAAGGTAGCATACATAGAATTACTCAGTGCAAAGGATCGGTTATTTCGGAGTTTACAATGTAGTCATGGTTGCGTAAGCTATCTCAGCGAATATCATAACATTCAATGTCTCATCATCCACCGTCTCAACAAGATGTACACACACTATCAGCCTGCGTGGTCGTCTTCGGACTTTGGAGGAACATCAAGTTCTGCAAATAAAACGTATCAATATACGAAAATGCACAGTTTTTGTTTCAAATTGCTCATTATAAGGTGTACTAGGTGCTTGCAAAGCGTACATCACTATAAGAAAAAGTTTACCCAATATTGGGTAAAATGGAAATAATGTATGTTTGCTAGGTAAAAGGATACCAAATGTTTAGATTTTACCCAATGTTGCGTTGTGCCCACGTAATGGAGAGGGGGGGGGGGGGGGGGAGAGGGGAGGGTAAACAACTAACATGCTTGTTTCCTTTCTACCCAATGATCTTTACTCAATTTTTTAGAGTGAACTTAATTTTGTGCTCACCTGATGATCATTCAGTGGCGTAATTGAGGCAAATTTTTGAGGGGGCTATATAATATTGGGCAACATTTCGATAAAAGCTGCGAAGTTGCCTAATTTTGATTTTTTTTCTGAAACAGAACAAACTCATTTTGTGATAGATTCTTTCATTTTATCTCCTTTTCTTATCGTGACACACCCTTTTTTTTAAAGATATAGAATACCTCCTGACTCCTGTAGACCTATTATTATTACATTTTTTCTATCCTCAATTTTCTATGTGATAAATGTGTCCACGACATCCACAAATTGGCCCAGTCAAATTCGTTAAAGTCTATGTAATCTCTGAAGTTAATCTGCATGGACATGTCATTCAATCTTCTGAAAGTAACTAGGTCATGGCGCCGTCATCTTGGCGCCATTTTTAAAAAAGAACACATTCACGTCACATCGACTAGGTAAACATTTTATTAGTTGGTGTCATGAAGGGGCGTGTAAAGAATCACGGCAGCATTCAAAATGCTTTAAAAATACTGATTGGACAGTAGCCTATACGTTTCAGAACATAAGCATTTCAAAATATGAGAGTAACGACATTCGTCAATGTGAATATGCTGCATGGTTTCATGCCATTACTTAATTCATGTAATTGATTACCTCGTTGGGTTTTTTGATCAACTTTTATGACCATTAACAACAGGAATGAGCATCTATCAGTTTAAAACACACGCACACGAGCTCCAACAATTATGGGCACAACATTCCCATAAAAAATCGCTGTAGCTCTTCGAAAAGAAAGGAGACCCTCAATTCCATTATGAGTTATGATTTCATGACTCATTTGATCCTTGAGGACTGTTATGAAGAGCTCAGATCCAAATGTTACTACATCCACTTTTAAAACAAATTGAGTTATTGTATAGGCCTACCACCATTATCCACGTATATCATTAGTTCTGGTAAATCCGTCAAATGCGCCCATTATTATTCCAATTCATCGCTAGCTAATATGAATGTGAATGCCCTAAAACAGTGTGATGGGGAGGGTGTGAAATAAAAATGTGTTTTACAAGTAATATTTTTCGATTTAACATGAAAATTAGATTTGATCGGGTGTCCGGTTAAAAATGATATATCTACGGTTTTTTTTGTATCATTCCAAAGCATGGGATGGGCTGTAGGATATACTCTTTGTCCCTAGCTTTCGGATATCCAAGAACCAAATAGATAAGATGAATGCTCAAAGACTAATCTTTTAAAGAAAAAAAACACATCGCCGAAAGAGGCAGCTGAATATTTAGGATTTTAATATTTGAAATTTTCACAGAGAAGCGGTGGTTGGAAGAAGATCTGCCGGCCTCTATAGACTTTTGTACCATTGCTAGTTAGATTCAATTCAATTCGATTCATTTATTTTCTCTTTCAATCTTTTTACATTTATTTAGTTCAATATACATATTTACAAAATATAACATTTAAATAATTTCTATAATACAATAATACTATGAAATCGAAAGAGAAGGAGACCAACTGAAAAGCAGAGCTTGTAGGGTGAAGGCCCCTTTCATAAGTACATTTTATGAATAAAAAAATAAGATAAAATAAACAATGTATATGTATAATGAATAAAAAATAAACAAAAATAAAAATAAATAAATAAAAATAAAAATAAATGATTCAGTATACACTGAATACATAAATCATAAAACGATTAAACATATATACAAAGAGAAATTAATAAACACATTTACATATTAAGTTCTGAATTACATTACTTTGTGAAAAAACGATAATCTAATATGAATTCAAAAGATATTTTTTAAGTTTTCCTTTGAAATTTTGTATTGAATTAGATTGTATAATATCCTTTGAAAAAGAATTCAATAATTTTGAACCAGTAAAAACAAATTATGTCTTCTGTGCAAACGATGTTCTATTCAGAGGTAAATGAAAGGAACTCGCCTGGCGAGTGCTTATGAATTGTATCATTTTTTACAAACATATTATTAAAAGGTAACGGTAATTGTTTATTGCTAAACTTGTACATTAACTGTCCGAGTTGAAAAGAATATAAATCTTTAACCTTCAAGACTTTTTTTGTCAAAAACAGAATATTTGTATGTGCCCTGAATTCTACATCACTAATAATACGAATCACTCTTTTTTGTAATATAAAAAGTCTATTAATTTGAGAATTCGCTGCGTTACCCCATGCAACAACTCCGTAATTCAGTTAAGCTAAAATTTACGTTGAATATAATAATAACAAAATATAATGGGGTAAGAAGTGACTTAATTTTCTAATGACACCAATGTTTCGAGCAATGATTTTACAAATATTATCAATATGTGTTTTCCAAGAAAGTTTTTCGTCAATGATCAGTCCCAACAATTTAGTAGATCGCACTCTTTGAATCACAGTATCATTTAAAATTACATCTTTTGGTACAGTCGTAATCTTGTAGCTATTTTTTTCAAGGTTAAGAGAGGAGGATATTTGCTTTACACTGAGCTGTGATTTACATGAAATGGCTTAGGCTTGATTTCCATTTTGGTAATCATTGTCATGCTTGAAAAAAGTGTGGAGAAACGAGTATTTAATGAAAAATGAAATGTAAACCCACTTTAAATGATAAAAACATAGTGAAAATGCTGGAGATGTCTGATATAAACTTAAACTTTTGTTCAGATTTAGTTATGTCCTCAGATCCAGCTGGCACAAAAAATGTGAAGGTTGTGCTTACTTGAGTGATGAAATTTCAATTTAGGTGGCAAAATTGTTACAAAATGCTAGAATGTATCCGTTTTATTTCAATTGACTAAAAGTGCAAGGGAAATGTGTGAGAAATGTTGTGCAGGGTAGGTTTGATTTCGCCCTTTCCCCTTGACACAGCGTGAAAACAAGCATTTCTGCGCAAACAGATTTCTGTGAGCTTTACAAAAACGGACAGTGCTCACTCAAGTGGAACATTCTGTCAAAACTTTTACTTTGGTTGGACAGTGCTTTTTCAAAGTGTAAACTTTTTTTGATACGTACTGTATTTTGGTTTTACACTTGCTAAAAAATCGTCATTAGCCTTATTTTTTCAGTGAAATCATCATTCAAATTACGATTTTTTTTACCGTGTGAAAGGGCGGTTATATTGTTCAAATACTAGTAATATCATCTTCTGCCTGGAGCACCTTTGATCATCCATAACGTTAGAAATAATCTTACCTCCAAACACCCCATGAATGGAATCCTGACAAAGCATGACTTTGAAAGAAAAGTGATGTAACAACATGGCACATAATTATGATGCAACGTTTGGCTATGATTTTAAAGTGCATTCCACTACATGTTCGGCCTTTTCACACGTGAATCTTGAATCATCACTGTAATGATTGCAATTCGTCTTTAGAATCATATCGGACCTTTCACACAGAAAATTCGTACCGGAATTCATCTCCGGAGTAGCTAGAATTTGAATTCGTAATTGTGATTAGCGTTCGTGATTCTGGTTTGGTTTCACACGTGCTAAAAAAATTGTCATTAGCCTTATATTTCACTGGAATCCTCATTCAAATTACGACTTTTTTATCGTGTGAAAGGGCAGCAAGTTTTATCACATTAATGATAACAATAACTGAATTTATTGAACGCTTTTTCCTGAGGATACAAAGCGCTGCTACACCGGTTTAGCTGTGCTGTCAAATAGGCGCTGAAGTATTAAAAGAATTTCTTCCTAGTATACCGAGTACTCATTCACCTCACTTGGGTTGAGTGCAGCCCAATGTGGGTAAATTTCTTGCTGAAGGAAAACACGACATGACTTGGAATCGAACCCACGTCCTTCATATTGAAAGACTAGAGTCAAAACCACAAGTCATTAAAGGACAAATTCACCCCAACAACAAATTGATTTGAATAAAAAGAGAAAAATCCAACAAGCACAACGCTGAAAATTTCATCAAAATCGGATGTAAAATAAGGAAGTTATGACATTTTTAAATTTCGCCGAATTTCACAAAACAGTTATTATGCACATCCCGGTCGGTATGCAAATGAGGGAACTGATGAAATCACACACTCGCTATTTCTGTTGTAGTTTATTATATGCAATATGAAATATTCTAATTTTCTCCCCATTGTCCTGTGAAACAAAGTTTAATTTCTCCCTGAGCATGTGGAATTACCATTGTTTAACATTTTATGGTTCAGTCAAGTTGGTCCTTATTGTCAAATCTGTAAAAAATAAAATTTTGTATAATTCAAACAATAAAAAAACAAAGAAAGTAGTGAGTGAGGGACACCTTCAGTTGCGTGTGACTAAATTGTGCATATAACTATTTTGTGAAAAATACGCGAAACTTTAAAGTGAATAACTTTCATATTTTACATCCAATTTCGACGAAATTTTCAGCATTATACTTGTCTGATTTTTCTCTATTGATTTGAATCAACATTTTTCTGAGGTGGACTTGACCTTTAAGACAAGCATATATCTGACATTTTGACAAAACAAGACATTAAATCCTATAATGTCTTCTTACCAAGAATGACTCTGACCCAATACTTCAGCAAGAGAACAGGCTGGCCCATCCGTTATTAGTATCGCCGTGGCTCAGCTATTGATTGGCTATCGATAAACTATACCTGAAAAAATAAAAATGAGCATTAGTTATCTCGTAACTTTCAATAAAATATTATTTTCTATTGTAAATCAAAACATACTTTCGCTTTAGATGCTTGTACGGCTCTATAAGTGGAGTATTCTGTATCCCTGGATTTCATGCATGGATGTGATTAAGTGCGGATCAATATATATATATATATATATATATAATTTATATATATATTTAGTTGTACTCAAAAGTTAGTGAACCCCACCACAAAATAATGCCGAGTGTTGAATGAAGACAATAATACTACAATGTTCGGCGAGCTCAAAGAAACAAACTTTATTGAATGTAATATTTTATCACCTGAATTTACAATTAAATATCTAAAACATATGGCAGTACTTGAACACTTTTATATATTTTCATTAAATGATGGGGTTCACTGATAACTAAAGATCCCGTACTTACAATCTGTAACAGCTATTTTCGATGACTTCAAGTTCTGTTTGGTTTAAATCCTGATCTGAAGGCCTCATGGGTACTTGATCAAGTCGTTTTACTGAATACTTCTGTCGTTCATGCTCATCGTACCCATGGTACTTGGATGCAATTCGGCTAACGAATGAATCACGGGCAGATCCTGGACTGTGTCTCTGGGAGAAAAGTAACTAGTATTTGATTCATTATCTTTGAATAATATTGTTACGCCTTCTCTCGTAAAACAGCAAATGATGATAGGGAATAATCAGCGCATGCGTGTGTATGTTTTATGATAACTATGAACACGCACACATTTTATTGACATAATTGTACTATAGGCATAATTATAGAGGCGTTACTTCAAGACGTTGATTGTTTTTTTTTTCTTAATGAGGTACTCCGGCTTGAAAATAATTATACCTAAGTAAATAGAGTAATATTCACCCAGCAAAATGCAAAAAAAATACATCATAATCTGATATCAAATGACTAATGGGGCATTGAAAGAAACTTGCGATGAATTGCAAGTCTATTTTCGTTCTTGAAATCAAGCATATGTCGTGCAATTAATTGTAAATTTGCGATTGATTGCTAATCTGCTCCATGAAACAAGGAGTGTAATCTGATTTGCGACCGTTAAAAGTGATCAATCAATTGTAAAATTGTAACAGAATATTTGCGATTGATTGCAAATATTTTCTTGCAACACCCCCTAAGTCTTTGAATTCTGAATTTTATCAATTAAGATTCATGTGTCGTTTTGTTTTGAAAATATATATATGTATGGATATATATGTATATATGTATGTATATATACATATGTATGGATAAATATGTATATATGACTCATTTATGAGAAGTTCATGAAAGACTGTGACCAAGGAGGCATGACCCGTACACAAAGGATTACAAAGGTTTAAGGTCCATCATTGACATTTCGGCGGATTAAAGTAATCTATTGTGTCGAATTGGATTAAGGCCAGTATTGGATGTTACACAGGAGGTGTTTGGTCCTATATATGTCGGCAAGGATTCGTCAATTCATTTTTACAATTCATTTTTCAAATACATGTCACACTGATCTAGGTTCTTTGAATTGTAGAAATATATATATATATATATATATATATATATATATATATAGTGTGATGATAAGTTTACTTCTACCAATCGCTGTTGAGTTGTGAATATTAAACATAATGAGATGAGGCGAGGCCAACTCAACAGATGACGCAGGACACCATTATTTGCTTTAGCTTTCGTCTTTTAATTGAGACTTCGTCAGAAGCGTCTGAAAAACATAAGGAGGTACAACATCCAAGTTTGTTTTGCACATCAATGAATTATCACCAAGTCAAATATATTCCATAATGACAAATTATTTTAATTGAATTAATTATTTATTATTCATTAATTTATTTATCTGTTCATTCATTAATTTGTCATTATGGAATATATTCAACTTGGTGATAATTCATTGATGTGCAAAACAAACTTGGATGTTGTACCTCCTTATGTTTTTCAGACGCTTCTGACGAAGTCTCAATTAAAAGACGAAAGCTAAAGCAAATAATGGTGTCCTGCGTCATCTGTTGAGTTGGCCTCGCCTCATCTCATTATATATATATATATATATATATATATATTTGATTTGATTTTGATTTGATTTTATTTTATT
The DNA here is from genome assembly GCF_037042905.1 of Lytechinus pictus. Classification (NCBI taxonomy): domain Eukaryota; kingdom Metazoa; phylum Echinodermata; class Echinoidea; order Temnopleuroida; family Toxopneustidae; genus Lytechinus; species Lytechinus pictus. Next base: position 2,542,466 of record NC_087261.1, read on the forward strand.
TCAGCATTTTTCCAACATAAATAATTAACAAACATAATGTACAACATAAAGAAAAAAATAGTGATACATTTCTTTTTACAAAAATAAATACAAATAATCATTAATTTGCAAAAATGTATATAAATAGTAATAGTTTGCAATATTATAAGTTGTACTTTGTTGAGTAGGGAAAAAAATGCTGGAGACCGCTACCATAAGCAGTGCTTGACTAGGGTAGCGGCCTCAAAACGTATTAGCGAAATAGACAAAAAAGAACGAAGTACATATATATATATACAGTGCGTATAAAAAAACGGGACAGTTTTGAAAAGTGTATAGAAAATTTGTTTCAAATCATGACATCTATAATTTGATGTTAATAGATGCTCTGAACTCTTATCTTGAAATGCCATTTAAAAAAAATAAATTTTTTCATGCTTGAGCAAAGACGGGACGTTTTGTCGGGGGTTCAAAAAGAGGCTTGCGCCAAAATGGCAGAAATGAGAAATTTGATGAGCGGACTTCTTGCTTATCAGTAGACTTCCTTTTAACCTTTTCATTATCTTTGCCGCGATTTTCGAATTATGCTGTCAAATTTCATTTACAAATTTATTTGTTTACTTGAATTATTTCGTTTTTTCATTTAAACTTCTTTAACCTTTGAACTTTCCTTCATAAGTAAGAAGAGAAGACTTTTTGTCAACCCAAGCAAGAAGATTTGCATTATTAATTGGAAAAACTTGTAATTATCAAAATCATTTTATTATGTGAAACGAATAATGTTATGGTACCTTTAAAAAACATGAATCATATTTTCAGGGGGTTATTAATTCCTTGACCAAGTTTAATTATGTGCTTGACAGGACAAACAGGAAAGGATTCATGTCTTTCAATAGCAATGATGTATTGCAGGTATTGAGTCAATTTTGAAGGAGCTAGATACGGCAGATCGGATGAAATGTATCAAAAAATCGTAAGCGAGCGAAGCGAGCAAGCAAAAATGTCCACTTTTTTATTAAAACATCAAATTTTGTGATAGATTTTGACATAATATTCAGAAAATAAATCATAGTTCACTTTTTATCTTTCCTTTTATTTACTTTCCACTTTTTTCTTATTGAAGGGGGGGGGGGGGGGAGCACCCCGAGCCCCCGCACATCTGCATGCCACTGTTCAACGGCACCATAACCTTTGTAGCACACAGTGAAAGGATTTGAAAAAAAGTACCCGCTCTCCCAACTTCGGTTGAAAATATTTTGTTTTTGCTTAAAGAAGGAATATTCAAAGCTAAAAGAGAACATATTAAAAAGTAACAGGAACAGAACAATTCAAGCAAATAAACAGATTTGAAAATGAATTTTGACCGCATATCTCGAAAATTAGGGTAAAGATAATGAAAAGGTTAAGAGGATGTCTGCTGATTAACAAAAAGTTCGATCATCATATTTATCATTTTATGCCATTTTGGCGCAAGCCGATCCTTTTTAACCCCAGACAAAAACATTTCGTGTTCGCTCAAGCATGAACGAAACTGTGTTTTGTTAATAGCATTTGAAAGATAAGACTTTAGAGCACCTATTAACACTAAAATATAGACATCATAATTTGAAACAAAAATTTTATAGACTTCAAATCTGTCCCGTTTTTTTATACGCACTATATATATATATATATATATATTTAGCGCCTTTGGAACGTTGATTCATGATACTCCCCCCCCCCCAATCTGAAAAAGGGATTGGAAAATTCGCCATTTTGGAGCCCAATTGTGTCGTTTCTGCTTTGCAGTAAACCCAATTTTATTCTTTTGAAGCCACTTGGAGACAAGAGAGAGTAGACTTTCCTATATCAACTACATATACTGATATAAAGAAGTGCTTGCATAGCGAACCCTATACCCCTAAGGAGCTAGCTACCGAAGTCACCCATCCCTTTTCCTTATTTTACCTATTCATGGGAAAATATGGCATTTTAAAGCCCCCATTGAGGCGAAAAGGCGTTTCTGCTATGCAGTAAAGCCACGTGTATTGTTTTGAAACCAGTTGGAGAGGAGATCAGCTACATATGAGAAGTGCTTCATATTTTGAACAAAAAAATTGCATACACCACAGACGCCTGGGGATTGCCGTTTGTTCTGACACTTGTATTTATAATAGGTTAATTTATACTTCATTTGTTGAAAAGGCATTCCTCTCTCCAAGGAACACCATTTCTATATGCCTGCTTATTAACTTTATCTTGAAAGTCAACCTGAGACAGTTACACTGCCTGTCTCAAGATGTCGCTCTTTACATTAAAGACAAAGAGACTTTAAATATTTATTTCAAATTTCAGGTGGTTATGCTATATTAATGCGGTGTCAGTTTCGGATATTGTGAAATAATTTGCATCATGATCATCATCACCATCATCATCATCATCATCATAATCGCCACCACCACCAGTTAGTCATCTATCCGCTTTTGCAAACAAAAAATATTAAACAGTTGAGCAATGGTGATACATTGCTTAATATGATGGTTGAAAGTTGATAAAAATGAAAAGTTTAATTATTTACGAAATCTTATTCATAGTTAGTGACTTGGGATAAACCAACTACCCTCAAATCTGACTTACTTTGCAAAAAAGGGGTTACATCCACAAAGATCGATTCTTTCAAAAATTATTTTTTTAAATATGAAAAAGGCAGATTTTTTTTAAAGGACAAGTCCACCCCGACAAAAAGTTGATTTAAATAAAAAAAGGAAAATCCAACAAGCATAACACTGAAAATTTCATCAAAATCGGATGTAAAATAAGAAAGTTATGAGATTTTAAAGTTTCGTTTAATTTCATACAACAGTTATATGCGCATCCTGGCCAGTATGCAAATGAGGGGACTGATGACATCACGTACTCACTATTTCTTTTGTATTCTACTATATGAAATATTCTGATTTTCTAACCCATGCCGTTTGAAATCGAGGTCTATTCCTCCCTGAACATGTGGAATTAACATTAACATTATGTAGTTCAGTCAAGTTTTACATCATTGTATTCTGTATAAATTGATATATTGTATAATTCAAACAATAAAAAACAAAAGAAATAGTGAGTGATGGACATCATAGACTCTCGCATTTACATATCACTCTGTTGTGCATATAACTGTTTTGAAAAAATAAGCAAAACTTGAAAATGTCAGAATTTTTTAATTTTTTTATTTTACATCCGATTTTCATGAAGTTTTCAGCGTTATGCTTGTTAGATTTTTCTCTATTTATTTAAATCAACATTTCTCTGAGGTGCACACTTGACCTTTAAAGACTCGTTCTATATTCACATGGTAGGGTATTGCATCAAGACAAATTTTATTTGGAAATATATTGCATCATATAATTATAACACTTTAATTTTCTCTGAATGGTGTAAAGTGGATCAAATAACCCTTTAAGCAAACAAATATATACATCTACTTGAAAACAAGAACAACAAAAAATAGTGACATCATTGCCTCTCTTATTTAAAACCACAATGTCCATGTCACTGTTAACAAAATATGTAGAATTAAAAAAAGCTTCATTCTTCTTACTTCACATCGGATATTGATCAAGATTTTCCAGTATTGTGCACATTATTTTGTCTCTTAATTTGGTGTATAAGAATGGGTTTGACTTTTAAGGGGGGGGGGGTATTCCGGTAAATGAGATTCAGGATCTAGACAATATCTAACATCATAATAATGTTGTTTGTAAGGTATATGATTATAATAAGATGTGTTTCTTGGTTTTCAATAAATAAACTTAAACTTGATTAAAGACAAACTGATTACCATTACCCCTGTTACCAGATTCAATAAGTCTTGCTTGCATACCACGTACGGATATCCCAGGGAATCTATTACACACATGATGAACTTACAAGCTAATAAAGCTGATATAGTGGGTATCAACATGATTTTATTTCTCATTCAAGAATTTAAATAAACAGTACATGATTGTCATTCCACAATGAAACAAGTCATATCAATAGGTATTTATTTGTCAGTTGACAAAATGTTTACACGATATTTGTATTATAGTACACACACAAATACAGAGCATATATGTTTACAATTATAATTATAGCATGATCCACAAAAGCATATAAATATATAGCAAACTCATTAAATTTGATTGCAAGATGAAAATGAACATACAAAATAATTACAGGATAATAAAACTACATATCTTCCAGGTGACTAAAATTGAAGAGTTGTATAATAATATGGCTTTTTCAATAAATCAGTAATATATATATGCATGAATATTCAATGTTTGAAATTAGCATTTAATACAAGGATGAGCAACGGGTGAGAGTGTGCAGGGGTAGAGAAAGGGTGGAGGAGATACAGACAGATAGAGGGACAAAAAGAGGGAAAATAGAGGAAAAGGGGGCGTGAGATGCAAGTATAGACTAATATGCATATTTGTTATTCTTAGCAGCATGAAAGTAAATCAATGATTGTACAGTATTTTCAATACTGATTGAATTGCATATAATACAGCAGCATATATCATACAGTCAAATATGAAGAACTAAATATTTCCTAAATGTTATACTTAGTCATACATTCAAGGGTCATTTGACAACCTGAGAGAACAAATGATTGTACTATTACATGAAAATTGCAACTTTATTACACAAAATTAAGGGCGTTAGAAACAATTATATTCTGCAAATCTTGCTATAGGATTGGTCAGAAGTCGGTCACGTGATAAAGGGTAGTTTCCCCATCAATCATCACTCGCATTGATGGACCTTTTTTTGTTTTGCTGATCTTTTTCAGCTCATAGCGTTATGAATTAGTTTGAGTACACGCGAATTTTGCCACTTGAATTGTTTGGTCAATCACCTGCAGTGACGTTTGCGCAAGACATGGTGCAAGATCTAGAAAAGTACATTGCCCCTCGATCGTTTTGTTGTGATGGTAAAGTTCCTTTGTGAGGTCACAATAAATCTTGTTGGAGCAAGATCTCGGATGCTTAACACAAAGTTTACATATATGCTAGCATTAAAACAAGCATAATTGTCTTGATGGATCTTTTTTCAAAGGAAACCTTGTTTTAAAAAGAAATTCTTACAGAGATGTATCAATATCGGGTTCTTCGTTTAACGTGATTCTCGATGCGGAACATAAAGCATATAATAACCTCTTGATTTCAGGTGACGAGGCAAACTATCACTTTCTCTGTAACCTTGATGTTATCGCTATTTTTCATCATCTTCGGTTTAGAAAGATAGCTACATCTAGCTTGCCTCGTGATAGTTTGCCCATCACCTTCACCAAACGGTGATTATTTGCATATTGCATTCATGAGTTTAACTTTGGAACAGCTCTCACATAGCATTTGGACTGCTTCAAATGTAACAAGTGTGTGTAATTATTCTGATACCCGAGTAATATGTTTTTTAGCATTTCCAGCATGATATATGTTTTACAAAATAGTAATGTTGATTTGATAAACCATCCTCATCTCAAAGTCACGACCGGTCAATAGAACCAGTCAATATAGTACCAGTCAATAGTACCAGTCATTAGCATATTTCCCAGTGTATGGTAAAAATAAATGACTGGTCATGTGATATATTTCAGCCAATCACTTGATTTGGATTGATATCCTATAAAAATACAAGGTAATTCATCAATGAATACTGATCCACAGTAAATCTTGTACACTTTGAATCTCATAGTGCTGAATTCAGAGTAAATCTTGTACACGTTGAATCTCATAGTGCTGAATTCAGAGTAAATCTTGTACACGTTGAATCTCGTAGTGCTGAATTCAGAGTAAATCTTGTACACGTTGAATCTCGTAGTGCTGAATTCAGAGTAAATCTTGCACAAGTTGAATCTCATAGTGCTGAATTCAGAGTAAATCTTGTACAAGTTGAATCTAATAGTGCTGAATTATGAGTAAATCTTGTACAAGTTAAATCTAATAGTGTTGAATTCAGAGTAAATCTTGTACAAGTTTAATCTCATAGTGCTGAATTCAGAGTAAATCGTGTACAAGTTGAATCTCATAGTGCTGAATTCAGAGTAGATCTTGCACACGTTTAATCTAATAGTGCTGAATTCAGAGTAAATCTTGTACAAGTTTAATCTAATAGTGCTGAATTTAGAGTAAATCTTGTACAAGTCTAATCTCATAGTGCTGCATGAATTCAGAGTAAATCTTGTACAAGTTTAATCTATTAGTGCTGAATTCAGAGTAAATCTTGTACAAGTTTAATCTCATAGTGCTGAATTCGGAGTAAATATTGTACAAGTTGAATCTCATAGTGTTGAATTCAGAGTAAATCTTGTACAAGTTGAATCTCATAGTGCTGAATTCAGAGTAAATCTTATACAAGTTGAATCTCATAGTGCTGAATTTAGAGTAAATCTTGAACAATTTTAATCTCATAGTGCTGAATTTAGAGTTAATCTTGTACAAGTTGAATCTAATAGTGCTGAATTGAGAGCAGTTTGAGAGTATACTGCTCTTCATATATTTTTGTAAAAAAAGGCAGCATAACCAAAGTAGATTGACCTAATGGAGGACGGACAGATTACAGTTTAACACTTTCCATGTATTCCAGGTTGGTGTTTTATAAAACTGTAAGTTAAGAGCGACTTTAAGAACGACTGGTGAACCTTTCTTATGCGCTAAATAATCACAAATGAACATTTAATGGTGAATATCATTTACATGAAATGATCACCAGTCGTTCTTCAAGTCAATCTTAACTTACCAACAGCTTTTATGAAATGGTCCCCTGCATGCATAAAGTGCTGAAGGTTAATAGTGCATTTTATTTCTCAAAAAAGCATGTATTACACTCATGTGTCCTCATAAATCCTAAGTTGTTTATTACAATGTTTATGTTAATTACAACTTCTGATGAAGACGTAGGGCATTGGAAATTAGAGTACAATAAATACTTCACTGGAAAAAAAAAATTACTACGTTAACTTTCAGCATGATTTTGTTTTCACTGAAGCCAATACCTGAAACTGAAAGTTAATTTCCCATCAGAAAAACATTTGCCAAAATATTGGCAAATGCCAGTGACGTTCTAATGAATTCAATTCAATTCATGTTTATACAGCCGACAAAACAGGGGCTCATACTCATCCACTCCTACCAAAGAATCTCAGCTGAACCGCATGATGGGTATGATAAAAACAAAGAAAATTACAATGGTTGATTTAAATCAGAATGCAAAATCTCTACTATACTGTGTGCTTTCCAAATAACGCTTGAAATTTGGTCAGCTGCATTTATACAGAAAAAAAAAAATGTGGTCCTCTTGCACTGGTTACTGTAACTGTGGATGTGGCCCATGAAAACGCGACATATGCTGGCATACACTCTGTCTATACAAAGGAAAATTTTGAGAGGTTCTCACATATCCTCTTGAGTCTGTAGTAATTGCCATTCTTTGGACAAATATGAACATAGTCTCCAAACTGTTAAGTTCACGTTACTGGTCATTTCTCTCTTTATCAGACTACACGTACATGTAGCTGGTATTGCTAACAAGGAATAGTCGATCACACAAATTTTGAATTCACATTTATATACTTTGGCAACTAGTTCTAGAAAGAGCCAAGACACAATGAATGATTTCATCACATTTCGAATCGCTTGAAAACAGGAAGTTATAGATACAAAAAATATACACCAATATATCCTCACACATCAAAAATTTACAATTACCTTATAACAAACTATATATTGCTTGTTTTAACAATACCTTGCATAAAGAGAAATATATTACATATCTTTGATTGCATCTAATCCCACGTATGATTGTAGTCAATATCATTTTAATAAAACTTTACTGCACATCAAGATATACATTAATTGCACATAATCATTCATGGACTATATGATTAAAGTAGAGAATTAACTAGATTTCGGCAAGCTATCATAGCAAAAAAACACACACACACATATACAATGTGAAGTATTCTCTCAGATGAGGATAGGTACTAGATGTATTTAAATTTCATCATAAACTCATATTTTGTAATATGAATACAAAGTCGAGTAGTAGTATATTGAAATGATGGGGTGTGTATGTGTGCGTGCACCTTTTGTAATGAGTTGCATAATTTGCACGTTGGCAAAAAAAAAAAAAAAATCATGAACTGAATAATATTTCTGTGGCAAGCGAATCAAAAAACACTTTTATCTCCCTCTTTCCATAATTTCTGACATTTTCATTACCGGTACCCTGCTAAGAAGATTTCAAACTGCTACAGCTTGATCTAAACCCTGAAAATTGGTAATATTAAAGGTCAAGTCCACCTCAGCAAAATATTGATTTGAATCAATATAGAAAAATCAGACAAGCATAATGCTGCAAATTTCATCAAAATCGGACGTAAAATAAAAGAAAGTTATGACATTTTGAAGTTTCGCTTATTTTTAACAAAAAAGTTATATGCACAATTTAGTCGCATGCAAACCAGAGAATCGATGATGTCCCTCAATCACTATTTCTTTTGTTTTTCATTGTTCGAATTTTACATTATTTCAATTTTTGCAGATTTGACAATGAGGACCAACTTGAAATAACCATAAAATGTTAAGCAATGGTAATTCAACATGTTCAGGGAGAAATAAAACTTTGTTTCACAGGACAATGAGGAGAGTATTAGAATATTTCATATTTCATATAATAAAAATACAAAAGAAATAGTGAGTGATGTCATCAGTTCCCTCATTTGCATACCGACCAGGATGTGCATATAACTGTTTTGTGAAATTAAGCGAAACTTTAAAATGTCATAACTTTCTTATTTTACATCCGATTTTAATGAAATTTTCAGTGTTATGCTTGTTGGATTTTTCTCTTTTTATTCAAATCAACTTTTTGTTGGGGTGGACTTGTCCTTTAAACAGAATATTACATGGGTTATCATGTCAGACTTACAGTATCCTTAAAAACTCCAGCATATTTTATCTTCTCTTTTCATGGTGTTACTAATGTATAAATAATTCCTGTATACTTTAGTACTTTATGAATACTTAAGCCCTTTAAGTATCACATTGGATTAAAACAAATATTCTTAGCATATCTACCATACACATAAACAGTACTTGATGAGAAGAAATCACAAAATACCAAATCATGGAAAAAACAGATTTTCAAATTAAAATTTCAATACACATTTAGGTAAAGGCCACCACACACCTCTTGATTGGTCTGTGACCCAATTTTGGAATAAAACTTGGTAAAATTTGATGTGAATATTGAGACATGGAACATAATACTCAATAGACTTCTGAATCATTGCACAAATACTGTGACTATGCTGCCATGAATATTAGAATAAAAGTTAATTGAATATCTAGTTGTCATGACATCACAGCAATCGTATGATTGGCTATTTATTTGAAACCAATATGGACTTCCCCCTAATAAATGCTTGCAATCATCCAAAATGGTTATATAGTGTTCTTACAGCTAATTTGAACCTCAAAGAAAAAGATACCTTTCATTCAGTTTCAAAAAATAAATCTGACTTGTTAAAAGATTGGGCCATGGACCAATCGTAAGGTGTGCAGAGGTCTTAAGACATATCGGCCTGAATTCACAAAGGTGGTTTGAAAACCAACGGTTGAGTCCATGGTTTATGCAGATTTCCTGTATAAATTACGTTTATTTTACTGTGTATATTAAAAAATTCCAATCCTGACGCGCACTTTTGTCACAGTGCACAAAATTGACGCCTGTTACTGTGGTTATCCACGCTATTTTATTCATGAGTCCTCTGTTTTGAATGAATGAGTCCACTCTTCAAACAGTGGACTCATTAATAAAATAGCGTATCTAACCATGGTAACAGGGGCCAATTTGGCGCACTGTGACAAAAGTGCGCATCAGCATTGGAATTTTTTATACACGCGCCCGATACGCAGTAAATTAAGCATAATTTATGCAGGAAATCTGCATAAACCATAGATTCAGCCATGGATTTTCAAAACTACTTTTGTGAATTCGGGCCAAAGTGGTCCAAAGTATGATTGTACACTGTCAGGCATTTCTATTTTGATTCATATATATTTATTATATGGGGTCGAAAGACTGTATAGATCTAAACATGTACTGTCTTAGACCTGAAATTTATCTTCTACCTAAGGTACTTATTCTTCCTTTTCTTTGGAGGTTGAGAAGCGTTCAAGGAAAGCTCTTCGGATGCTACCTGGAATTTTCTGGTGCTTTTGAATCAAACCCTCAACTGCTTCATGGGCCTAATTGGAAAACATAAAAAAGAGGGAAAAATCGGATGTGAGAATCTGAAATGAGGTATAATTTTGTTGTTAGAGATAATGCCGTAATGTTTACATTCAAATTTATACTTCTGTTCTGTTACTGTTCTTATTTATGATAGTGGTAATGATGACGATGATGATCAGGGGCGGATCAAGGATTTTCAAAAAAAGGGGGGGGGTGGGTAGGAAAATTTTACCAATAAAAATTTGACAAGCAAACAAAAAATCCTCACTTTCAAAGGGGGGAGGGTATGGGCTGAATGTGCCCCCCTGGATCCATCAGTGATGAAGATGTTGATGGTGATCTGAAATGATGATGATCTGATGATGAGAATCTGAAATGAGGTATTAATTTATTTGTTGTTTGCAGTAATGTAATGTTTACATTCAAATACTTTTTTGTTACTACTCTCATTTATGATAGTGTTGTTGATGATGATGATGGTAATGATGACAATGATGGTGATGATCAAGGTAATGATGATAGTTATGATGATGATAATGATCATGGTGATGATGATAATGCTGATTGTGATGATGATGATAAAATATACTTAACCCTAAATAGACTGGGCTATTTCGATGCCTAAGAAGACTGGGGGGGGGGGGCTGATTCAGCCCCCCCCTTATGATCTCGGCCGTCGATCGCGCGATCGCGATGAAACTTGGCACGCGCGTTACCCATGGCATGATCTACAAAACTATAAGATCAAATTCTTCGAAAAATCTCATTGCTAATTAATTATGCTAATTTATGCGTAAAATCAAGTTTGCTTTAATTAACTAAATAATGCCCCTAAAATGCAAATTTTTGGTACACAGACACTTTATATGGATCTGATCAAATGTACAAATTTTTTTTTCAAAATCACATTTATTTTCTTATGTATTTTATTGTTTTCTAAATTTCTTATGTATTTCCCTGTTTTTCGACTTTCTGTTTTTTATTGTTTTTTCAATGGAAATTGTCCCGGACTTTATTTTGACCATAAATAAGATGGAATCAATTGATTTCAATCAGTAAAGGGAAAAATAATGATACATTTATGAATTTTGACTAAAAAGACTATTTGCATTAGATTTGTACACAAATTCAAGTTTTTGTGCAATTTTGGGTCTGCATGCACTTACAAAATGTTAGGTAATTTCAAAACCGCGTACCCGGGAGTCGCAAATTTGATCTCAAAAGTTGCGCGAGACTTGAATGTAAAAAGTCAGTGAGCGACACGGTAAAAAAAATTCGCGCGACGGATTTATCACGAAAAACGAAAAATGTTGAGGGGGGGGGCTGAATCAGCCCCCCCAGTCTTCTTAGGGTTAAGACTATCATAAAAAAATGTTCCTGCCATTTCTCCCATATATAGTTGTCTATGATTTCAGTCCAAAAATATGCAATTAGGGGGCAGATATCTATGTCATGCATGCATACCAATCAAAATTTATATGATGATTGATATAGTACTGTGTAATAAAATTTGTGTAATAATTTGATTTATATTAAACATTACAAATCAATAACTAGTGTTTTGTGCTGTACAAAAGAAATACCAGCATGACAGACAGTGTATATTTATATGGACTACATAACATAACAAAAGAAATAGAAAGTTAGGTACCATCTTACAGCCCTTGTCAAATGGTATACAAATAACGAATAGGCATGAGTGCGATGGTGCGAGATTTTGCATCAGGTGAAAGAAAGATGCTCTATTCAACAATAATAATTATACTTGCTTATATAGCGCTAAACATTTTGCATCAGGTGAAAGAAAGATGCTCTATTCAACAATAATAATTATACTTGCTTATATAGCGCTTAACAGCGCGCTGCGTTTCAAGGAATAAATTCCTGCCAGGTACCCATTTACCTCACCTGGGTTGAGTGCAGCACATTGTGGATCAATTTCTTGCTGAAGGAAATTACGCCATGGTTGGGATTCGAACCCACGACCTTCTGTTTCAAAGTCCGGAGACTAATCCACTGGGCCACAACGCTCCACATATATGCAGCATATACGCATATACAAGGCGTTAGCCGAGTTGAATAGAGCGTCTCTTTCTTTCACCGAATGTGAAATCTTGCACCATTGCACGAATAAGAATATTCGCTATTTGTGTTGTACAACGCCTCGGAATTTAGCGAAAATATGTCTGAAAAAACAAAGAGTTTTTCCCTGCAGTTATCTATGAAAAGGGAGCAAAAATATTGAAAGCGAAAAGCAAAATCCCACAAGCGCACATGACCTTGGGCAGCATTGCGCATTTAGCCAACAGGCTTATACGCGTATTGCACCTTTATTTTTACTGAGCGTAATGAATTAAATTGTATTGTGACGTCACCTCCTAAAGTCGTGCAACGGTACATTTTAGATGGTACGTCTTGTGTGTAACGGTACGAATGTTTGACATTCGCCCTCCCATTTTCTCGCATACAAGCTACATGTAAGTAGGCGTTGTACAATAGGCAATGTATTTGAATTAAGGTGGGATGACCAAAGAACACAATACCTTTTGTACAATGTCATCTACTGTCATTTGAGGATCCCATTGTATTGGAGGACCGATGAATGTTCTGATGTATTTAAAGAAACAAACACAAACATTAATTACATTATTATCTAAAAAAAAATGCAGAGCTAGCCAAATGACTTAAATAATCCACAATGTAAACAAAGATTAAAGTATGTGATAATCAAAGGTCCAGGGCCCTCGGACAGGAACACATGATAGAATGTAATCAACAAGTGGGTTTGTTAAACAAGAGCTTTTCTTATTGTACACGCATCTGCATATATGAATGCCTATAAAAACACATATGCAATTGATTTCAATATTTGCATTATGCAGTCCGATCATTTAATTCCACTGTAAGCTTATAATGGTACATGTCTTCTGTGCATTGATACACTATTCAGACTTTATGGTAAGTTTAAAATTGTGCAAAATTTATGAATTTACAATTTTACAATATGCTTTCTGCTCAGATCCTTTAAGGCGACCGCACAACATACGTTTGGTCTGCGATCCGATTTCAGAATAAAATGTAGTAGAATTTGATGCTAATATTGAGACTTGGAATACCTTTACCGTGTAATGTTCTAAATGATCATACAAATACCTATGTTCAAATCTGTGACTATGCTATCATCCTTCTTAGAATAAAAGTGAATATAATATCTAGTCGTAATGACGTCAAAGCAGTCGTACGATTGGCTACGATATGAAACTAATTTGGCCTTTACTCCAAAAAATTTATGGCTTGCATTCTTTCAAAATGGCTATATTAGTATTCTTTCAATTAATTTTAACCTCAAATAAAATGATATGTTCCATTCACTTTTTCAGAAAATGAGCAAAATGCGATTTGTTCCAAAATCGGATCGCAAACAGTCGTAAGGCATGCGGTGGCCTTTATATATTGCAATTTCAAGAAAGGGCATCTGTCTCTGACCAGGGCACTTGGAACGATTATTTACTAGGGGGTACTGGTTTGAAAGGGAAAAAAAGTGATTTGGGTAAGGCAAAAAAAACAAAACAAGGGAGATTGCTAAAAATTGAAGGATATCTTGGTTAAATTTTGAGTTTTTAGCGTACCTACTTTATATCTAGGGGTGCTGCCAATGGTAAGTAACACAAGCACCCCCCCTTCCCCCCTCTCCACCATAGAATATAAAATCAGTGTTATACACGTATGTAGATTCCAGGGGCCCAATCCATAAAGAATTACAATGATTGTTACTTTGCCATTATGGCAACTTCCATGTTAACAGTGCTAAGTAGCTAATCACAATGAAGGTTTCCATGGAATTGCAATAATTGCAAGTCTGTATAAAGCTAGCCAACTGGACCCATTATCCTTAAAATTGTACGTGTAGGTTTTACATGGACTCTTCTGTGTATAAATTTACGAGTTACTGTAACATATAGCAAGTCAAATTACTTTCTGAATCAATCCGTTTTACTTTATTCACTTTTCTAATCAGTTTACTAAATGGTATTATTTTTCACTTCCTTGAGGTCAACTCTCCATCTTCAACAATAAAATCAGATACAATGACAAATTGTACTAAAAGTGAAAGTTCTCACATCCTTTGTTTATTTAATATTGTGTTATTCGCTCACTTCATTTTACTAAATAGTGACTTTTTACTTTCGATGTCAACTCTCTGTCTTAGCCTGTAAACAGATAAAATTGCTAATTGAAATAGAAAGTGAAACTTCTCACATCCTTTGTTTAAATCATTTTGTATTTCACACTCACTTCAGTTTCACAGGGAAACCCCCATAGATTGGAACCAATGGGGCTCTAGTCTTCTCATACAGCCACCGGAGGATGTTACGCCCTAGCTTGGGTGTACGGAAGGCTTCTCTGCAATTCTGAGTAAAGACTGGAATGATAGGCTACAAAAATTGAGGAAGAAAAATATGATTTGTTAACCCTTTTTTTTTCTCTCTGAAAATTTATTTTTGATATCATTTCATAATTTTACTTTCGACAAAACAAAAATCAAGAAAATACAGTTTGGTCAAGTAAATATCAAAGGTCAATGGGATAAACAAGATTGTCCTACTATTATACTTGAAATGAATAAAAATACAGTTTGGTCAAGTAAATATTAAAGGTAAATGGGATAAACAAGATTGTCCCACCATTATTCTTGAAATAAATGAAATAGAATGAATATGAATCTTCAATCAATAGTATGACACAATTTCCAGTAAATGATTCATATTTCAAGCAAAAAGGGAAGCCTACTAAATAGCGAAAGCTTGTATTTTGTGGGCTCCTCAAAACAGTAGAGTGTAGACTAATGACAGCTTCATAGGAAAAAGAGAAAAGAACATACTATTTACCAACAGGGACAAGGACATACATGTATAAAAAGAAATTGCATGAAACAACCAAGATATGAAATGAAGCCACAAATGTAACAAGGTGTAAATATTGCATGCTCATAATTTTGAACTGCTAAGATTGCAATGTCAATAATGACTTGCTTCACGAGAGATTTATCATGGTTATTTTCATCATTGAATTGGCTTTATTCAACAAAGGCATTCTTTATCTTTTTCTTACTATCATTATCACTATAGGCAACCTGTCAAAGGTCTGTTCCATTACTATTATTATTATTTGTTTGGCGTCACCAGTGCCTGGGAGGCGAAAAGCGAACTGAATCACTATGACCCGCAGGTTTCTCCTCCCGATATAACTGATTGGGGGAGTGCAGGTGGACCACTACACCGGACCATGTGACTTTAATAGCAGGAGTCCTGGTGGGTGTTTCATAAAGCTGTTCGTAAGTTAAGAGCGACTTTAAGAACGACTGGTGATCCTTTCTTGTGGTAAATGGTATACACAAAAATGTTCATTGGCAATGGTTTAGCGCGTAAGAAAGGTTCACCAGTCGTTCTTAAAGTTGTTCTTAACTTACGAACAGCTTTATGAAACGGTCCCCAGGTCTTAGGTGCGATTCATATTTCCTGCATCCTCCATTATTTGTGTATGATAAAATGTGAAGATTGGTAATAACAGGCCGCTTGCAAGATTCCTGCGCAAAAGGCGCAGCTGTGACTTTTGACATGGTGCCTTATTTGTATTTTAGTAACAAACTCACTGATCAATAAACTTGTTTTGTATTTATAACAAGATTACTTCATGTACATGTATGCAACACTCGTTTGCACAAAAAGTATGACTGTTACATACTTTTTTAAGACATTATGGGAGATCGGGGTTAGTTGGAACGCGGGGTAAGTTGAAACATTGTAATTTTCTTTACCGCCTTTAAATAAATTTATGCAATACTGCCCTCAATTTATTGCCATTATCAACAGATATCCACCACATTACAGATAACACATGTGCAACAAGCCTGTTGAAGTTAGAAAGGAATTTTTGTTTGTTCACCTTCTGAGTAATTTTTTTCTCTTTCAGAAATGTTTTATTATCTCAGAGAAGTTTATAACTCAAGTTGGCCTGTTTGGTAGTATAAAAGACACTTGTACCAAGCTTCATAATAAAGTTATTGATATGCCATGGTGAATCCCTTATTTGTGCTGTAAGCTTATAAACAGTGGCGTACCGTGGGTCACGGCATTGGGGGGGCACCCGCAAAAAAATTGAGTCACTTAGTGAGCGCGCGAAGCGCGCTCAGTTGTCAGGTATTCTGACCTAATAGAGACATTTTAAGGAAACACTTGTAGTCATTGTAATCATGAATAACATACGCATCTCAGCAATCAAATAATGCGAGCGCGAAGTGCGAGCTGAAAATTTTTGATATTCAGACCTAAAAAAGGACTTTATAATCGAATTTTTGTGATCATGATAAGTACCTGTCTCGTTAAACAATGCGAGCGCAAAGCGCGAGCCGAAAATTTTTGTATATATTGATCCCAAACAGGGAGATCTAAAGGACTATATCTTAGGAATCTCTTAATAGTATACATATCTCACCATAGTCATCTAATGCGAGTGCCAAGCGCTTGCTGATTTTGTTAGAATTACATTTAAACACATATGAAACACTTGTAGTCATTGTAATCATAAATAACATAGGCATCTCACTAATCAAATATTGCGAGCGCGAAGCGCGAGCTAAAAAATTAGGAATTTCAAACATGAAGAGGGGAAATTTAAGGCTTGTTTGTAGGAATTTGCGAAAACATACGTATTTCAATAACCAAATGATGCGAGCGCGAAGCACGAGCTGAAATTGGTGTATATATTGTCCCAAAACAGGATTTTTTTTAAGGAATCGATTAAGAGTATACATCTCACTATAGTCATGTAATGGGAGTGCCAAGCGCATGCTGATTTTGTTAGAATTACATCTGAACACATGAAGCACTTTTTGTAGTCAATGTAATCATGATTATCATACGAATCTCACTAATCAAATATTGCGAGCGCGAAGCGCGAGCTGAAAATTTAGATAATTCACACCTGAAGCGGGGCAGTCTAAGGCTTGTTTGTAGGAATTCACTAAGACCATACGTATTTCACTAACCAAATGATGCGAGCGCGAAGTGCGAGCTGAAAATTTTGGATGTTTAATGTAGATCAGAAAAAGGGACATTTCAAGGACTGATTTTAGGAATTCATGGAGAGCAGACATATCTCACCAATCCACTGAAGCGAACGTAATCACGGACAGGAAATGTTTTATATTAAGACCTTAACATGGGGCAATCACTTTAAGTAGTCATGAAAAAGAACCATATGTCACTACAGAAAACAATAATATATTTGGTGTATATTGACTTGAAAACGGGGGGTTTTCGTACAACAGGTTTATATATCTCTTTAAACAGACAATGCGAGCACCAGGAACAATGAAGACATGGACCCTGAGCAAATTATGTTTCATAAACTTATGATAAAAATGTTTCCTATGTAAAATAACATAACATGATTATAATACAATATACAATTATAATGAATAATAATTTCTTTCCCACTACGTTCCTCTTTCTTTCTCCCTCTTTTCTCCTTTTCCCCGTTTTTTTTTTTGGTCAGCCGATTGGGGGGGGGGGGGGGGGGGCACGTGCCCCCCATGCCCCCCCGTAGTTACGCCACTGCTTATAAATGTCAAACGGGCATCTGGGGTTAGTTGGAACAGAATTGAAGGAACATGTACCACTTACCCCAAACATAATTATGAATAAAAACATTGGATATGAGAAGAAAATGTATACAGTATTTCACATCATTTTGAACATGTATTGTAATCTATGCCTTTTTTGTTTCTCAGTTGGGTCTGAGTGTGCATTTAAGGCTTATTTTAGTTCCCTAATGCACGGAGGGGGGGGGGTCAATTTGAGCGCCCTCCCTCAACAAATTTTGTCACTAAGCGCAAATTTTTTTTTTACCGCACAGCTTGCTGACTTTTTACTTTGAAGTCTTGCGCATCATTTGAGACCAAATTTGCGATGCCTAGGTGCGCGATTTCAAAATCACGCAACATTTGGTACGTGCATGTCAGATCCAAAATTGATCATAAACGTGATTCCATGTACAAGGTAATTGCAAATTGTGTTTTTCAACCAAAAATCATAAATGTATGATTATTTTTACTTTTGTTGGCTGATATGGATTAATTTTATGCTATTTATGATCGCAAAATGGTCTCCGACAAAGTTCATCGGAAAATAACAATAAAAAACAAAGATTAAAAAAACAAAGGAATACAAATAAAAAAATACAAAAGTACACAAGAAGTTTTATTTTTTTGAAATTTTTCGTAGATATTTGTTATACATGTAAAAATTGATACTCTCGCCAAAAATTAGCATTCTACATGTACTAGTTAAATAAATTGAATTAAGGCAAAAACATACACAAAAAACAAATTTAGGGCAAATTTCATATGCTTATTTGCATAAAATTTAAAAATATGAACAATTAATTTTTGTCATGTAAATTTGATGCAGAAGTACATGATATTGCTGATACATTTAACTGCATGTAAAATCATGTGCACACAAATACGTGGACTTCTACTACAGAGTCGGCTTGCGTGAGCGGCTGTATAATAGAAAACATAAAGTTCAACATATCAGAATACACACCTTTAATATTTTGAACTTGTAAAAAATAAAGCAAATAGGCTAAAACCACGTAATATTACAGTTGTAAGTAGTTTTAGTATAATTCTTAATTGACCATGCAGTGTTCCAACTTACCCCGTATATGGGGTAAGTTGGAACGCTTGCGATGGTCTTGTTCAAGGTGGATTTTATTCAGTAACCATCATAGAGTTGACAAATTTATGGGGTACATTTGAAGCCCTTTAATAGATATATGCTTTAAGCTGATATTTTGATTGTTTCTCAAGTAAATTCTATTTGAATTTTACAGCCATTTTTGTCAAAAATGTTCCAACTAACCCTGATCTCCCCTAGCTATGCAATATAAATTTACCAGTTGTGACCAGCCACCCGAACACCAACAATAAGACGTCCAAATTGAATTTTGATATGTATTCATTGAGCTTGAAAACTCACATCCTAACCTCTCAATTGACACATAACTTGTCAAAATTGATTGAAAATAACCTTCACAACACAAGTATCTCCTTGAATGTAGAAGAAATCTAGCAAGAGCTTAAAAAAACAAAGAGAAAACAATGTTTGAAGTTTGGGGTTCACCACTCAAGCATGAGGTGTGCACACAATGCAAATTCAATGGAACTTCCAAGCAGTCTGCAAAATATGGTGTCAAAGAAACTGTTGTATGAACAGGTTCTTGTCTTTTATTCAACTTTGCAACTTCAGATTTTGACAGTGTGAAGAAGAATTACTCTTTCAGATAAGCTAATTTTCTCATGTTTCGTTTTTGAAGACCACATTACTATTTTGGCTACTTACAAAGAACCTTCCCAGTGACTTATTGCTGGTTTTGCAGGGGCTGTTCACAATTATTATTGCTAATTAATAGTAATATCAAAATCAAAATCATACCACTTTAGCTTCCTTCGTAACCTGTGCAAAGCCTTTCCTCTTGAACCACATGAGAGGGTATGTATTTCCACTGAAGTAGGCCTCCCTGGTACCACCTGGTGCTATGGCCAATAAGTTACCCTCCTTGAGGATCCGAACACAATCCTCTCTGTTACCTGTTGTCACTGCAAAGATTCTCCACAGGAGCTTGAGGCCTAGGATAAAACAGATTATAATGATGATAATAATAAAAAGTTTAGCAAATATCACATTATAATTATAACGTATTTATGCTTTGTGAAGGACTTGGATATCATTACCCTGGCTTTAGCTTGGCAGCTGTAATTATTTACAGCACAAACGTATATTTCAAGGAATAAATTCCTGCCGGGTAACCATTCACCTCACCTGGATTGAGTGCAGCACAATCTATTTCTCGCTGAAGGAAACTATGTCATAGTTGGGAATTGTCCCCACGACCCTCTGTTTCAAAGTCTGGAGACTAATCCACTGGGCCTCAACGCTCCATGTATTTTACTTTAGTATGAAAAGTGCGTTGTTATAGATAAAAATAGGAAATACACCACACATCTTGTCATGCACTGACCAGGGATTCATCAAATGATGACCTGGCTGGATTCATTCCTTAAAATTGCTTGTGTGTTGTACAAGGCTTTCTGACTCAAGCAGGTATTATGATATTCTAATCCTAAGAGATGTTAAATGAATTACAAAATGCACTGTAACAGAATTTCTTCTTCATTATTTCAAATATGTACATGTATGAAGACTCAATTTTCCTTAATCAAATATTCGTTGTTTCACAAAATAAAAATGGAATCTATATTCCCTATTCTCAGAGGAGAGGGAGAGAGAGAGAGAGAGGGGGGGGGGGGCGGCTTGCCTTCCCATTCTCCTTATCTCCTTGGAAGCAAATATTTGTTATACCCCTCTAATTGTAGATCTCACTATCTACTCCAACTTTATTTACACTTGATTGCATCTTTGTAATTTTTCTTGCAATGTCAATATTTTTGCATCTGAATCAAAACGAAATGAAATAAAATACTATGGAGAGTGTAGGAAGAGTAGCCCTGAATGTGATGGAAAGATAGAGTGGCAACAACTTCCTGTCTACATGTAAAGGCTAGGGCTAAACCTTCACATAGGCTGTATATTTTACTAATATTTCCTTGTTACTTCAATTCAACATTGTGGTTGAATTTCAACTACAATTAATTTCTGTTAATGATTAAATGTCAAGAGCAGAAATCATTCATAAATAATCAAGTTGAACAACAACCAAGTTGATTAAAATCTTTAAAACACATTCTATTTAAAACTTTAAAAGCATACAAGTACCGTAGACCACGTTCAGAATACACATGAACGAAATACAAAAAATATTGTACTCTGTCCCCCTTCAAGTGTCTTGTTGTTTAGATTGATATTTCCTGATAGGAGTGACCACACTCTAAGAAATATAAAAAGGAGCATGAAACGTATTACTGAATTTGGTCTCTATATAAAATTTCATAATAAAGTACATTACAAATAATTAAGAGAATATGTGTGTGATATTTGTCGACTCGAGTGCTATTCAATACTTTGCAGAACAAATTTCCTAATTCATTTAAAACATGCATGACAGAGCCAAAGGGAAGAAATGAGTGCACTGGTTGAACAGGGGGACAAAGTTACTTTGATAGTTTCAATCAACTCACCATGGAGTTTGTAAACAAATCTATCAGCGACTAGATTCAAAGAGCGCTTGCACTCTAATCTTATTTTACTGATGATGAAGTAGATATCGATAGGAATAGTCCCATGATAATACACCAACATTGCTCCACCCTCCTTTGGTACGTTTTCCAAACCTTGAATTTCATAACCTTGACAAGAAAATAAAAAGTATAAAATCAAATGTTATTGCATGTAATACGCAACAGAAAAGAAGGTAATAAATATTGTAATAATTTGATATGACACATAGCATAACATGTCCGTGTATGCTCTTGAAATATTTACTTCTAGTGAAGGGTTAATAATTTTAAGAATAATTAATGCGTACATTATTAACAGTGAATAATTTTGCTTTCCAAATTTGATTAGCATTTTAGTCATGAATTAGAGAACTACCGTACGTCCTACAGAGTCCTATGTAAAAATCTACATAAGAATTTTTGTCTAAGTAGATACATGTGTAGCAAATTGTGATGCGATACCAGGAAAATTATTCCGTTTGAAGTTAATTAAATCTCTGAGGATGTGTGGTATTTTCATTCAAGGTAAGACTTTATCTTGACATTTGGTGAATACATTCATTGCTGAATACATATTTCTTGACTCCTTTTTTATACCGAACCAAATTTTCCCAAAAAGATCCCATGCCATGACGATGTTGTTCCTAGCCCTCTCGAAAACCGACGCCGTGTAGACCTGGGATGTGGAGTCACCACCAATGTGGTACCAAGTCTTGTAGATATGAGCGTAGAATGAAGAGATATAGAGGAACATTAGCACCATAAGTGGGATGATGTTGAGAAACGCTACAAATAAGAAAAGTCTTGAGAGAACCCAGTAGAACAGCCATGTTGTTCCCATCAGTAAAGCAAGAGCTGACATTGTATCATTGTTGCTAAAAGAAGAGAGAGGGGGTGGGGGTGAAATAAAAAGAGTTATATTTTTCAGAAATTAAAATAGGCTTACATTTTACATTATGTAGACATGTTAAACTGTATGAAATATTAAATATTTTGGAAACAATTTGTCCAGTTTAATAAATACATTTAACAATGATGAATAATTTTTCAACAGACAAAAATTTGATATGAAAGAATTATACCCCCTCAATGTAATTCCTAGCTCATGATCACATGGATGTGAACTGCATTCAAGATTTTTCATCTCCCTTCATAGATCTATTCCACCTTCATGTATAAAACAATAGAAATACATGACAATATTTTCAATTCAAAGGTCAAGTCCACTCAAGAAAATTGTTGATTTGAATAAATAGAGCAAAATCAAACTAGCAGAACACTGAAAATTTCAACAAACTATGATGTAAAAATAAAGTAAAATAAGAAAGTTTTGCTTATTTTTCACAAAACAGTGACATGCGCAATACAGAGACAAGCAAATGAGACATCTACCTATGGATGTCAAGGACCTCTACCCAAGAAACCCTCCATCCTCCTTGATTAGAAAGGCCTTGACAGTGAGATTACAGCTTATTTCTTCCACCTACCTTCTTCAAACTAGACCGTACAAGATTGCAAAGACCGCTGACTCAACTTGCCAGCACTGTCATGGTGCAGACAAAACAGTAGAACACTTTATTGCCACATGTCCCCATTCCAACTCAATTCGTTTTGAGTTTATCTCCTTACTCAAGGAATCTCTGAAAGACTACCCAGATGTGATCTTTTCTTATAACTCAGCAAACCCTACTCTGTTCACTTGTGTTGTGCTTCTTCCTCCTGTATCTGATCCACCAGTCTCTATCAAAGACTGCCTGCTTCTTAAGACCTTATTCTTTATATAGACTTCATATGTGTTGATTGAAATCTATTGATACATGCTGAGAACCTGCATAGCCACGATTAAAGAGAAATTCCAGTATTTGCAGTAAACACTGATTTCATGAGAAAGTCTGTAAAACAAGGCTTAATTGTCAGTATATCATCGAGGATCTAGATCTGGTACAGTTACATAAACTGAACTTTGTGAAATCTTGAAATCTACGCTGAAAAATGTTCACACTGAAGATCACCAACACAGATAGGCACACGTGGGACAGTGTATTATTATTGCTAAAATAAAGACCCGACGGAAGTGACCGAATCCGCGCTTATTTTGCTTATTTCTCAGCAATTACACAATTTCTTCCAGAATCCTTTGGCACATATTTTTTATTCATACAAACAGACACTTAGGTGGTCATTATATTAGATTCTGTAAAAAGTCATTTTTAGATCGTTACCAAAACTGGAATTTATCTTTAAACTACATGAACCTTGTCTTTACAATGATAATCCTGTCTTAACCCCTGGATGATTACTAACGTTGGATACTATTGCCTTCATAGGGCTGATCTCCGAAAGCAACGAAGGGAGAAAATCAGGGAGGAGGGAAGTCGATATTGTCCCTCACTTACTATTTCTTTTGTTCTGTATTATTTGAATTATACAATGTTTAATTTTTTACAGATTTGACTGAACCATATTCTAGTAAATTAAACAATGCTAATTCCACATGTTCAGGGAGGAATTTATCGTTGTTTCACTTGACAATGGGGAGAAAATCAGATTATTTCATATATCATATAACATACAAAAAAATATAGTGAGTGGATGATGTCATCAGTTAAGCAAAACTTTAAAATGTCATAATTGTTACATCTGATTTTTTGATGAAGTGTTGTTGACATACTTTCTCTTTTTATTCTTATCAACTTTATATTGAGATGGACTTGACCTTTATATGGGCCCCTTAAAATGGCAGAATTTCCAGAAAGCTTATCAATATCACCAGCATGCAAGCTGCTAACAGTTTGGATTCGTATGTGATTCAATAGTCATCATTTATCTTCCAATGTCATTGCAAGCTGAAATAAAATCTTAGCTTACCCAACTCCTGATGACATGAATTGATTGCAATGCTCCTGGGATGCTTCACACTGCTCTATTTCAAACTCCATCTCTCCTAAAGTGTGCTTCAATTTTTTTTTCTCAAAACTTAAAGTAAAAAGTCAACAGTGCCAAGTGAGGGCAGATTTAATATACTTAATGTTACTGACTCAGTAGTCAGTGACTGTAGTGTTACTGTAGTGAGATATTAAAACGATGAAAAGGCCATATTTGTTCTCTAGCAATACAGTGAATGAGAACAGAACATTCAAGATCCTCTTCTTCTTCTCTACATTTGTACTTTTGTAGGTTCTATGTTTGATTTGCCCAGGCGAGGTTGGCCTTTGGAGATCTGCAGCTGGGCTGAGCTGAGCTGAGCTGGAAGAAGACTCCGCCTAATCATTCATTCAGACTTAAATAATAGCAGTAGCGTCCCGGGCACGGCACAGCCGGCGCGGCGGTGCAATCTGAATCTCTCCCAATAAATTGTCTCCGCAGCTCCAGCTCCGTTTACGCCTTTTCGGGTCAGTTTGATTTGAGGGGGATTTGAGTTGCAGTTTAGCCAATGAAATTCAGATAATACTGCCCAGGTTTTGTGTGCGTCACGACGTAAAGATACAAAAATGGTTCTCGATTAGTGGGCCTACTGTACTTTCCAACTTGTTACTCACTGACACTTGTTAATTAACACTACAGTATTAACACTACAGTATTAACACTACAGTATTACTTAACTAAATCATGGCATAGCTAAAGCTAAGCCAGAAAGGTCCACTGCTGCAGTTGTTTATGTTTACGATATGCATTAGTGATATCTATACGCCAGGCCAGGCGTTTGGTATCAATTACAAGTATTATCCAAGGCCTGCTAATCTAATATTTCAAAATAATTTCCGTAAAAATGAATTTTTATCCGATGAAATGTAAATATAAGTTTATTAGTGGTTTATTACACTCATTACATTACAGTCAGACAGTTTCATATCATCGCTGGCTCAATGTTATTTTATTTAGGACGTATAATATTTCCATCAATAGCCTGCAAAAAGACTATTCGATGAATTGCCTATTTTTTCCCTTAGGATATGAAAGCCATTAACGTGCGTAGCATGCGAGGGCTTGCGCCTGGCTTGCGCTCTACGCGAAATTCGTGCCGTATTAGTTTTTTTTTAAACACATCATGGTTACGGAAATCTGATACAAACTTCTCCGACTCCGCATCAATCGACGAGATCAGCTAACCTTCATAAATGTTTAAAAGCGAATCCGTCCTATCAAAGGGATAAATCGGATCAATATCAGTTTTTCATAAATGGGGTGTTGTTATGGAAGGAGGCCATAAGCCAAAAGCGGTAAGTTGATGCTTCATTATTCCTTGAAACTTGAAACTCAATTTTAGCCGGTGCGTTTTAGTCTTCTCCGCCGCAGCTTCCCGCATGCCTCCTCCCTTTCGTGTGTGGTGTACTCGGCGGAGTCGCATCTCGCGATTTGCGTGGATGTGCGACCAACCAAATTTTCACTTCCTATCTTGTACTCATAATCCCTCACTTTATTGAAAGGGACCATGTGCATTACCTAGTTTATTATTTCTATTTGTTATCACAATTCATAAATATTTCGTAGTCTGCGTATATTTGGAGATCTAAACGACCACACCC
This sequence comes from Lytechinus pictus, assembly GCF_037042905.1. Taxonomy (NCBI): domain Eukaryota; kingdom Metazoa; phylum Echinodermata; class Echinoidea; order Temnopleuroida; family Toxopneustidae; genus Lytechinus; species Lytechinus pictus. The sequence goes on from NC_087261.1 coordinate 2,568,467, forward strand.
AAAGGTGTTGGCGACCATTGTGATGACACTAATTCCCCGAGGATAATGGGCCGAGCTCACCCGGGCGAGGACGTGGTCCCGTATGGTCTGAGAATCCGCGGGATGAATATGTCCAACTTGAACATCGAACAGTACCCTCATTATGCACATGAATCATGACTTGTCCGCCTGTTCAGAAATGAATTGGGAAAATGATGTATTAGAACCCTACTACCTAGGTATTATTATTGAATGAATGATAAGATATTTAATACTAGTATTAAATAAGAGTAAGACTAAGTCTAAGTCTAACTCACTGTTTTACAGACATACACAGACTGACAGAGCACAGCCACAGAGACGGAGAGCCACTGCCAGTACAACAGTAATGTTCATGCTCATGTCATGACCTCGTATTTAATTCATGTGTTGAACTATTTACAAAAGTTCAAGGTTATAATATGCTTGGACTGCATTTACATGTATGTAAGTGGCTGGGAATTTCAGTTTACTAATAATATATTATATAGTCATAGTGGTAGTAATACAAAATAATGAATGTTCATGAGTGCAATGGACAGAATACTTCATGAGGTGAAAGATGAAATGATCCATTCAAGGAGGCATAGCCGAGTTGAATGGATCATTCGTTACATCTTTTCACCGAATGATTCTGTCCATTGCACGAATGAAAAGAACATTCATTATTTGGTTAATTGGTTTATACTTTATATGACATAAATTTTTTTTTTTTTTCATAAGAATTGAATTTCAATGCAAAATAAGCTTGGTCCACGTCTGTTGATTATCGCGTACATGTATATGTGCACTGCAAACACGAGTGGTTTTAATTGTGCCTGGGGTCTCGGTGCGCGAGTGCAATGGACAAAATCGTATGGATCCATTCAAAATTTGCTCAATGAATGGGTCCTAAATTGCAGCGTTGATGACGTCATTGTAAAATAGGCTGAATGATCGATACCAAACAACCAATCAAATGCAAGGATCTATCTAGGTGTCATATATAATATGCCAACTTGAAGCAAGTCTCCTCTTTTAAAGCTTTATAGGCACAGCTCTTTTTCACAGAGATGCATCAACGAAGGGAACAACCTCCCCTCAAATGTAGTCGAGTGCCCATCTGTAAAGTAAACAGCTTCAAATCCAATTTGTTGAAATATTGGAACTTCAGAAAAAAAGAAATTTGCCCCTAATAAAAGCTTTGCCTGTCCATGTTCATATGCTGTACAGTGCTGTTACATGTAAAAGTGTTTGGAATTCTCCATGAGAAGTCATCGAGAGGCAAATAAGTTATTAACTTTATATGCCTACATCCAAGGTATTGAAATTAAATTGCAAGTAAATGTTAATTACTATAAAAATACATGTAGAAAAACAAGTTATTTCAAATGATGTGACTGTTGTGACATCATACTGATAATAAATGCTTGAATGTTGTGCTAGTACTTGGATATTTAAGCTTTCAAATTATCAATGGTGACTGATAGATGTTGACCTTGTATTCAAATCAGTAGATCTACATGTACATGTATGTATGTCTAATTGTCTACATGTATGTAGATTTACAGTAGATCTACATGTACATGTATGTCTAATTGTCTACATGTATGTAGATTTACAGTAGATCTACATGTATGATCCTTGAAACTTGAAGAGTAATCCCTTCCTGCAGATCCACTCCAGGGCGCCGTAACACAAAGGTTTTAGCGATTAATCGCTAAATGAAATGACCAATCAAGATCTTCGTTGCATGCGCATTTTGCTAAGTAGACTGACTATGAACCAATCAGAATTGTTCTTTGAAATTAGCAATCAATCCAATTGCTAACCTTTGTGTTACGGGACCCAGATCACATAAAAAAACAATAAATAATGTATTTTGTCATCAAATAATGTACAGTGTCCAGTGTTCACATTCTAATAAAATCTACCGAGTTTGCATGACAAAAAGCTGATTGTTATTAGAAATAGTTTGACAATTTTGTATTCATTTTGTAGATCTACATCATCTTCATCATCATCATAAAAAACTTGACATATTGACAATATCATCATTAAATCAACATTAGCATCATCACCACCACCAACGTTATTCATCATCATCATCATCATCATCATCATCATCATCATCATCTATCAGGCCTAATAAGAAGTTGATTATTTGTTGGCTTTGCCATAATCTTATAACCTGAAAGACCGATAGCAATAAACTTTTATGTTTGTGGGTAACAACAGGAAGACATACAAGACACCCTTGTCAAATTTGGTAACAAAAACAACAGTCTGCTGACTAATCCCAAGTTTCTTATTTTCTACATGAACTTGTAATAATATACAGATACATGTAAAGTTGATAAAATTGGCAAATTACACAATAACACATTGACCATAATCAGGAGGCACATGCCTGAAGAACCCTTTAGAAATCTCTAGATCGTCATCGTCATCACCATCATTCACCATGATAATCATGATCATCAGTTCATCACCATCAGTGCCATCATCACCACCATCATTAATGTTCTCCTCATCATCATGACCACCTTCATGTTTAGTTTATCCCCATCATACATGTAGACATCATTTGATATCATCACCACTAGGCCCTACATGTAATCACCACCACCATCATTGTCGTCATCATCAATAACAACATCATTGCCATCATCACAATTATCATTGTCAACATTATTTATCATCGTCATTTTCATCTAGGCAGTGAATTTTAATTTTTAAAACAATGATACTGTAATCCCTCGAATCATATTCCTATCATTGAAGCCCTTGTTTCTGCATTGAAGGTAATTTTGTGGTGGTCCATTTTGCATACTGTATAAAAATAATAAAAGCCAGCTCTTTATCATGTTTTATTCTTTAAAATTGTCAATTATTAGTATTTTTTCATACTGTGGACTTTGTGCATTTTCTTTTATTAAACATAAAAGGGATGGTCCAGGCTGGAGATACATTTATAATTATATCTCAATAAATAGAGTAAAATTCACAGAGCAAAATGCTGAAAATTTGATCAAAATCCGATAACAAATTAAGTTATTGAATTTTAAAGATTTGCATTATTCCAGATTTCCGGTGAAACAGTTCTAGGCATGTCTGCATGAATGTTCATTTGGTGGGCTGATGATGTCGTATCCCCACTTGTTTTTTGGATTTCATTATATGAAATTAGGTTTAGATTCAAAATTTTTTCTTCCAAGAACTATTAACAATTGCATTGACAACTGATAAAATGCATTAGTTATTTATTTCCGCAACTTATTTCATTATAATGGAGACACATCATTATTTAAATGAAAAAATTAAACAATTACCATGTATGATTTCATGTAATAACATAAGAAAAATGAATGTGAGGACATTACTAGTACATCATCAGCCCACCTAATGAATATTCATGACAATGTGCATAGAACTGTTTTCACACGATATTGATAAACTTTAACATTCAATAACTTTGTTATTTGTTATCTGATTTTGATGAAATTTTCAGCATTTTGCTTTGTGAATTTTACTCTATTTATTTAGATATAAATATTTTCAGCCTGGACCATCCCTCTAAGTCCAAGTAAAATAAATTTTATTCTCATTGAAACCAAATTTATGCAAAATTTGACTTGATTTCCACACAAAATTGTTTACCCACTACTGCCCAATGTGCAAGAGAGCTGGTGATTATCTCAAAATACTTCAAGAATTTCCTCCAGTATTTGTGTATTCTTCTTATTGAAAATGCAGAGAAAGAATAATCATACATTGTACATTACAGTCTGATAGAGATCATTCTGTTTAATATTAATATGGCACCCCCCCCTATTTTGCATATTGACAAGGATGAAAGCAAAAAATTATTTGTTTTACATCTAATTTTCATTTTTGAAGGTTTTCAATGGTTCATATGCTTGTTTGATTTTTCTCTATAGATTTGTTGAAATCAATTTGTTTCTGGGATGTACTTGGCCTTTAGAAATAGGTTTGCATATACAGTACAATACCTGTACCTGAATGAAACTAACTTCCTGAAATATCTTAATATAGAGATTGATAAATACTCTCAGAAAAATCATCACCAATTGAAGAAGTTTCACGTGGTGGTGGAGGCTTCATTATAAACTGAATTCATATTTCATCCTGAACTACAACTACCAAATTTGGATTACATCAATATCACTTTTTCACAAATTGGAGTTGAAAATACTTCATAAAGTTCATAAAAAAACATTACAGACAGATACTAGATCTTCCAAGTCAAAGCGCTTTACAATTTATTGAATGTTTTGAATCCACAGAGCTTGGGACGATGAGCATGATTGCATGAACGTACAAAACATTGGTGTCCAGGAGGCTTATTTTGAGTGTCATTTTTTTACAGGTTGTTCTTTGGGCCTGATGTTGCCATCATAAAATGATGAAAAGTGGCCCAACACAGGTTGTCAAAGCCATGCATGGTGGCTCAGTGGTAGAGCGTCCACCTCATGAACAGGAGGTCATGGATTCGATTCTCGGTCGAGTTATATCAAAGATTTATATAAATGGGACCTTTTGCCTTTTTGCTACATGTAGGCACTCAGTGCATTTACATTAGAGAAGGATGAAATTGTTGGTAGAGCAGTTGAAGTGGCTTTACTGGGTATTAAATTACACTATTAATTATTATTAAGAACAATTTTAATTTATAGATCATTTTATTTTGTAACTCTCTTTGTTGCAGGCGTGTAAATGTGCTTTAAATTATTCTTTTTATTCTCTGCTTATTTTCTAACATTTTAAGAAGTTTATCTTCCTCTACTCAAGAATTGCTCTCTATACAGTACATGTATTTCTTTTGTTCTTTCTGCAACTTATATTTTTTTACAATTTGCATCTATATGCATTTGATTTTGAAACACAAAATAGTAGCAAATTAATTTGATTGATCAATGTACTGGGTTAAGGAAATTTGTTTCCATACAAAAAATGGGGAAATAATATCCCATGTACACTGTAGAACTTGCAAGGTACATGTAGAGTCTGACTGTTCAATAATTGTACAAAATGGATTCAAGACTAGAAAAAAACTATTACTTTTCAGTTTCCTACATGTATGTAGTAAAAGTTCTGCAAAATAACGGGAAATTCATGTATTGGAGAGAAGTAGAATAGAAAAACAAAGAGTTTTTAATAGCCACACCAAAAATCTGTTCAGAAGATACAAACAACAGCGATTGGTGACCCTTTCTTGTATGGAGCTAATTTAGCTCATACGAACAATCACGCATAATTTTACGAGCAGCTTTGTGAAACACGGGTCCTAGCTTTAATACAGTATCTCTCTGTAATATCCACATATTCTTGTGCAGAGGTCTCCTGAAGGTTTACCCACTTTCTTGTCCAGCCATCCAGGAGGAGGTATTCCCTTGTCTGTTCGTTACAGGAAGGTGTTGAGTCTCTTCATTAGGTGATAACACCTACCCTCTAAATTAATGCTGATAGATCCAGATGACTAGCGCCCTTTGAGCGGCCCCCTCTTAACCTTGGCCACACCCCTGCTTTAGCTGACCGTTTCGCCCAATGAATGTCCTAAACCTGAGCATAGTACTATTTTGTCAGTCACTGTACCCTATATGTATGTAGCTTACGTATGCTGACCGGTGATCTGTGATCAATGGTACATGTACGTATCTGAAAAACATCTGCACTTAAAACTTGACTGGTGATCTGTGCTCTGAATGTGTCTCATCTCTCAAGGGTCTAGTCCATTGAGCAATTATATTTTTTTGTATAAAAGTGGATTCTCTGTGTACACTGGCCTTCTCAGGACATAAGATGGGAGGAATTTAGATGATGTGATTAAAAAGCGTGTCATTCTGCCTCATATGCAATTTCGTGATTGCATTTTTTTACATGGACTACACCTTCTACACTTCAAATTTCTGATGACCCAATCAGCTCTCCATGGACTTTTGATTGGCCATTTTATAAAAGTGTTTTTGAGCATTTGATATTGATTATGGGTACTGGCATTGTTGGATTGGGGTCAGCTTTCATACAGCCATTGCCCAGGAAGGAGGCAGTTTTATAGCATCTTTAGCTCTTTAAAGCCTGGATCCTGAATAGAGACACTCAACTATTGATCCTTTGAGGATTTTTATCATTCAAGTGAAACTAGATTTTTTTTAAATCATGGAGAAGGTGATTATGTGTTACCATGTTTCCATGGCATTGTATAAGGTAAGAATGTGGAATATTTTTAATCCAGTCAACCCAATGTGGTTCTCTTTTCTTTCTCCTTTTTACCTCATGCTTCGCCTTGTGCATGTTAAAGAACCTACTTCTCTGTGCAAAAAGGGTAGGGATTCTTTCCTGATGGAGTAAACTTTTTTACTTTGTAATTCAATCCATACAGGTACTAAACATGATACTTATTTTATTTTCTTAAAGTTCAGTTACAGTTACAGAAGCCATGCAACTTTATCTCTGTTTTCCAAATTTTTAATAAAAATTGTAAATCATTTTGGTCTTCTACATACATGTGTAAAGAGCTGCAACATGCACTGTGCAAAAGCAGTATTTGATGCATACTTTGCACTCACACTAAATTTCATTGTTTATTAATTACTGATTTAAACCAAAAAAAAGTTGATAATTTTTTCATGATACCTTGATTTTATAGACCCAACTGGTAGTGTTCATAACTTCATAATCAATATGCCTACCAAGAGGCTTTGATTTGATTTGACAAGTAAGTGCTACTGAAAGGAAGAAAAAAATTCTTGCCTGAAAAAAAAAAATTGAATTTCAAACTCAAAGGCTATATATACACAGGCTGCAGTGCTTTAAAGCGTACACATGTATGTACATCAAATATATAACAGTATAGTAAGTAGGTGTTATGGCATGGTTTCATTCATCATAATCCAGGCAGCATCACCAAAGCCTGTGCCTTTCAGGCATGAATACATAGAATGGCAGTGAAGTGAATTGAAAAGGGGGCGTGACCCCTCTAGCCACTCGTCATTCATCAGTAGTAAGTTACACCCAGCCAAACCCTTATACTGGAGGACATTGAATGCTTGGGGATTCTATTCAGTTTTCAAATGAACGGTGTACAGTTTGCCCTACTGCCAATGTCACAACAAACTACATACATTTATAAAAAGTGTAGGCCTACTGGTAAAATATTGTTATATAAGCCTACATGTACATGTATGTATGTCATTGTCATATAGTCTATAAAATGATTAGAAAACAATTGAATGATAATCTACACGTATGTGTGTTTAGAAAATTAAGAAAATTATAATATAGATCCTATAGAGCATTAAAGCCTGCTGGTAATATTAAGCACAACCCTCCCACCCCTCCCCTCCCTTCCCTCCCACCCCTCCCCTCCCTTCCCACCCCTCCCCTCCCTTCCCTTCCAGAACAAAAAATTGTCTTAAAGTTTGAATGGTTGAACCTTTACAGATTACATGTATGTGTATTTGATTGAATTAGAAAGGTTTTTTTTTACATGTAATTTACAACTTTTTATTAAAGTACACTCTCCTGTATGCGTCCCTAAAATCTGCATCAATTGTGGGAGTTTGTGACGTCTCATTCAACCTGGCTGCAGTAGTATTTAATAATAACAAAAAATGGGACAATTGGGTTCACAAAACCCTGGCCCCGTAGACTTGTGTTTGCCTGCATGCTATTGTTCTCCTCACTGTCAAAGTCACATGGTGGGAGTGGGAATGAAATATTTGTGTACTGTATTTCATTTTAATTTAGCTATGCTTTGAGGCAAGCAATATGGACCCATAATTGACGCACAAAGTCATTGTTGGTCTTGTATGACTAGTTGTGCAGCGTACACTATGTACTGTAGGTGATCAGATCAAGCCTTTTTTCCCAGGTTTTTTTCTGGGGGGGGGGGGGGGGGTGTTTATGGTAGCCTTCATGTAGACAATTCGATCCATCATGATGTTTTTTTCTTATTTACTGGTATATCAGTTACATGTATGCCACCCTACCCCCCCCCCAAAAAAAAAGGGTCCAATGGCAAAATTGTCTACAAGAGAATATTCCTCACTTCTCATCACAAGGGAATACACTATACATGTAGGCCTACGAAAAGTGTAAAACTTCATATTTTGGTACACCGTACGTTGTATGCCTGCTGTGCCTCGGTGCCCCCCCTCCTTGGATTGATTCATGATGTTTTTTGCTGTTTTTGTCTCACCTGCATAGCAGAGTGAGACTATAGGCGCCGCTTTTCCGAAGGCGAAGGCGACGGCGACGGCGGCGGCGGCGGCGGCGTCAACACCAAATCTTAACCTGAGGTTAAGTTTTTGAAATGACAGCATAACTTAGAAAGTATATGGACCTAGTTCATGAAACTTGGCCATAAGGTTAATCAAGTATTACTGAACATCCTGCCTGAGTTTCATGTCACATGACCAAGGTCAAAGGTCATTTAGGGTCAATGAACTTAGACCATGTTGGGGGAATCAACATCAAAATCTTAACCTAAGGTTAAGTTTTTGAAATGTCATCATAACTTAGAAAATATATGGACCTAGTTCATGAAACTTATACATAAGGTTAATCAAGTATCACTGAACATCCTGCATGAGTTTCACATCACATGACCAAGGTCAAAGGTCATTTAGGGTCAATGAACTTTGGCCGAATTGGGGGTATCTGTTGAATTACCATCATAACTTTGAAAGTTTATGGATCTGATTCATGAAACTTGGACATAATAGTAATCAAGTATTACTGAACATCCTGTGCAAGTTTCAGGTCACATGATCAAGGTCAAAGGTCATTTAGGGTCAATGAACTTTGGCCAAATTGGGGTATTTGTTGAATTACAGCCATAAATTTGAAAGTGTGTTGGTCTAGTTCATAAAACTTGGACATAATAGTAATCAAGTATCACTGAACATCCTGTGCGAGTTTCAGGTCACATGATCAAGGTCAAAGGTCATGTAAGGTCAAGGAACTTTGGCCACGTTGGGGGTATTTGTTGAATTGCCATCATATCTCTATAAGTGTATTGGTCTAGTTCATAAAACGTGGAAATAAGAGTAACCAAGTATCACTGAACATCTTGTGCGAGTTATAGTAGTTTTCAAAATCAGCACTGCTGCTATATTGAATCGCGTGATGCAGGTGAGACGGCCAGAGGCATTCCACTTGTTTAGCATTTTTTAGCATTTCTCATCATCTGCAGAATGTATTGTTTTGAATAGATCAGATGAAAATGAGAATATATCCTAGAATACTGTTGAAGGGGAAGTCCACCCCAACAAAAGCATTTTGTTTTAAAAAGAAAAATCATTTTGAGCTAAACACCGAAAGCATACATGTATATCCTGTCTTACTGTACCTATTCAAACTTGATTTTGCATTGATGTATTTAATCTCTTTCTTTTCAGTTCATACATACAAATCTTTATCTTATACACTATTAAAGCTAAATCTTACTGTTTGTTTACTTTTTTATTATCTTCACGATGTTCTCATTTATTATTAGTACACGACCGTATTTGTTGTGTTGTACATGTACTATTTTGCAGCCTTACTGTACTGTATTTCCTTCTTTATGCAGTCCTGACCATTACAGCATACGTAAAATAGCCTGCATGAAGATTAATGTTTTATTCTGTTGAAAGATGTTTAATGAAATAATAAATGTAATTTGATTACGCTGTACATATGCCAGACTACATGTAGCTAAGTTGCTTTTTTATGAAGCAGCAAATGCATACACAATGACCCCCCCCCCCCCGAACAAAGAAAGATCTTCAGTTCATACACCACCTCCTAAAGGTAAATGCCAGTTGTGGTAACGATCTCAAAATGACTTTTTACAGAATCCAATATAATGACCACCCAAGTGTCTGTTTGTATGAATAAAAAATATGTGCCAAAGGATTCTGGAAGAAATTGTCTAATTGCTGAGAAATAAGCAAAATAAGCGCGGATTCGGGCACTTCCGTCATATACTGTCCCACGTGTGCCTATCTGTGTTGGCGATCTTCAGTGTGATCGTTTTTCTGCATAGATTTTATGATTTCACAGAGTTCAGTTTATGTAACTGTACCAGATCTAGATCCACGATGATATAGTTTATACTTAACCTTGGTTTTACAGAATTTCTCAGGAAATCAGTGTTTACTGCAACTACTATCATTTAGCTTGAATGCCTGTTCATTGTTATGGCAGGGCTAGTGTGGGGATATTAGGTTTAATCCTTGAAACAAATCTCCTTTAATCCCTTTGACAGTGTATCTTTGGTGTAGTATTGCTCACCTATCAGTGATTCACGCCTTGCTAATAATACCCACCAAGCAACAAGGGTAATAGATGTTACCCTCAGGACATGATCCTTCAGGCATGCATGTCAGGGCAAATTCAGAGGCGAAGGAATGATGTACCATGGTATTGATTCTTATAGTATACTCAGCTACTGGTATTGCAGGACATACCTGAACTTTTGGAAGTGATTATTAAATGGGTAGTTGTCAATCCACTTTTCTCCAGTTCTTGGAGGATTGGAGGAAAAAACATGAATAAACCCAATTTCATATATTAAAAATACAACAGAACAAGTGGGAATATGGCATCATCAGTTTGCTCATTGAATATTCATGAAGACATGCCTAGAACTGTTTAACCAGAATAATGCAAATCTTTATTTGTCATAACTTTGTTAGTTTTTGTCCGATTTTGGATCAAATTTTCAGTGTTTAGTTTGTCTGATTTTTCCCTATCTGTTCAAAACTTCAAATCATATGAAATAACTGACATAAAGAATTGTACATGTATACAAAAAAGCAACAAACTAGCAATGTTTGCCCTATTGACAGCCCATATAATTAAAGTCCTGTAGATATTTAGACGACAGTCTTGCCATGACATGGCATCATACAATATTGTACATGTAGCTCCATGGAATAACCAACCACTTGACTTGGCTTATGAATGATGGGTACATGTAGCTTTACCATTCACTGGTAACTGGCATGGCAACAATGTTCAACAGCCATTTAAAATCACGGATTCAATGGCTGATACTGGCAAAGTTTAATACCGATGGGGTTCTGGTCATTACTGTTTAAAAAGGAATCCCAAATGATTGTTTTTTACAAATTTCCGAATCATTTTCTGATTTTGAACTAAAAAGCGAAACATCCTAACAAAAAGTTTGTCATAAAAGTAGCAGAAAAATACAATCAAAATGTTGATGGAGGTCTGAGGAAAATCCATGAAGATTATTAAAAGGGAGTAGAATGTTAATTTTTTGCTTTGTGACGTTATAAACGAGCAGCTGCCCCATATGTTATGTGATATAAAACGCACATATTTCAATTTTCTGATGGCTGATAATAGGATAAAGATTTTTTCTCTTTTCAGAGCTTGATACTACATGTACATTGTAAAGGTGCATTGCAATAATGTACATTTTTTTAGAGAGAATCACATTTCATTGATTTTTTGCTATTCAAAAGGCCTAGACCAACATGTACATTGTAGAGTTGCACATGACGTCACATACAGGGGTGTATTGAAAAATAAAATTCTTATGAAGCTTTTTAAAACTTTTTGTCTGAGGGATCTTCTCCTGTAATGGAAGATGCTTTCTAAAGTTACCATGATAAATTAAACATTCATGCATAGGGGTGCTGGTCATTTTTGTTCAAAATGAAAAAAAAGGATTGCAAATGTGTGGGTTTCTTTTAATTGCCAACTATTACTTGACTTGAATCCAGGAAAATTAAAATGCTTCCATTGCACGTCAAATGTACATGTATTAGGCCTGCACTATAATAGCAGATGCTTTAATACCTTGTAGACATATGCTTTTCACACTATAGAAATTTTCCTTTTAATCCCGGGAAATACAATGTACATGTAGGTGGCCAGATGGGGCTAAAGGGGGCGGCCTTTTAATAGCCCCACCAATTTCCCAGGGTTAAGTTTAGCCCACTTTGGTTTCACAATACGTTTTACCAAAGTGGACTAGCACGGTATATCGTACAGTACTACATGTATCTGGTCCTGCTAAAAAAGCAGGGTTAGCCGGCTTATTGTGGTGCTACCACCACAATTGCGGTGCTAAGAAAGTTCTACAGTGTGAAACTAAACCGGGCTAAGCATTAGCCAATCTCAAAAGTCCAAATTGCATGTTAATCACGCTCTGTGTGGCAAAATCATCATTATTCATGAGCTGTGCTATGTATAGTCCGGGGGCTTAATAGGAGTTAACCCCGGCTCAGCAAATAGTATGGGGTAAAGAAAGACATAAAAAAAAGAAGGAGATAGTACGGGGTTAAGGATAGTCCGGGTTAAGGATAAAATGGGGTTATAGGAAATACAATGGGAAAAGCATACTATTGTACATTGGATTAGACCTGTCTAATGTCTATATGTTATAGCCCTACTTGTAGGTTTTTAACCTTTTCTTTGATGAAGTAAAACAAATTCTTTGATGAAGTTAAAAAAATTATTTGATGGGATTCGACCTTGCAATTTCTAGCGTGACTTTTTTCCCATAATGTCTGCATGAGCTTTGCATGCTGGAGAAGGGGGCAAACTTGATGCATGATGATAAAGCTTCCCAAGTATGCATCCCCAGGGGGCAATAAAATATTTCCAAAAAAAGTGAGTGATGTTGTGAGACAAGTGTGAAATTCTCCCTATCTCTCTATCGATAATCGCTCCTGACAAATTGGTCTAACCAGTAGGTCCATGGTCTAACGCCCTGCAACAGTTGGGTGTGTATCGTAAAATTTTGTTTTTCATCCTCATTATTGCCTCCAAATCCCAAACTCTTCTGACGTGCAATTTGATGATAATTTCCCCAAAGGAAATTGGCTGAAATCGTGGCTCAATACCATGCCAGTTTTTTTTTTCATTCGCTGCTGCTAAACTCTCCTTTTTATTTTGCAATGTATGTGCAACCATGGTTCAACTGAGTAAAATTTACTGTTCATTTCATTTTTAATGTTTCTTGGAGAGACTGTCCTAAACAATTTTATTTCAGACAAAAAGGTAGCTTGCTGAAAAACTCTAACAAAGCTCACTTTTCCCTGAAACTTTTATAGAGTTCCATGTCAAAGTAGGTAGTTTCAAACCGCTTCGATCAGAAGAATCCCCGTTAAATTACGAGAAATTTTTCATGCTAAAAATACCAGATTTTTCAGATTCGGGGAAATTTCTCGAAGTTATGATCATGCGCAGTACTGTCTGGTAGCAGACGAAGAAGCGCGCGCTTTTAGCGGTACGTATCGCGATCGGGGGACGGCCGGGGCGGGAGATTCGCCTCCGGCCTAGCTCTAGCACGTACTAACTATACTCAATCGTATGTGCAAATCGTTTGTTCCCTTGATCATTATCTGCAATTGCACTAGATTTCTCTCCACATTGAAATTAAGGCCTTGGTGGCCTCCTCACTCCAGTAGAATGTAGAATACCGGTAAATATCACCCTTAATTCGTAAAACTAATTTTTTTAAAGAAGAAAATTCAAACGCCGAGTCACGTTGCATGAAAAGTGTACGTATGTTTATCGCTGCATGCACTGGCGCTGGCCGGGCGGCCGCGCCGGCTTGCTCGCTCGGTAGGCCTCGCATCAGCCTCGCATATCCATGCATATCGCGCTATGCACCGGAAATTCACTTATCGCGGTGATCGATGGGATACAAGTTCTCGTACTTTGCTTTCAGATTGCCAAAATACCCACGACCTTGGAAAAATCCCCGCGAAAGTTCTGGTAATTTCGCCAAGTACCAATAGCGGGTATTTTCTTTCGGGGAAATTACGTGTAGTTTGCTTTCACATTACCAAAATACCTGGTATTTTCTGATCGGGGTAAATTTCCTGATCAGAGAATACCTGGAACTGAAGAACTTCGAGGCGGTCTGAAACCACCTATTGATGAGCTAGATGTACATGTACAATGTACATGTATATAGGCTATGTATATGTTCAGGGGACAGTTGAGAAGTTTTAATGATAAAAGGGGTTCTCTGGGCTGAAAATAATTATATGTAAATGATAGAATAGAGTAAAATTCACACACCAAGCAAAATGCTTAAAAAAATCAACAAATTCTGATGACATTGACAAATAGTTATTGAATTTTACAGTTTAGCATTATTTTGTGACAATAGTAAATACATATTGTTATGTGGGCTGATGACGTCATGTCCCTACTTTCCCTTTTCATGTTATTACAGTATGACATAATGATTATTTCATGTTTTCATGCATTTGTGTTTGATACAGTATGTTTCCCTTTTAAGTCGCAGCAATGAATATATAATATTAATTAATACATTGTTTGTCAATCCAATCTTTTTTATAATTCCTGGAGGATGAAATTTGAATAAACAATTTCAAAAAACCCAATTATTTTCATTTGGGCATTGGACATCATTGAATATTCATGATGAAGATAGAACTGTTTTACCAAAATAATGCAAATCTTTAAATGTCATAACTTTGTTATTCCTTATTATTGTTTTGTTTGTCTGATTTTTGTCTTTATCTATTTACATCATATTATTTTCATCCTGAAGTACCAAGTCTTTTTGTCTTTCCATTGATATACACAGTCAAATTGTTAAAAACCAAACCAAGACCTTCATTCTTTATAAAACAGATTGTACTCTTGTAAAGCACAAACAGAAACCAAATGTAAATAGAATAATATTTTAGTTACAGAGTTTAAAATTTGTGAATTATTTTTATGCAAACGTGTGAATATTTTAGTGAGCACTTGTCCCCACCTTCACTTTTTTTTCAACATTTCGTTTTTTTTCCTTTTCTCTCAAAAGAGGAAATCTTGAATAGTTTTTGTTTTATTATATCTATTTTGTCTCTTTAATATATGAATATACAGTACATGTACATGTACTTTATTATTTTGCAATTTGGTAAATATGGGATACTTCTCACTATATTATGAGGTAATATCAAGCCCTAAAGATCAAAATGAAAACGTTCGTGTAAATATTACAAAAAAGTAAAAATACTGCTTTTGTTTGAAATTGAATATTTCAGACCTGTGAAAGATCGCCTGAACTCAACAGTGTTGTATTTAAACATCATTTTTTTATGGAGAATGATACATTGTAGATGGTTTGCATGCATGAGAATCAACGATGTGATTGCTCATTTTAATAAAAGAAGCCCTTGGGGTTAGAACAAGGAGGAGGAATTATAGGATATCCTGTAGGCAGAGATGATGATGTAAATAGTTAGATTGGACACACCTCTTTTCACCTTTATTAGAACAATCTGTCATATCTAGAGGAGGTATTACTTTTCCTTGGTCATACTGTACATACAGCTACATACCCCTCTCAGTGGCGTTTCATATTTATTTATACAGTTACGCACATCTTTGCAAATGTATGTTGTCACTTCCTTTTTTTTTATCACAGCTACATGTACATGTAATGACATTTTTACCACTTATTAGAGTTCAAGACAAGAACCAAAAACTTGAGGTAGCCAGACATTGTGTATGGGGATGAATTTCTAAAAAGCTGTGATGCAAAAAATATGAGTTGTAATACAAAAATCTAATTTTGTGATGAATGTTGGCATGTTCATCACAATGCATCCCTTTTTTGTCTCGCCTGAACCACTTGGTAGAGACCAACAGAGTGATCACTTTTCCTCTTTGGTCTGTTTATTTTATAGTCTGTTGTTACAAAAATATTAAAGTTTTTGTTCGACATGCTGTCATTTCTTTTTTTCTACATCAATTATGTTCAAACTTGGCACATATTATGATATAGTCCTTTGGTAATACCACATGTGATCTTGGAAGAATGTTGGGGTCAAATGTCATCTAGGGGTCAAAAGGTCAACTGATATGAGGTCAGGTCCAACCGTCCATCCTTTTTTCACAGTTTTGTTCAACTTGCTCTAATTTCTTTATTAATGTACCAGTTTTGATCACACTTGTTTCAAATGCTCTTTGAGTAATACCACATGTGTGTTGTTGAGGATAATTTGGTCAAAGGTCATCAAGGGGTTAAAAGGTCAAGTGTAAAATGTATGTTCAACTAGCTCTCATTTTTTTTATTTCTGTATCAATTATGTTCACTTTTGTTTATCCTTGGGTAATACCACTTGTTTGTCCATAATATTGATGGGGTCAAAGGTCATCTAAAAAGGGTCAAAAGGTCAAAGGATATGAGGTCTTGTCCCTCCTTTTTTGAAGTTTTTGTGCGACTTGCTTTCATTTCTTCATTTCTGCATCTATTTTTTTATCAAACTTCTTCTTCTGGAAACAGTACAGTCCACCGTCTGGTGTATTGTCGTACTGGCTTCTTCTTCTGGAAAGAGTACACTAACTACACCTGGTTTAAATGATCCTCAAAGTGGGTAATACCACATGGACATGTATATTGTGTATGTTGTACAGGATGATGGCATCAAAGGTCAAGGGGTCAAAAGGTCAAGTTTTTTTTTTCTGATTGCTCTAATTTTTTTTAATTTCTGCATCAGTTGTATTTACACTTGGTAAAAAAGAACCTTGGGTAACCTCATGTGTGTTCATGAGGATCATGGGGTCAAAGGTTATCTTCAAGTAGGGATAAAAAGGTCAAATGAAAAGGAAGTCATGACCATCCTTTTTTCTAGTTTCTGTTCAACATGCTCTCATTTCTTTATTTCTACATCGATTCTGTTACACTTGGAACAAATAATCATTGGGGAAATACCAGTGCCCATGTGTTCATGAGCCTGAGGATGATAAGGTCAGAGGTCATCTAGGGGTCAAAAGATCATTTGCATATTTTATTGATCTCAAAACAAGACTTGTGGTGAGCACCTTGTCTCTCCTTTTCTTTCTTTTCCTTGGTAGTGTTTTTTTTTTTTGGGGGGGGGAGGGAGTCCATGTCCCCAAGCCCCCCCCATCTGTGTTTTGAGTGGTCTAAAAGATGTAGTTTGTATTGTTTGAATGCCTAAAAAGTTGCTGTTGTACATAACTTTTCACAAATAAAAAAATTAATAAAAAGTTTACAATTTCTCTGTACAGTACTGTTTGCTTTCATTGTTATTCTGTACTTTGTTTCATGTACATGTAGGCCTAGTACAAGCTGGCATTATGCCAATAAATGACTAAAACAATGGAACAATTTAATTGAACCAGTAACACCCAATGACCAAACCTATGGAGTCGAATAGAGGAAAACAATGAAAAAAAAATGACCTCAAATCCCTTATAATAGTTATTATGACTATGACTGTATTGGGTTCATTACTTTATAATATACAGTACCTGTATATTGCTTCATTAGACAGAGTACCCCTGTAGGCCTAAGAATATATTTTTTTAAATAAACTCTATCGAAAATCTATCATTTTTCATGGTATTATTTTGTAGAACATAATTTGTGATTTTTTATTTATAAAAGAGGAATGCTTTGTTAAATTATTATAAAAGGACCATATTTCTTTTTGAGTTCTCTAGACCTTCAACATTTCAACTGAACATCTATGGAGTACATTTTCCAAATTTGTATCGATTTATCCTTTATAGTTTTGAAGATAATTTTTTTTACCGTAATAAAGATACTGTATTAGTCAGTAAATTAAAAGAAAAGATGAAAATGAGATTAACCTTTCCAAATGATCTCGATAATTTAGACACATTTTACCCCATATCTCTCCTCTACAGACTGGTTTCAAACTCTTTCCTAGTAGCAAGCAGAGATCTTCCACCAATTCAAACAGAGAGAACGGTTCTAACAACAGTGCGTCGTCGGCAGCTGCCCAATCAGAGCCAAGAAGGCAGCTGAAGACACTGGAGTTAACTCCACCAGACTTCAAAGTTGACAGACAGATCCTCATCGATAGCTATCTAGATATCGAAGTCAAGGTATTTATCTTCGATTCATGCATTTTTTGGGGGGAGGGGTTGGGGGTTATTTTGCAAAAGTTTGTTAATTACAAAGAGGTAAAGTATCTACTTGTAATGTTAATTACCACAAAGTATAACAACTGTCTACTGTTATCATTTAACAAAAATCAGGTTTTAACATTTGTATTTTGTTATATTATTAAGGCTTATTTTTTTATTTGCTTAATATGTTTATCAGGGCCAATTTTGAAACCTACATGTATTACCATTTCTAAAATGTACTGTACATGTACACCATGTGCTTTGATTCTGTGTAGAATCGGCACATTGAGAGGAAGTATACCAGCAGACAAAAATGAGAAACAAAGCAGGAGGAAAAATTAGACCAATTGATATCATTTCCTGATTCCATAAATAACCTTTAGATTATAACGTCAAGGTAAACTACAGAGGTCAGTAAAAGGTGTTCTCTTTGATTATATTTATTCAATATAAAATTCATCCCGGTTATTAAAAATGTGAATAGTGACAAGCAGAACACTGGATTAAAGTCTCTCTGTAAAGATTTGAAACCTAATGACACATAACTCCACAACGGTAAGTCGGTTTTCAACCAAACTTGGATGGTAGATGGACTTGGGGGACCTGCATGTTATGCTGCAGTCCGAGGTCACATGGTAAGGTCAAAGGTCATTTTCAGGTCAGCGTTAAAGTTTACATGCAAGACTCTTATGACACCTAACTCCGCAACCGTACATGTAAGTCGCTTTTCAACCAAACTTGGATTGTAGATGGACTTGGGGGACCTGCATGTTATGCTGCAGTCGGAGGTCACATTGTAAGGTCAAAGGTCATTTTCAGGTCAACGTTAAAGTTTACATGCAAGACTCTCTTATGACACCTAACTCTGCAACCATAAGTCACTTTTAATTCAAACTTGGATGGTAGATGGACTTTGGGGACCTGCATGTAATGCTGCAGTTGGAGGTCACATGATAATGTCAACGTTAACATTTATTAACAATTGAGGTCACACTCACAGTTGATGTCTCATACATGTATGATTTTAGGGGTATTTAAAGGAAACAGCTGATTTTGTGGTCAACTCTCCATTTGTTTTGTACACAAATTTTCAGATTTTCCTGTTTATTTTACATATTTCACATTATCTCCTCATGACCGTTACAATACATGTATACAGTATGTGGTGTGAAATGTGAATTGTATTTTCCCATGACATATGTTGTGCTCAGAAGGAGGCAAGATGCAATTTGAAAGATAATGAGGAAAATCTGAAAATTTATGCACAAAGCAAATGGAGAGTTGTCCACAAAAATAGCAATTTTGAAGAACCTTTGCCAATTTGAGGATCCCCATAGAAAGTACAACAAGAGTTTTCAAACTGACAGTACATAACTCACTCTATACAACCGATTTTGATAAAACAAGTTTTAGATTGCTCCTTTCATTTTATTCTTTCTGATAAAAATAGATTTTCTCCTTGTATTTTGGTTTCCTTGGTATGAAAATATCTTTTTTGGTAACAATTAGCATTATGACCCATGCAATCTTGTACATTCAAATTCAGTTCTTGTTCTAATCCAAAGTGAAATTCAACTTGATGAAATCCACATTTGGAAATCATTATTTGACTTTTGATATTGAGGAAAATAAATAATATGGAGATATCCTAATAAAGTGTACATGGTGTTTCAGTTGAGATTTTTAATAATGAAGATGAGCTTGTGCCAATGAAGTATAAACTAGCAAGATGTTTCACAGACAGCTATAAAACAATGACATTTTCAATAGCTTGCTTTAAAAAAAAAACTCATATTAAACGTTAGGGTAACACCTTCAGCAAACATGCGGCTGTGTACTGTTCAAACAGTATTTCAGTCAGCCTGTCAGGCAAGCGTGCCTCCATCGAAGGCGAATATTTCCATTGCCAGTGAAATAGGAGTTTACCGTTGGGAATCAATTTCCATTCATTTGCTCATATTAGAGTTTTCCTCATCTCTGAAATTTTATCCAGGTTCTGTTTGCAAGTTTACCTTTATAGTTTTGTACAGTAGCTGATGAGTGTGGGAAAGACAGAGAGAGAGTGAATTTACTAAAGGGTGATTGTGGCTGACAAGATCGAGAGATGGGGATGATGTGTGCTGAAAATGCAATAAAAGCTTTACTTTTGATATTTATTAGGGGACTGATGAGAACACAGTCAACACACCCTCACTATAATATTTCAATTTCCCTAAAAAAATGTGAAGCATTGTTCCACTGCTTCTGTAACATTAATTTTGTAATTGCTGTTAAATTGGAACTAATTATTATTCATCTACATTATTGATTGAAAGAGTCAAGTAAAGTTTTCATAAACACTTATGATTGACATTGTTGACTCTCATACCACCAACCATTATTGTGCAATAGGGCAAAACCTTCAGTGACATAGCTTTCGTATTACACCTCTTTTGATGAAATTTTTATATAATATTGACTGGTCTTGAGGGGAACATAAAATATATTGCCAGCAAAAGAATCATATTGGCCCGAGTCTTTAGACGAGGGCAATATGGGTCTTTTAAGGGCAATGTATTTGATGTTCCCCGAAAGAAGGGCAGTCAATATTTTTATTATCATCCAAATCAGATATCTAGAGCAAAAATCATGATAACAGTGATATCTTTTAAGAATAGAGTTTTGTTGTGTCATGATAATATCAGTGTCTAGGCTCTGCACTTTACCATTATGATCGACGTACTTGCAAGCGCCCAGATCCAGCGTTGTCTTTATTATGACGTAGATCGTTGGTGTGCGGAACATTATGAAGCGTATCACTTCATTCGCATCCTCAAAGGCCCGGATGTGAGACCAGGGAAAATACAAAGGTATATTTTGCGTCGTCTCTGCATGCAAAGTCAATACGCGCATTGAGACCGAGGAAAATACTTACAATATACCTATCCCTTCCTGATAATAATAAAATACAGGGAAATACGGTTTTGTAAATGACCAGCTCAGATGTATGATACGGGTGATAATCAGTGTTAATACAGTGATGCAAAGTACATGCTGTAGTTAAATTGTCATTTTTATTTGAATTATGATCATGTTGGAGAGGAATTACAGTACCGTTGGCTTTAAATTATTATGCAGTTGACAGACTATAATTCTGCTCAATTGTGGCAAAACAAAGCAAGTGACTTTGACCCAGTTGTTTTCTTTTGTATGGAATGTGTACATGTAAATATAAATTTTTCAAGAAATGATTTATTATTCAAGGCATTTTTAATCTCTGATGCTGCTGTGAGATAAACATGAAGCTGCATTGCTGTTCATAGTCGATAGCTTTTTGCTCTTTATAGACCTACATTACACTACATGTATGTTTTTAATAACAGTTGCTTTCTTTTTTTCTTCAAAATTTTGAAGAATTGATCAGGCCACTGCTGATTTCTTATTGTCTCCTCCCCCTTTTTTCCATTCACAAACCTGGATCACAACTGCCTTGGTGATCATAATAATGTAGGTGTACTGCACCCCCCTACATCCTGCCTCCCTCCCCTATTGGCAGTGGGTCAAATCGTAGTATTTAGAAGTACATTAACCCATCATCAGCGGTTCCTCATAGAACAACAAACAAACGTATTAATTAGTCTTTTGGAAAGGGTACCAGTATTAGGTAACTATTGGGAAGTTATTAATTAAGGGAGAGGAAAACTAAGATCAAGTCGGTGTGAAAACAATGACAAATGACTTTAAATCAAACATCTGCCACTATTTTGCCTATGTGTACAATGTACATGTATGTTCAAGCTGCAGAATTTTAGAGCAGCATGTTATTTTTGTTGTTCTTTTTTTTTGTTTTTTTTCCTCTTCTTCCTCTTGATACCTTTCCTCTCCTTGTATATTTTTTCTGCTTTCTATGCTACTTCATTTTCTTTCCCTTCTTCCTCCTCTTGTTCTTCTTCCTCTTTCCTCCCCTCCCTTCCCCTCCTCATTCGCCCCCTCCTCTTCCCCCTTCTCCTCCTCTTCCACATCTCCTCCCTCCCACCCCTCCCCTTCCCCCTCTCCCCTTCCCCCTCTCCCCTCCCCTTCCCCCTCTCCCCTCCCCTTCCCCCTCTCCCCTTCCCCCTCTCCCCTCCCCTTCCCCCTCTCCCCTCCCCTCTCCCCCTACTCCCTTCTTTCTACCCCCTCCACTTCTTCCATCTCATCCTCTACAGTTCTATATAAACCCAACATGCAAGCATATCCATATATCGACCAATGAAATTTCCTTAAAATTTGGTGTTACATACATGTATGAATATCAAAGTTACATTTTTAAGCTTCATACATGTAGATAGATATTCAAATCAATTTTTTTTTGGGGGGGATGCACTTGACCTCTATTCCACTTCTGACATCGATAGGGTGTTGCAATTACCTTACAATCTATTTGGGGGTCTTCCAAATCAATTTAAAGTCTTGCAATTAATTGAAAATTTTTAGTTGATTGCTGAGTATTATTAACTGATTTGCAAAAGCTAAAATTGATTTATCAATTGTAACAATGCAACAGAAAATCAATTGCAGAACTATTTCTTGCAACACCTCCTTTGTAATACACAACTGTGGTTTGATAAAACGGTCCCTTAGATTGTCTTGTACAGTACATGTTTCTAGGAATTGTCAATTAACACTCAACAAGGGTGGTTTCTTGAAGTGTGAGAGAAGCCACTTAGTGGTGAGAGAATCTAAGATTGAAGGATAATATTGGTGGAAATTGAATGTATTTCCTCATAGGATATGAGAGTGTAGTGGTATGGTATCACCTGGCTGCTACCGTAGCAAGTCTACCTTTTTGACTCACTTGTACCAGTTACATGTAACTTTGCAGTGGCACTGCCAGTGTTACGAACATTGTAGGAAAGCAAATAAGATGAATTTTCTACAGAAATGAGTCAAGATGAATTAATGCCTTGTTCCTTTATGTACATGTACTCCTGTAGGCCAATAGTTAGGCAGGGCCCCGTCTTCCATAGAGTTACGATTGATCGTAACTCTATGGAAATCCATCAGTGTCATACTTTTTTTACAGGAACTTTGCAAAATGTCCTTTGAAAACAAAGAACACACCAAATTGTCAAGAAATCAATGAATTTATGGATACATTCATATCTATTTTTAACAAACATGCATTTTATTTGTTGACTTCGCTGGCTTTTCATAGTTGCAATTGATCGGATCAATCACATCTCTTTGTAAGATGGGGCCCCAGGAGTCAATAATTTCTTCTGGTTCAGGTGGTTGAGTTTTGTAGTGCATTATTTTGAGCCTTATTATGGCCTTTGATTTTGATACAGGTATTCTTGTGAGTTGTTGGCCAGTGTGATGGAAATCCCAAATATAAAGGGATCTGTGGTGCAAATAGGAGACATGACGTGTAGGTCTACACATTTGAATACTAACTCATACAGCAAATGTAAATTGCAAATTGGCATACATTTGTATCTCAATCTTTTATCTCAAAACATTGTCAGGGAAAAGTAATACTGGGGATTGGGCGATATCTCCCCCAAAATGCTCAAAAGAGCTCTGGAAAATTCCTTTTCAGTGCAATTTCAATGCTTCTCTAATGTTGCAGATTCAGCCAGTAGGTTGGTACAAGTAGCCCCCCAAATTTAATAACAATGATAAAAAGAAGAAATGATTAAAGGTCAAGTCCACCTCAGAAAATTGTTGATTTGAATCAATAGAGAAAAATCAGACAAGCACAATGCTGAAAATTTCATCAAAATCGGATGTAAAATAAGAAAGTTATGACATTTCAAAGTTTCGCTTATTTTTAACAAAATAGTTATATGAACAAGCCAATAACATCCAAATGAGAGAGTCGATGATGTCATTCACTCACTATTTCTTTTGTTTTTTATTGTTTGAATTATACAATATTTCAATTTTTACGAATTTGATGATTAGGACCTCCTTGCCTTATTTTACATCCGATTTTGATAACATTTTCAGTGTTATGTTTGTTGGGTTTTTCTCTTTTTATTCAAGTCAACTTTTTGTTGGGGTGGACTTGTCCTTTAAAGGACAAGTCCACCCCAACAAGAAGCTGCTTTGAATAGAAAGAGAAAAATCAGACAAGCAAAACGCTAAAAATGTCATCAAATTCCGATCTAAAATAAAGTGATGACATTTTTAAGTTTTGCTTAATTTCACAAAACAGTTATATGCACATCCTGGTCGGTATGCAAATGAGGGGACCGATGACATCACTCACTCACTATTTCTTTTGTATTTTATTATGTGAAATATGAAATATTTTAATTTTCTCCTCATTGCCATGTGAAAAAAAGTCATTCCTCCCTGAACATGTGGGATTCCATTGTTTTAACATTTTGTGGTTCAAACAAGAGGGTCCTATTTGTCAAATACGTAAAAACTGAAATATTGTATAATTCAAACAATAAAAAACAAAAGAAATAGTGAGTGAGTGACATCATCGACTCTCTCATTTGCATATCACTGAATTGTGGAAAAGAAGCGAAACTTTAAAATGTCATAACTTTCTTATTTTACATCCGATTTTGATGAAGTTTTCAGCGTTATTCTTGTTTGATTTTTCTCTATTTATTCAAATAAACTTTTTTCTGGGGTGGACTTGACCTTTAAAATGAGGGTCTGTAGAAAAAGCTGTAGGGCTAACAGTGACTGTAAGATTTTTTTTCTACATTACATGTACTGCATGAAGTTGAAGTCAATGATTTGAGTCTAGAGATTATTATTAGATTAATAAAATGTGCTGCTATTTGTGGGATTGGGTGTGGGCATTATGACTGGCATTGCACTAAAAAAGGAGATCAATATTTGCACATCGGTTTGGGGCAAAAGTGCTGTCATTGAATAGAAAACTGGAAAGGTTGCACCCTATAAGACTTTTTTTAGAAGTGTGACCTCTCCCTTGCCCCCCCCCCCTCCCCTGGATGTCATGTAATATTTTATGGACAATTTTTTTTCCTTTATGGAGAAGGGGTTTATTTTCTGCTTGTCAGGAAATTTGAAGAAATCTACCCACTCGTCTCTTTATATCAGCTTCATCAGTGGTTTGAAAACACTGTTTTACAAGCTCTGTCCTCTCACTGTTTGTACGTGTACATACTGGTAAAGTTTATCCTCAAAAGTTTTTTCAAGTGGTTTCCGGCAGTTTGATGAAAATCATTCACAAAATTGAAACTTTATTCAATATTTTCCTATTTTTTGTCCCTTCCAGTTTTTAGGCCAACTTGAAGACATCCCATTTGAAATAGACCCTACCAAGAGAACGGAAATACTCAGGAACATTGATACAGCAAGGGTAAGTATTGGTTCCATGAGAAGCCTTTCACTGGGCCTATTGTCAATGTTTATGACAAATCTGCTCTCAGCCAATCACATGAAAGGATTTCAGTGGCTTATTACAGAGCAATGACAGATTGCTTCATGAAACCCTTCCAATCTAAATGCTTTACATCACACAACCTATCTACATGTACCCAATAATAACTAATTAACTGTAATAGCTATAAACTTAACTATCATTAGATAACTTAACTACCAACTAATATCAACAGACAACTGTGAAAATTAGATATCATATAAACTATTTGTGGAAGAGATGTTATATATTAAAAGTGAATGAGATCTTATTAGCTATGGGATTGAGTTCCAGAGTGTAGGAACAGCAACTGAAAAGGCTTTGTCGCCATGTGTATGAGAGGTGGTTGCCTTGGGTATGGCCAAAAGATTTGTGTTGGATGATCTAACTCTATTAAAGCCAAACTAACCAGAGTCATTGGGGATCTAGTGTAGTTGGTGGCCTGTGTGAATGTACAACATTTACACATATTACAGGGACAAAAAACCCTGTCAAACAAACCCTATTGTTACTGTCATGTCAAACATGTTTGTTATTCCTGTTTGTATGAATGGACTGCATTAGATAGAGGAGAATGTTTTTAGGAGTGTTGTTCTTTGTACACCTTGAGATGTAGTGTGTACAGTGCAATTACTACCTCGGTCACATTTGCTCTACGGTGGCCGTACGGCGAGTCGAAAACAGCCGTTTTAACATTTTTTTTACCAGCTATACATAGGTGGTTTGAATAAAAATGAATAAAAGGGCTGTTGTCGACTCGCCGTACGGCCGCCGTAGAGCAAATGTGACCAAGGTACATGTACATGTATAACTTTGCGAACATTAATAATTCAAAAGGGCCTGGTTTAGGCAGATATGAATGCAGAAAATCTCTGGTATTTTCATGCCTTTAACAAAAATGAATATCAAGCGTATTTTCTTCCTCCATTTTTTAAGGGAAAATTTCAGGAAGCGAAAACACTGTTGAGCTTTCCAATTCTTCATAGTCCACTGCAAGGGAGTGCTTTTCAATTTTAAGCAAAGAATCAAAACAGCTGACTTGTACAGGCTCAACATCTGTTACCAACCATCCCAATTCCAGCAATAGCTTGCCCGGGAAGATTCTCTGTGAAAGTCAATATTTGGTCTTCAAAAATCATAATTGTTCTTGTTATTAAAGACCAAATAACATTAAAAGTTTGTGTACAAAGAGTTTTCTTTGACACAAGTTTTTGCCGACTGTTTGGATATTTCACCAAGTTCGCATAGTTTGCACATCTCATGCATTCTGAGTGAACCCCAGTCAAACTTCTTCACTGTTGTTTTCTACATGTACATGATATTTTAAGCTAATATCTACATTTGTGTACATTCAATCAAATACTTATGTGGGATGTTGTTGATCAATTTTGACAAGTTACATGGATACCATTTCAAAGCTTGGGATGTGCTTCATTTCAAACTAGAAATCTCAAAATTCATGTTGGGCGAGTTATTGTTGGTGCATTTCTGTGTGAATGACTTGCAGCAGACTTGACTCAATTCCGTCTCCTTGTGATTCAAAGATCTCACAGCATATGTTAGGTTGCATTGTAATAGTGATAATGTTTAAGAAAATCATGAAAGTGAAATCACATAGGAAAACTAGGAATGCAGATGGATGGGTGTGGGGCGGTTGCAGGGGAAATGAGCAATTTGGAATGTTTCTCTTCAAAATCCACCGGCTCACTCATGATCACATTGTTCTGGAGTTTGGCTCGGAAATGAACGGTGTCAACGTGAACTGCACTTCATTTCACACTTTTGTGACTAGTTTCTAGCTTGCTTTGGCTTTATTGTTTTTGGCTTGTTTTTAACATGCACATTTGATTGTATGTGTGCAATGTACTTTAAAGCAGTAGGACAATGACCTAGCATTCCAGGCCTGGTTTAAAAATACTGTTATTGTATCAAACTATGCCATTCAATGGTAATCTATCATGGAATCCTTGATATTGAATGCATGTTGAGAACTTTATCATCGGATGGTAAAGTTACTATGTAGCATAGCCAGGATCCTGGACTGTACTTCACATACTTCCAGAAAATTTAGCACAATATACATTTATGTTTATAGTTCCATTTTTAATGTTGCTCGTCAGTGAGTAATTGCTACATGTAGATATCCATCAAGGGTACTTTTTTAAATTACCAATAATTGATATGCATTGAGCTTGGTCTTCTGGTCTTGAGTAATTATTATGACATTTGCTTTAATAAATACATTCTTATGAGGTACATGTGTGCACTGTGCAGTACAAGCTATAAAAAAATAACGATTCTTTTGCCTGTTGCTTTTACATTGTATATACACATGTATGTATAATTCTCCTTTTTTTCATCTTTTCAGAAAAATAAAATTTTACCATGGAACAGTCACTCCAGTCGCTACGACGCCATCATTCGTCTGTCTGCAAGACAAATCAATGTTTTACGAAAAGACGAGGTACGGTATATGAACACTGATAGATTTTCATTTTGTGAATGAAGGGTCATTCTTATTGCCTATCAGCAGCAAGTAACATTATGATAGTTTTTAAATACATATAGGGGCCTAAGACCTACCAACCAGTACGTTTTACGTTTTTTAGTACGTTTTTGCAACCAAAATACGGCATTACGTTTTTTCTTTAAAAAATATGTTTTTTTTACAAAATCGTAATTTATTGAGAAAAATCATCTCTATATGTCTCTATTTCATAAAACGTACACAAATATGGTTATTAGATCAATGTAATTTCAGGTAACTTGTTGTTTTTTCAATCATTTTGTTAAAACCAGGGTGAAGCTATACACATGTTTCAATGTTTTTTTTTTCATCTGCAAGAGCAGTGCGCATTTTAGCTTGCATGCAGCTTGAGCGCCGCGATGAGCAAGTGCGCCAAGCATTTTATTATGAAATAAACTTTTTTGGGGAAAAATACAGTTTTTGTCTCACCTGCATAGCAGAGTGAGACTATAGGCGCCGCTTTTCCGACGGCGGCGGCGACGGCGGCGGCGTCAACACCAAATCTTAACCTGAGGTTAAGTTTTTGAAATGACAGCATAACTTAGAAAGTATATGGACCTAGTTCATGAAACTTGGCCATAAGGTTAATCAAGTATTACTGAACATCCTGCCTGAGTTTCATGTCACATGACCAAGGTCAAAGGTCATTTAGGGTCAATGAACTTAGACCATGTTGGGGGAATCAACATCAAAATCTTAAAGGAGAATGAAACTCTTGGAGCAAGTTAGCTTTTGTGAAAGCAGAAAAATCAAAGAATAAGATCAACAAAAGTTTGAGTAAAATAGGACTAGCAATAGAAGAGTTATGAGCATTTGAATGTCGAGATCACTAATGCTATGGAGATCCTCCCATTGGCAATGCAACTAAGATCTATGATGTCACAGATGAACAACTCTCCCCTTTTGGACGCTGAAAATATACACCAAAACATCTCTTTTTGCTCATTCTAATCATATGACAAACGATTCATCAATGATATAATGTTGTGAAACCTCTGTACTTGTCCTCTCATAAAGAGAACACCTCACCTTGTGATAGACTCTATAAAAGTGAGAATATAAGTGAAATAAGTACTAAAGTAATGAGGGAGTTGTACGTGTGTGACATCACAGATCTTGATTGCATTGCCAATGGGAGTATCTACATGGCATTAGTGATCTCAATATTCAAATGCTCATAACTTTATTATTATTCATTCAATCTTCCTCAATCTTTCAACAATATGTTTCTTTGATTTTTCTCTTTGATATGGATTCAGCTGGTTTCAAGGGTTTCATTCTCCTTTAACCTAAGGTTAAGTTTTTGAAATGTCATCATAACTTAGAAAATATATGGACCTAGTTCATGAAACTTATACATAAGGTTAATCAAGTATCACTGAACATCCTGCATGAGTTTCACGTCACATGACCAAGGTCAAAGGTCATTTAGGGTCAATGAACTTTGGCCGAATTGGGGGTATCTGTTGAATTACTATCATAACTTTGAAAGTTTATGGATCTGATTCATGAAACTTGGACATAATAGTAATCAAGTATCACTGAACATCCTGTGCGAGTTTCAGGTCACATGATCAAGGTCAAAGGTCATGTAAGGTCAAAGAACTTTGGCCACGTTGGGGGTATTTGTTGAATTGCCATCATATCTCTATAAGTGTATTGGTCTAGTTCATAAAACGTGGAAATAAGAGTAACCAAGTATCACTGAACATCTTGTGCGAGTTATAGTAGTTTTCAAAATCAGCACTGCTGCTATATTGAATCGCGTGATGCAGGTGAGACGGCCAGAGGCATTCCACTTGTTTTATCACAGAATACAGTTTTTCAATCCCAGAGGTTGGCAGGTCTGGGGCTTACATAAACAGTAGTATTCCATTATAGTAATCGCCACCACAATCTATATCTATTCTAATTTTACAGAAAAATTCTGATGAACACTATTTTGTTGTATTCTGTCATTGCATGCCACCATCACCGCTGTAGTAGAATGAATGTTTACATTGTACAACGTTTTTGTTTTCTGTTGGAGGAAGAGAGCGTAAATTATTTGTTGAATGTCGGTCAAAATGGGTGCGGTGGGCAGACTGACAAAGATCAGGAAGGATATATTCCTCAATGAACTACCAACAGGGAAAACAATAGAAGTTTATATCAGTACTATAAAGTCAAATTAACCTTCATGGGTTTCACTCATAATCAACGCTTAAAGGAGAATGAAACTCTTGGAGCAAGTTAGCTTTTGTGAAAGCAGAAAAATCAAAGAATAAGATCAACAAAACTTTGAGTAAAATAGGACTAGCAATAAAAGAGTTATGAGCATTTGAATGTCGAGATCACTAATGCTATGGAGATCCTCCCATTGGCAATGCGACCAAGATCTGTGATGTCACACACGTACAACTCTCCCATTTGGACACTGAAAATATACCCCAAAACATCTCTTTTTGCTCATTCTAATCATATGACAAACGATTCATCAATGATATAATGTTGTGAAACCTCTGTACTTGTCATCTCATAAAGAGAACACCTCACCTTGTGATAGACTCTATAAAAGTGAGAATATAAGTGAAATAAGTACTAAAGTAATGAGGGAGTTGTACGTGTGTGATATCACAGATCTTGGTCGCATTGCCGTTGGGAGGATCTACATGGCACTAGTGACCTCAATATTCGAATGCTCATAACTTTCTTATTATTCATTCAATCTTCCTCAAACTTTCAACAATATGTTTCTTTGATTTTTCTCTTTGATATGGATTCAGCTGGTTTCAAGGGTTTCATTCTCCTTTTCAATTCTCCCAAAGGAGAATATGGTCTATACTCATCATGATGTACATGTATACACATGAACATGAATTGAACTGAATGTGCAATGTTTGCTAAGTTCTCAACCCGGATCCTTGCCCAGCAATTGAGCTTTCCAATCACAATGTCAATATTTTCATTTCATCAATTTGTATTGATTTTGTCTGAGATTTATGAGAAAATAGTACATCAGACAAAAGGGAAACAAAATTACTTTAATAAGATCATGAAATTAATCCATAGAACTTGGTGAAAGAAATCAAATTACATAAAAATACATTTTTTATTGTGCTTGAATTGGCCTATTCTCATACTAGTCAGCTTTAAGTTAAATTCGCAAGATGGTTTGACATTTGACAGAGTTAAAAAGAGAATCAATTTTTTAAAATACTTTTTTCATCTTGTCTATCTAATATTGGAATCATCTTCATTGAAATCCTGCGTGCCCTGGATGATGTGTATAATATTGCCTTATATCTTCCTTATACTTGCTCCCAGACATCTCTAGTTCGTGCCTTCATTCACAATATTGTCTCAGTCAGCTATGTATATAATTCTTACTATTGCACTGGATAATGTGTATAATATTGCCTTATATCTTCCTTATACTTGCTCCCAGACATCTCTAGTTCGTGCCTTCATTCACAATATTGTCTCAGTCAGCTATGTATATAATTCTTACTATTGCCCTGGATAATGTGTATAATATTGCCTTATATCTTCCTTATACTTGCTCCCAGACATCTCTAGTTCGTGCCTTCATTCACAATATTGTCTCAGTCAGCTATGTATATAATTCTTACTATTGCACTGGATAATGTGTATAATATTGCCTTATATCTTCCTTATACTTGCTCCCAGACATCTCTAGTTCGTGCCTTCATTCACAATATTGTCTCAGTCAGCTATGTATATAATTCTTACTATTGCCCTGGATAATGTGTATAATATTGCCTTATATCTTCCTTATACTTGCTCCCAGACATCTCTAGTTCGTGCCTTCATTCACAATATTGTCTCAGTCAGCTATGTATATAATTCTTACTATTGCCCTGGATAATGTGTATAATATTTCCTTATATCTTCCTTATACTTGCTCCCAGACATCTCTAGTTCGTGCCTTCATTCACAATATTGTCTCAGTCAGCTATGTACGAGATGATGCTCAACATCTTGTCATCATGAAAACAGGTTTGTACAATAATAAAGTATTTTCAAGTTTGGTTTCGGTACTTTGCCCCGTCTTACAAAGAGTTACGATGGAAATCCATCAGTGTCATAATTTTGTCTTCAGGAAATTTGCAAAATGTCTTTTTTAAACAGAGGAGAACACACCAAATTGTCAAGAAATCAATGAATATATGGATATACATTCATAAATAGAATTTTTTTTGAACAAACATGCATTTATATGTTGACTTTGCTGGCTTTCCATAGTTGCGATTGATCGGATCAATTACAACTCTGTTGGTGTTGTGCTTGAATATGTATCAGGCTGCTCTACTACATGTACATGTTCATGTACATGTACACCAAGGAGCTTCATAAAAACATTGCAAGTTCTACAACAACAATTTGGAGTTACAAAAACAAAGTATGTTGTATGGTTTTGATTTTTCAGTGTTGATGTTGGTGTATATGTTATCAGTACATATAGAATTGTAGCTTCAGTGCCAATTGAGGATTTATAAGATAAATACAGGTATTGTTGCTTGTGTTTGTGTGTATTCGCCTATTGGGTTGTTGATTCTAGTATTAATACAATAGCTATGGGTGATAAAATGTAAATCTTAGAATAATATAAAAAAAAAATCAACCATTAAAAACAATATCTGAAACCAAGTCTATGAAGGCCTAGAACTAATCCTAACCTAAAAACAATTTGAAGTCTTCTATAGGCCTAATGTTAAGATGCTCTACTATTCTAATCTTATCTACTATTCTAATCCTACAAATTTTGATGAAATTATCATAGCCTGTGTAAATGGCCTACTTAGCAAACATCTGAGTCAAGATACATTTGAGATTTGCGATTGATCTGAATTGATCATGACCATCTTTGACAGAGGGGCCTGGTAAACAAAGGTTGATTGATAAATCACAGACCTCCGGATCATATGAAACATATTTGTATGACTTCCTTTCTTGTGATACAATAAGACAGTCATCTCGTATGATGCCAGAGTCTTGACAACAATTGATTAGTTTGTCTGAATCTGTAATGATGTATCTTCATGTTTGCTCCAGTAGAGCAACGACCCCTGAACCACTCATTGGCCAGAGTAATTATATTCAAACCTTTAAAACTTGACAAATGATGTCTTGGAATATGGAATTGCACTTTAGTAGTGGAAATTAAACTATATTGTTTGTGATGTAGAGCTCAATTTCAGTTATACATCCTGTTTGATAAGGAATGTTCCATTATCAATATATTGTGATTATGGATTCCATGTCAATTGCTCTCCTGCAAAATTTCAACCAGGATTGCAAAGTAGAGTAAGGCCTGAGTCCAATACTAATGTTAATCCGAATCAAATTATCACGCTTATTCTGAACCAAGCCCCCATTCACAATCATAACTCTGGATTGTTTTTCTTCAGAAATTGAGATGAGATACATGTAGATACAATGTATAGGAGGGTGCAGAGTGGTGAAAATTAAAGTTGAAATTGTAAAATAAAATACATGTAGCTACTTCAGAGCAAAATCATCCACAAAATTACATTTTTGGATATTGAAGAACAAATAGCTCTTCAAGTTATTCCTGATTTTTTTATTGGAAAATGTTTGTCATTGAATTAAATCATGTCATTGAATATCTTGTACAGTCATAATACTCTTTTTTTACTTTTCCTTTGTTTTTGTTTCTTTAGCTACGGAAAGTCAACAAGAAAAATGTGAGCTTGTCGTATGGGAATGTCCTTCTAAGGTTTGTTTACTTTTGTTCTCACTCTGATCTCTAAACCACTTTGGGCAACTACAGATGTTATAGCCACTCACAATTGATGGCACTATTAGTAACAAGTGGTATCATTTACTCGTTTTCACTACATGTACTTGTGATAGATAGCGACAGGCAATCAGTAACACACCATTTATAAACATTATTGCATGTGGAAGTTGACATGCTTTATGCTTCTCGGCAGCACTATTATGACACATGATGCACCACAGTGCATGCAAGACATATCATACATGTAGTCGAGTGCGAACGAGCCTCCATAATCCAGTAGCCTTGGCAGGTAAAATGCATATAGGCCTAGTCTGCAGTGTGAACATGCTTCTCTAATCCAGCAGCTTTGGCATGTACATACATGTACATATAGGCCTAGTCTGCAGTGTGAACATGCTTATCTAATCCTACGGCTTTGGCATGTAAATACATATAGGCCTAGTCTGCAGTGTGAACAGACCCTCTTTAATCCCATAGCTGTATATATGTGGGGAGGGGATGTAGCCTAATTGAAGTGTGTCACACCCAGTAGTACATTCACCTTTAATGGACTCAATCAACCCATACTTGAGTACATCTCCATATAAGCCATTCTTTGACGTTTATATGCTCCTCAGTATTAGTGCTTAGATTTACTGTGGCCCCTGTAGATTAAGCACCCTCTCCATCCATTTCTCCATCTATTTGTGGGAGGATTCGTGGCCTAGTGGTTATGACTCTCGTCTTTCAATCTGAGGGATGTGGGTTTGATTCCCAGCCATGGCGTGTTTTTCTTCAGCAAGAAATTCACCCACATGTGCTGTACTCAACCCAGTTGAGATAAATGGGTACCCGGTAGGAAGAAATTCCTTGAATGCTTCAGTGCCTGCATGGCAGCACAGCTAAAGCCGGGGTAATAATATCAGCGCTTTGTATCCTCGGGCAAAGAATGCTTTATAAATCTAGCTATTATTATTATTTCAAAATAACCATTATGCAAACTTATATACTGAAGACGTACTTGTATTCATATCTACTTGTAAAACAAATGTCAAGCATGAATTGTCATTCAAGTATTAAGGCAACTTTAAAAAGTCTTGAGTGATGTCTTATTGTAGAAATCCCGCTATTGAGGCACTTTGCCTCCTTTCAATACTTTGTTTATTATGAAAAGTGAGGATTGGTATTAATGTAAAACTACATGCAGTATTTCTGTGTTGAAGATGCTGCATCACAAGCCCATGAACATTAATCTTCGGTAAACTGAGAGTGTACATTTTATACTGTGTAGTTTTAGATAATTCATTCATTTCTTGTGATGAATTTTATCTTCCTACAGGAAAAATCAGAAGAGATCTGCGCTATAGTCCAGCAGATCTTTGAAGTAGTGTACACTGAAATGACCATGAAACAATTTGATCTCTCACTCATGCAAGCCGTTAAAGACTATTCAATAGGTAGATGTAAGTATCACATTAGCATGCGGGTAATCAAGGATGAGATTTATATAAGATTGATGAATTAGAGACTGTCATTTCCAATTATTTTCTCTATTTCTAAGTCTCTCCTGTCAACCGTACATGCCAGAGTCTGATGTCTTGGACATATATATGAGCAGATTAGAATATAATTCTTTGCTCTGGGTTTTATCAATATACATGGATTAAATAGCACAGATGATTACAAAGGTTTGTAAAATTGTTGTATTTTCAGGACAGCAATCCATCTGGATATACATCTGGTGTACCTCTTGCAAGCTACTCTCTTATGTGACAGACTAGTCTAATAAGCATCAATGAAATCTAAACTGACACCAAGCAAAAACTTGATATCTTTCTGAAAACGCTGAGTACACTTTCCCTTAGTCGTTCTATGTCCTCTTTCTCCTTCATGTTCATCTCGGGAGAATTAACGAGGGAATCATTTTTAGGTCAGCATCTGCTTTGGAGTGTAACATGATATCATATCATTCCCCTATTCACCTCATAGTTTTCAAAAAGATACAAATTGGACTTTCATGATGCCCAATAAAAACCTGCTTTCATTTTGTACTCTTTTCTGTGTCATGAAAAAAGTGTTCACATACAAAACATAACCAGAGGTCATATGGTATTGGCATACACTTGATATAACTTGATTATATGTAAATGAACCTGGACTGGTCTTACGTTTCTGACCAGTGGTGACCAGTTTCGATATTAGATGAGGACTTTTTTAGTCTTGGCATTGGAGTGAGATCTAGGTCTAGTGAATGATAATGGTGATGATGATGATGATGACAACGATTATGGTGATGGTGATGATGATGATGGTGATGATGATGGTGGTGATGACGATGATGATGGTGATGATGATGATGATGATGATGGTGGTGATGATGATGATGATGATGATGGTGATGATGATGATTTTGATGATAACGATAGTGATGATGAAGATGATGATGATGACGTTGGTAATGGTGATGATGATGATGATGAGTGTGATGATGATGATGATGATGATGAGTGTGTTGATGATGATGATGATGATAATGCTGATGGTGATGATGATGATGATGGCGATGATGATGATGAAGATGATGATGATGACTGACGACGATGATGATGACGTTGGTGATGGTGATGATGATGATGATGATGAGTGTGATGATGATGATGATAATGCTGATGGTGATGATGATGACGATGGTGGTGGTGATGGTGATGATGGTGGTGATGGTGACGATGACGGTGGTGGTGGTGATGATGATGATGGTGAAGGTGATGGTGATGATGATGACGATAGCCTTTCTACAGTTTATACAAGGTTCAGATGACCTAGGATATTTTAATTAAAACAGAACAAGAAGAGACATTTGCTTGAAAAAATAGTTAGTATACTCACTTTATTTGAGGCAGCAGAGATGATAGAACTGTTAGAAATCAAGAAAATGTTTTTATGAAGAGCTCTACATTTATGAATGAATATATTGCAGAGCTTTTAGGATTGGGTTTAATGCAGGTGGTTGCATGACCTACATGTATGCACTTTCACTTTGATCGGACAGATAAGGGAATCATGATGAGAATGCTTACATTTTGAATATGAACAGGGCCAATAATTAGGTCATTCTTGTCAGATTCAACCACGTGTCTTACATATATATGAAACAATGGGACCATTTCAGATTGATATCTTATCTCTTGAGGATGCATGGGTCGCGTAGGATGATGGATGTGATACGTCTGACGTCTACAACAAATTCAAGACAAATTTGACCTAGATTAATCACCGATATCGTTTGATCAAAGAAATCAGCGGATACAATAGGCCCTACCTTCGGTATCCACGTGGAGTGGATTTGAACAATTTGTCGTTCGGATATTGCAAATTACACTCAACTTCAGATGATGCTTGATACGGTTGAAGCCATTGAAGGACGATCAAAAGTACAAGAGTAAATTTGATACATGCCATGAACTTATAACATATTTTTTACTATCTGTGAATTATGAATGGGCTTTTTGTGCACGTTTTTGTTTTGCTAGGGGTGATATAGAAATATGTTCCAGGGCGATTTCACCCCCAAAATGCTGAAAATAGCCCTGTGAAATATAAAAGAGCCCCAGAAATTCCGCCATTCACTGATTCTCTTTATCTGTCTGATCAATGTGAAGGTTAAAGCTTAACCACTGTTTCAGATTTAGACAATTAGTTGTGAAAACGAAAAATTGTCTGTGAGGTTCCATGCAACATTACAAATAGACCTGGTTCATATACCTAAAATCTGAATAAGTCTAGTTATCTCCTAATTGCATTGGCCACAGTACACAATAAAATTACCAGACTTATTTAGATTGAATGAATACGGGCCTTTGATTATGAACAAATATCTCTTCTCATGATTGAATGAGAATTTTTAAACTACATCAGAATTTTGTTACAAATTTTCAACAGTCCTTGTAACTTCAAGTTTATTTCCAGTTTTATGAAAGGCAGTAAAGGGTCACATCAAACAAAAGCTCAGCAAAATAAACATATTTACGTCTGACCCCTAAATCCTGGCCCTTCTTGAGATGGTGTGTCTCTGTATTTGGGCTTCAGATGGAAAAATTGTCATTCTTTCAAATGAACATTTGTTTTAGTATAGTAGTTCATGAATTGAAGGAAAGTTGGAGAAATTGGGATCTGACATACAAAATGTTGATAATATTATGGAGTTGTCGAGGGCCCATGTCTTCCAAAAGTTACGATTGATCTAATTGGTCTCATTTCTATAGAAATCCATCCATACCATATTTTTGTTCTACAGGAAATTTGCACAATCTCCATTATAATCAACAAAGAGAATCACACTGAATTTTCAAGAGAATGATAAATCTATGCATACACGTCATATCTAGAAAATATTTTGAACAAACATGCAATTTAGATGTTGACGTTGCTGGCCGTCCATAGTTGTGATTGATTGGATCAATCAAAACTCTTTGTAAGATGGGCCCCTGGTGTCACTAGGTGACAGTTGTGATATTAATGATAATATGATGAAGTTGTATAGCACACCCACTTTATATATATAATTCTTGATTGCATCTGAAGCCATTTCGCTTTCCGTCCGTGCCCTTTTAGCATAAGCCGAAATCTTTTCATTTCATCAAGTATTTTGTCAGTAATTATAACTGGGGCCCGTCTTACAAAGACTTGCGATTGATCCGATCAATCGCAACTATGAAAAGCCAGCAAAGCCAACATATAAAATGCATGTTTGCTCAAATTTTTTTCTAGATATGAATGTATATCCATAAATTCATTGATTTCTTGACAGTTTGGTGTGTTCTCTTTTGTTTACAAATTTGTTTACAAAGGACATTTGGCACATTTCCTGTATGAAAAAATTATGACACTAATGGATTTCCATAAAGTTACGATTGTTTGGATCAATCGTAACTCTTTGTAAGATGGGGCCCAGGGGCCCGTTGCAGAAAGAGTTGCAATCAATCGCAACTCTAAAAATCATGCGCGACTTGATGTTCAACCAATCAACAGCGCGCATTTGGGACTTGCGATTGATTTTTTGGCTTGGGTTTAAACGCAACTCTTTCTGCAACGGGCCCCAGATCTATCTTCTCTCAGCCAATCAGAGGCTGGTATGCAAGTAGCCTGCAATATATTTGTTGGTGATTTTCACTGATAATTTTCTTCATGAAGTGATCTCTTTTTTTATTTGTCACATCCCAGGGGTATGAAGAATATAGATAATAGCTTGTTTTAAGAAGAACAAAAAAGACTGATCAGTTGTTGTTAATAATCTTGGAAGGGTTTGGCCAAATTGTTCAAGTGGGAAGTCCAGGATATTTGGCTGATGCCATCTTTAATCAGTCTTGCTCTCCTGATGGAATGCTTGAATAGGAAACATTGCAAGGAGGCAGAGTTTCCGAGTTAGTGTCAGTCGGTAGGCGTGGCCCCTTCACCCGACAACCAGGAATAAAGCTAGTGGTCATTTCCTGCTTCATGGCAATATGCAGTAATTGCATTTCCGGTCATTCCCAGGACACCCACATTCTAACCATCTCTCTCCCCCTCTCTCTCTCTCTCTCTAGTTGACAAACTGGCTCATGTGCAAGTATATGTCCGACTGACTTTCCTTCTTTCCTTCTTTCTTACCTTC
This sequence comes from Lytechinus pictus, assembly GCF_037042905.1. Taxonomy (NCBI): domain Eukaryota; kingdom Metazoa; phylum Echinodermata; class Echinoidea; order Temnopleuroida; family Toxopneustidae; genus Lytechinus; species Lytechinus pictus. Next base: position 2,607,657 of record NC_087261.1, read on the forward strand.
TTTCCTTTCTTTTTCTTTCTTTCTTTCTTTCTTTCTTTCTTTCTTTCTTTCTTTCTTTCTTTCTTTCTTTCTTTCTTTCTTTCTTTCTTTCTTTCTTTCTTTCTTTCTTTCTTTCTTTCTTTCTTTCTTTCTTTCTTTCTTTCTTTCTTTCTTTCTTTCTTTCTTTCTTTCTTTCTTTCTTTCTTTCTTTCTTTCTTTCTTTCTTTCTTTCCTTCCATCTTTCTTTCTTTTTCTTTCTTTCTTTCTTTCTTTCTTTCTTTCTTTTTTTCTTTCTTTCTTTCTTTCTTTCTTTCTTTCTTTGTTTCTTTGTTTGTCTGTTTGTTTGTTTGTTTGTTTCTTTCTTTCTTCCTTCCTTTCTCTCTTGTTTTCTGTTTATATTCAGCCCCTCCCTCTCCTCTTCTGCTATCACTTTCTTTATTCCCTTCTCTTGATCCCTACCACTTTCCTTCCTCTCTTCTTTTATTTTCATTTATCCACATGTCTTTCACACTTTGCCACTCCCTTTATTTTTATCATTTGAATATTTGATATTGATATTGTGATATTTTCTCTCTCTTTTTTTGCAACTTTACAGCCACAGTAAGTCACCAAAGACCTCCCTTGCCTGGCCTGTATAGTCAACCAGATACGTAAGTAATCACAAACAAGCCTTCTTTGACACCCCTCCCCATGGAAAGTATAAGATAAATCTTTTAAAGGTCAAGTCCTCCTCAGAAAAATGTTGATTTGAATCAATAGAGAAAAATCAGACAAGCACAATGCTGAAAATTTCATCAAAATCGGATGTAAAATAAGAAAGGTACACGTATGACATTTCAAAGTTTCGCTTATTTTTAACAAAATAGTTATATGAACGAGCCAGTTACATCCAAATAAGAGAGTCGATGATGTCGCTCACTCACTATTTCTTTTTTTTATTGTTTGAATTATACAATATTTCAATTTTTACGAATTTGACGATTAGGACCTCCTTGCCTGAAGCACAAAATGTTAAAATGATGGAATTCTACGTGTTCAGGGAGGAATGAAACTTCATTTCACATGACAATGACGAGAAAATAAAAATATTTCATATAATAAAATACAAAAGAAATAGTGAGTGAGTGATGTCATCAGTTCCTCATTTGCATACCAACCGAGATGTGCATTTAACTGTTTTGTGAAATGAAGCGAAACTTTAAAATGCCATAACTTTCTTATTTTACATCCGATTTTGATGAAATTTTCAGTGTTATGCTTGTTGACTTTTTCTCTTTTTATTCAAATCAAGTTTTTGTTGGGGTGGACTTGTCCTTTAATAGTATTTCTCATGTGCACTTATTTTTAGATCTATTGGTCAACTTTAAATTTCATTTGGGATTTTGTTGTTGTTGTTGGGGTTCCACTTTTCAAAGACTGTCTTTGAAAAGCTTTGTCGTCTTCTTTTATCCTGAGTTTGTTCAGAATTATAACTTGGCATAACTTGATAAATATGTTTGTGAAGAAAATGAAAAATGATATTTGCATGTTTCTTTTCCCTTCCTTTCCGTTTTGTGTTTAGAAGCAGTGAGGCCGTCCCATATTCAGGGGCAAATCCCAACTCAAATAGTGCAGAAATCATCAGTGTCACAGCTAAAGTATTGTTACAAGAATACATTGAAGAGGTATGTGGTCCCAATTTAATTTTGTGTGGGGTAATGGAAAATCGTTGAATGAATGAACATGTATGCAGTCTTGAAAGATGAAAGTGAGAAGAAGAGGATGAGGACAAGAGGGGAAGAGGGGGGAGGGAGCGAAGAGGGAGAAGAAAGATGAAAAATATTAATGGAAAAAGGATCAAGAGATGGAGGTTGCGGAGGAAGAGGGACAGAAAAATAGAGGAGGTGGGGTGGGAGAAAAAAAAAGAACACAAAAAATAATTAAGAAGGAAATGAGGATGGAAAATCTTGCATAAAACTACAATTTGAAAGAAGGCATTTCACTTTTACTCTAACCCGAAGGCTTGTTGAAGCTACTATTTTGATTTTAATAATGCTACTTAAATCGTCAAATGATTTTGGATTTTTTCAAAATGAGTGTAACAAAATCAGTGTATAATAGACCTTGAATATATGTAATACACATATATATGTACATGACACTCCAGTTTATCCATTTATTTCATCTTGAAGCAGCACTTACTCTGGAAGAATATTGTTGCAATTTTGAGCATTTTTATAATTGTATTACGCTTTATATAATAGTAAGACACTGACATGTATATCCATGGCATCCTCTCCTTTTTTTTTCTTCAGCTGAGAAGTAAACTAAGTGGTGAAGAGCTGCAGCAGTTTGCGTCCATTTTAAAAGACTATCGGCAAATGGGTTCAATAGAGAATTTCTGTACCAGTTTACAAAGGTTATATGGCCCAGACAGAAAGACATTATTTCCAGGTAAGTTTCTCTAACTGATTGCCACCATTATTAACTCTTTGAATATTTTTCCTGCGGACTTTAATTTTTGCTTGCGATTTGTGAAGAAAAAAGAACGGTTTTAGAGGAATATATTTGCTGCATGAATCTTGCTAATGAATGCTTTGGGTGCAAGCTATGTGTAGCATATAACAGTTAATTTTTGCTTCTACAGGGGCCATTTAATGGTATATTTAAGCCTCATGGTAAAGTCTATGGCAAACCGTTTACAATTTACAATCAGTTGTAATATCTCATTGTCAACTTTACGTTTCTTTAAACAGTCATGGGTAAATAAATGTTAGGATAGACAACAGGAGCATGTTTCTTGCAAATTGTAGAATTAAATCATTCTCTACTTCCAGCTAACTAATACTTGTGATTTAATGAAGCAGGTCACTAAAGATAAAACTTGCATTCTTTAGCACTTACTTTTTTTGGGGTGTGGTTGAATGGAAACATTATTTGTTGAATGGAAATAAAAAAAACAATGCTTATTATTAGGGAAGCCCTATGTCAAAATGATAAACTGAATTTTTCAGAATTTCAGGGAAATCTCTTTTCTTCCACTTGTACACTGTACACCGAAACTTGGCATGCAGTTGTTCAGCGACGCCTGACACAGTGTATTGCACTTGTCTTGCACTAGACGTTTCCCCTAATGTCGTGTTATCCACATTCACCCATCGTCTCCTTCCTAAATCTATTTTCAAAAAGCACCTTTTTTGGTTGTGGATAACACGTTGGCTGGGTTTTTTTGTTTGCAAAAACTAAAGGGAAGACAGTTTTGAAAAATAAATAAAAAATAGCAGGCTAATATACAATTTATTCAAAGAAATAGATGAAAGAAAATAATGTAATTATCTCAAGCAAAAGGGGTCGATATTTCAAAGTCTTATTTTTTTCTAGTGCTGACTGTTATATATTTGAAAATTTCCTTTGTTTTTGAGATGTGGTTATTTTCACATCCTCGCATATGTTGCACTATTTCATGCATGCGCATTTGTGTTTTCAATGTGGTGCCACTTTTACTTCACATACATCGTGTACAGACAACTACATTGTTGCTGTGAAAAACTACACTATAGACTTGGTCGCAGAAAATGTTGAAACAGAGACATCAAAGAATTAGATCAAACACGTTTGAGAATGTACATGTATGAGTAATATTTGGGAAAGTTATTCATGTGCAACATCACACATAACAGTTGCATTGGTGTTCAAAGTATTACTCATAACTCATAATATTATTCATTCATTTTTGCTCAAACTTTCATTGATCTGTTTCTTTTATTTTTATGGCTGATATCATAAACTGGTTTCTTTGGGAACTCCTTAATTAGTCACCATACAATTCTAATAATTTGACATTAAGAATGAAAATTTGACTAGCTGATTCTGATGGAATCTCTACTTTTCAACAATTATGATGCCATATATATTCTCACATCCATATAAAGTATGAACTACAATTGTGTAAGGGGAATAATTAGATGATTAACTGTATACTAACATGTAAATTGCTAATAGTTTTTGCAGTAATCACTTCATAACAATGAACAGTGCAATTCTTGGTCGATCATTTGTAGACTACTTGTATATACTTAGTGGTTTTCTATTAATTATAATTCACATCTCAAATATTCAAGTTTTACTAATTAATCCAAATACAGTATTTATATACTACTTTTACCAAAACTTTTCTACTTTTCATAGCTTTGATCTTCTGCACAATGTTTTACTTCTAAAACATATTCTGAATATAAATCAAGTCAATCCTATAATCATTTGCTGAGCTTTGTGTCGGGTCACGATTCCTGTTGTTAATGACTTATGCTAATTTTTTTTTTTCATCAATGATTCAATAAATTTCATGCATATTTGTGACATTTGTGACTGCGCCGCTCGCTGACTTTTTACTTTCAAGTCTTGCGCATCTTTTGAGACCAAATTTGCGACACCCGGGTATGTGATGAAGTGCCGGTTGTCAACATATTTACCAATTCAAAATTATTCTTCTAAAAAAAGTTTGTGAAAGAATTATCGAGTCATGAAATGAGTAGAATAGGAAAATTTTAAAATGTAAAGAATTTTAATGAATTAATTGGTACATTATAATTGCTACGAATATGGAAGAAATAATATGAAGCCAGCATTCCATTGAAGTGTGTAAAATTTTATTCTACACTGGTTGAGTTTAGACTGAGGGTAAATCTTTATCAGAATAGCAACCTGATTTTCTGTACCTTTATATAGTTTTCATTAGAATTTTAATAGAAACCCTGTTGTTGTCTATGTACATGTGCATTGCAACAGGGGCACCAATCTATGTCACAAATCTGCCCCCAATGTGATACTTGTACATGTATGTATAGACTTATTTGTATTGCTTTACATCACAGGGTGATTAATTAGATTCCTGTAGTGCAGGCAACTATTTAAACTGATATTTTTCCTTTCTCTCCAGATGGTATTTTTTACTATTAACCACAATGATTTCTCTCACATTTTTCTCTCTCATATGGCATCTGTAATGTGTCAATTAATCATCTTTGTTTTTCTCCTTTCTTTTCCATTTAGCAGATTAGATGGGCCTTTTTCTAAATGTTTCTTTTCATCATATATATATTTTACTATGGGATCCTGCAGTGCTCAACATTAACCCTCCACATTTTTTCTCTGCTAACACCACTATTTTCTCTCCAAACGGGGCGTATCAGGGCTGTGCTTTACAAGCTATGCTTAAGGTAGTTTGCAATGAAAGGAAAAAAAGGGGGAAAATAGAAAGATGATAAATGACTGAAAGTGATGGGATAACATGCATGGTAGTCAGCATTCTCTATAATGGTGTATATACTTGCAGACATTGCAGATTTAAAATATAGTGCTATATTTCTATTGCACTGTTTTGAATAGTGAGCAGGTATACAAAGATTAATATTCACAGCATTGTAGTATCTTTATATGCATTTAATATTTTTTTTAGAAGAAATCGGACAAAAAGCAAAAACAAAAAAAGTGCATTTTTGCCCTTTCTTTGTGTATTAAACCTACTTAAAGTTTGGATTTGTACAGAAATATTCCCTCTTGAAAAGGCACAATAATATACATGAAATATTTTGCTAAATAGAAGTCATATGTAGACCTGAATATACCCAATGCATGCTTCACTTGGAATCCTTTTTACAAAAATCTAAAAATCACCTTGATATACAATGTATCTTGGTAATGAGAGTCGTGTTTGCATAGAAACATATGCAAACTGCTAGTTTGCTATTGGAATAATCACCATTTTCATTATATTTGCTCCTCTGCAATCAAAGTCCATAGACAAATAGAAGGGAAAAAAAAGAACAGTGCTTTCAGGAATTTCTGTATGTACTATTTCTTTCCTTCTGCAAAATGAAATCGCAATCAGCAAAGGAACAAATTAAAGCAAATGTAAAGAAATGCCCTAGTATATAGTATTTCACATTTTCTTATATTTCAATTTCTTCAAAGTATCAAACTTACATCTAATACTAATCAATGCACTCTAGATAATGTTTTCTACTGTATAATTGATATTTACAATATTACATTTCAGTATGATCATATACCTCACTATACATGTACCTACTGTGTTTGCATTTCATATTGTGCAGGGAGATTTTTTCCCTTTATATCGTTGTTGTACTATTTTCTGAAATCGATCACCAAAATGATAACAAAGGCATATTTTTATCGTTTTGGGGGTACAGTAGCCTGTAATCTAGGCAGGGGCTTCAGCTATATGTCTGCTATTGCGTTAAACTTTCTGATGAAGCAAACCCACAGTGAGTGTAAAGCAAGCACCACCTGTACCTTCTCGTTATGATTTAGATGCGATGCAGGTTTTTATGTACAAAAATCTTCTACCGGACATTCAATGATAAAACAAGAACATTTTGAGACACTAACAGCTGTTCTGTTAGTAGTCTTCCCACATCAGACCTGTTGCTTACTCTCCCATAACAGCATCAGATTTGTAAAAAGCAAACTAAGACAATAGTTGTAGCCTCTGCCTGCGATGATAGGCTATGGGTTCATGTATATTTGAACCACGGTTGCATTTCTCAAAAATTGCCATTTTACTCTTCCTTTTATAGTTTTATTACTCTTCCTTAAAATCTCATATTCTGATTCTTTTTGCAATTAATCTGATTCAGTCAGCATTGTTATTCACAATCTCACATAATTTAATTTTTAATGTTCACATTATTCTGACTTTAATATATCACAACACTCTGCACAATCATGGGTGTGTCAAATTACTTCCATGACAGTTTATATCAAGACCAATGAATACTCTTTTGTTTTCATAATTTCACTTTTCCACACTGCCATACAACACTTCACCATTCTGTGTACATACACTATGTATATTCATACACTACATGTACATGTATGTACATTCACCTTGTGATGCAGGCCTACAAATGTACATATATTCACTTCTACACTGGTTGTTTAATATTAATTCATAATTATGATCACATATTTTGTTTTATGTGACTAAATTCACCAAATCTACATGTAGCTAATTAACTGATGAACTACTTAAACTGATATCATCACTTTTATGCACACCACATTTTCCTTTTCTCTCTCTCTTTTTATCATTTTTTTTTATTTCTGTGACCTCACACATACATTTCTATTCTTTTTTTATTTGTTCCAATTAAGCATAAAAAGGGTTCTTATTTTGCAAAAAAAAAATGTTCATGTAATTATACTGTTTTCTACATGTATATTGCATAGATATACATTATGGCCCGTATTCTGAAGTCGGGTTTAACTTAAGCTCAGGTTTAAAGTTGTGGTTTAAGTATGGGAAGCCAAAAGTATCACATGTTTTTATTGAGTTGTATGTTTCTTATGTTTTTGTGCTCTTTCCTGATTCATCGACGGTGAAGACAATCATCTATTTATACTTCCTGGACAATTATGAATGATTTGAGAGCCAAATTAGCTGAAATATTATATCTCTACTGTTAGTGATTTATGTAACAATTGGCTCTCCATACTTATACCACAACTTTAAACCTGAGTCTAAGTTAAAACTGACTTCAGAATACGGGCCTATGCCTGTAAGCTCATTTTAATATTCTATAAATCTAGCTTTTTGCTATTAAAGAGGGGGGTTCAGCAAGTTGGTTTGACCCAATAAAAATGAGCTGCTTGCATCTGCCACTGCTAAGTTATTTGTTTAAATCAGTTTTCCTAATCATTTGACCATTTCATTATCCAACTATTGTTTGTTTATTTTTCATTTGTTATTATTTGTGAAATCATTTATGACTAATTCATCCACTAATCCAACAATTCGTCAGCGGTCTTCCGAACCGTCGTATCACACATACGACGGTGCAAACCCATTTTAGAGAAAATCGACTTCAAAGTTTACTATAATTTTCACACTGAGTTCCCCAGCCTTACAACACATTCATTGCTAGAAAAATACATGGTTGGAAAGACCAAGACAATTGCTTGACAATAGTATCCTTATTTTTACACAAAAGCAAGGATCAGAGAAAATATCGCAAAAGAGTCACATGCTTGTAATTTCGGTTTGAGGGGTTTAAATTCCCCCCCCCCCCCCGTACAAAAACGCCATAGGGAATACAACAACCCTGACCCCGATTTCAATGCGCGCGGTCAGTCAAAATGTCGTATCGCTTTTCACGTGCAAAGTCAACGCAGTGCAGATGGTCGATACTACAGTGTGGCTGACCGCGCGCATTGAAATCGTGGTCAGTCAAAACATTGTATCGCTCTGTTACAGTACACGTTTCCATTGGGATTTGCGCATTTTATTTTAAAAATGTATGGCATCGCCGTGAAAATCCTCTCATATCTCAGAAAATAAAATAAATTGCTGCCTAGAAATTTAGTTATGAATAGAGTAGGACTTGTACTTTAATTGTCTGCAAAAATCTCAAAATCGATCTCAAATCTCAAAAAAAAAATTTGACCAAAATTGACTGATACGACGGTTCGGATGATCGCAGACGAATTCATCCACTTATTTATCCATCCATTCATTAATCCTTTATTCATCCATCTATCTATTCAACTTATTCATCCATCCATTCAAAAGATCCATCCGTCCATTCATTTATCCATCCATCCATCGATACATCTATCCTTCCATCTATCCATCCATCCACCCATCTTTCATTGCATCCATCAATCCATTTTTCATTCACGGTGAGTTGCAGTACTGCCGTGGCCGAGTGGTCTAAGGTGCCCGACTACACCATGAAAGTCCGGGGTTCGATTCCCAGTAGGCCCTTGACCAAGGCATTTTTATCTACATCGCTCTTTTATATTGCATCAAATAAAATGAAAATGCTTTATGCATTAATATTGATACCAACATATGCACATGTTAAAAAAAAATAATTCATCCAATCATTCATCCATCCATCTATCCATCCATCCATCTTTTCATCTATCCATCCTTTTCTCCATCCATCCACCCATCCATTCATTGTTTTGATTTTAATTATATTCATTCATTGATTCATTCATCCACTCATTCAATCAGTCATCAAAAGTTTCCTAAAATAAGTTTAATCTAAATAAATATAATCTAGTCCAGTCAAACTACTATTACAAAAATAAAATTTCCAAATTTTCTAACCATATAAAGAAATATTGACCTGTAGTTGATGGTTTATTTTCATCTTTTGACATCTTTTTTGTTATAACAATATGATGGTATTTCGTAATACTACCATCTACTCAAACATGTACATTGAAGAGTGTACACCTGTATAGAAATCTGCCATTTTAAATGTTGATTTTAATGATGTAATTGGGTTGATCCAATTTTGGAGAGAAAGCACAGCCCTGACCATTCCCCTTGCATGTATCTCCTGTCTATTCTAGGGATGCGTATGTGCCTGATCAGCGACCACCACAGATCCTTCTTCGACAGCTACATGCTAGCCAACGACATCGAGGACCCCTATGGGAGCCGCAGTCGTGCCTCCATTGGGAATATCAGCGATGACGCCGATTCCACTATCAGTGGAAACTCAGGTCCATTCACCCGGTCTTTGCTCTCTGCTATGGGCACTATTGAACCTGTCTCTCCTACGTTGTGATGAATGAATATTCATGAGCTTCAATCTATGTTGAATGAACATTTAAATTAGATGAATATTTATTAGTCTCATGATGATAACGATGAAGATGCTGCTTACATAAATGTGATTTATAACTGATTGTTACTTGAAGTACAACTGTATATAAAGATCAAGAGCTGTAATTTTTTTATTTCAGTGAAATATTTATTTAATATAATTCATTTCTTATTTTTCAAATTCATTAGCTTTTATTTGCTTCATTTGAATTTTCATCTGACTTCATATTCATGGATTCAGTGAGAAGTGATAGTTTTCCATTGAAGGCTGATTTGCATAGTATCATTATGTGCATGTTTGTATTCATACTGTACGCCTCCAAATTACAGAAATCTAACTGATCATTTTATTATGAACTAACTTGCATGTAAGACAAGCCCATCCCTCGTCTAATGAATATTCAACTGCTTTCATGTTCACGTTATGTGAATTACATTGATTCAGCTGTTAAACAGTAATAGCAAGAACAGAAAAAAATACAAATTTCACCTGATTACATATATGTCCTCTTGGGTTGCAAGAAAGCTAGAGTAAATAGCGCCATCTTTTGTCAATGTATGCACAATTTTTCTTGGTGGATATTCTGTCTTTTTTTTCCATCCATAGCTCAAAGTATTTCAGGTCTATGATATATTGTGTATATCCTCACAGCCCTTATGAGGATTTTGTTAACCCATTGACAACTGGAACCGGGTTATACCTGTACAAAGTATATGGGAATAACAGAATTAAGTATTCAACGGGTTAATAGGTTTCTATTTCACTGTTTGTGTAGCATTTGATTTGTGTTTATTCATTCCGTTGTAGTTGACTGGAACCCCCCCCCTCCCTTTGTCTTCTTCACTACTTATAGTGAATGGATGAATTAAACTTTAGCCAAAATTGAAAGTTTGTGATTATCTCATGACAGTGATAGGCGTATGTATTGGCCTACACAATTTTTGCTATTCTGATCAAAGTTGCTTCAGTCTTTGTTACAACTTTGTTGTAATGTATACACACATTTGATGTATCCTGAAGATACTGTGTATTTATGAGATCATAATCAGCAAATATTTCCCTTTTATGACTAGATGTAATTACAGGGGGAAAAATAACAGGAGCTCTGGGGTGATTTTGCCGCTGAAATGCTAAAAAAAGCCCTGGAAAAAATCGAAATCCCCCATTCACTGCACAAATAAAGTGTATCCAATTTAGCAGATTTAGGCAATTGGTTGTGACAAGCAAAAAAAAAATTATATATACATTTTTATAATTTTTTTGGGGCTGCAACTGAACACATATACCAACAGAAATACAGTTGCTTGGGTACCCTAAAATTGGTCTTTCAACTTGGCATTGATCTTTGACCTAATTTGACTTTTAATCTGAAGTTTAAAACCAGTTTCAGTCTGGTACTTTGTGAGACTTAAACTCAAATACATGACCTGGTGATTTGTTTTTCAGAAAGAGTTCAGAGTTGGTTCTTCCTGTGAACAATAGCATTCCTATTTTTTTTTAAATATCTGTAATAATTTCTATAGGTCAGATGACCTGTTTAAAAAAATATTGATATCTATAGGAAGAAGTTTTTTAAAATCTGATGGCAATTTGATTTTTGATCTATCTGAAACCTTAAATTATTATTATACCCGACAGTTGCGCAATTGTAGTAAACACAAATTGTTGCATAATTGCCTGATGTTGGTATTTTTCATTTTAGTCCGCACGTTGATTATAAAAACATTGGTATTTTTTAACCATGGATCTTGAAGCATCGACACATTTTGTTTAAAAAAAACCAAACAGAACAGTAAGCCACCTTTTGAAATGGATATGTGTGCAGAGAAAAGGTTCAAAACTTTTATCTTAATCAAATATTTATAATCTAGATTTCAGTACGGTTCCATTTTAAAGAAAATTTTATTGATGTTTTAAAATTGTAGTCTTATGTTTTGCTACACAGATTTAGTTAGCGTAGGTAATTTTACTAGCCAAGAGAAAGAGCGTGTATTCAAGTGTTGACAAAGTAAATATTTTACTTTGCATTTTACTATTCACTTCTAAGTAATTTACTTTACAAAGCCTAATTTAAGCAAATATTCCTGACAACTATTGACATCATGAAAGTCTATAAAACCAAATAATGTGAATTGAATGTTTCCACCTGCATGCACCAGATGACTTGGTATGACTGCGCGTATGTACATAACTTGTGAACTGCACACAAGCCATACTTAGTCCAGGTAGAGGCTGACTGAAGCAAAATTCTCCAAACCCAAAAGAAATATATTAATTGCAAAGATGGATAGGTATTCTACATTATATACAGAGTAAAATACTTACATGTTAGCCAGAATTTTAAGTATTTTACTCTGTATTTAAAATACTTAACCATCTATGGTATTCAATGGCATGTTTTGGCTATTAAAAGTATTTTGCTTTAAAGTCAGCTGCCTACCCGGCTTAACTCTGGCTAGCATGCAGTTTACAAACATGAAATGCGCGGTGAAGCTTTCTGCACAGATGGATACATACATGTATATTGCTATTTATTATGCTCAAACTTAATGACGTCACAGGTTATTTAGCAAGTATATTGCTTAAATTTGGCTTGATAAAGTAAAATACTAAGATGCAATCTGAATAGCTTTTTGTTTAGTCAAGTAAACTGCTAATTAAACTACTTGCAAAATCATTACTTTGAATATTTACCAACCTAGGACTGCCTAAGATGGCTATGAGAAGATTTTCTAATAGTTATCGTGATCATGTACTTGTACATGTGTACTAGTATTTGTTTTCATAGTAGTTGTGTATTCATCAAAAGGTAAAAGTTGACAAATCAGTACTGCGGATTAAAAGAGTCTATATGAATATGATCTAACTTGACTTAGATTCCTTATATAGTGTTATCATTTTTTTGTATTAAGTTTTATTCCACTTTTTAATACAAAGTGTCTTTTAATTTGTTCAATTGAATTTAATGTTTTGGTGTAAATGTCTATTTGTAAATGTTTTTTTGCCAAACTGGTAAAATTCACTCCATCTTGGGGGGGGGGGGGGAGAGGAAACGGTATGATTAGTCTTCAAACCCAGCAGAGAATGTGTGCATTTGTATGGAATAATACCCCCCCCCTCCATTTTTTGTGTGGTTTTAACTGGCTTCATGAATAAAGTGGATAGCTGAAAGTCAAAATGAATGATTTGAACAAAAACTATGACCACTGATGTTACAGGAGATGCAAATGAGGGGACTTTAAATGACAATACCAATCACTGTTTCTTTGTGTTTTATATGAAATGTGAAACATTTTCCTTTTGTTCACATGGTGATGTAAACAATTATTTGATACTTGAGTGATCATGTGTTAGTTGTGATTCAGTCAAAAGCAGCCTCTTTGAGATCTACAAAAATGAAAAATTTCTTTATTCCATAATGAAATTCATGTATGATATATGATTGGCTTTCTCATTTGCACATTATATCACCCGGGTTCTGCTTGGCTGTTTTGTGAAAATTAAAACTAAAACTTTGATGTGTCGTAAATATCTTATTTACATATTATTGTGATGAAATTTGCAGACACTTTTTTGATTTTCTGTATAAAATAAAACTTGATGGGAAGTCTTCATCTTTCAACCCTTATCAGTTCAAATCAAATCATTCAAATATCCATCCTTTATTACTAAAAATAAAAATAATGGAAAAACTGTTTTGCATTTTAGTGTTCCATCCTTCATTCAGAACAGCACTACAAAGTGCTGTCATTTTCTTCATGTACATGTATAGAATATTGAAGGCATCAAGCCCTAAATCATAATGCAATGTATCCACTTTGAATATGAGTATAGAGCTGTTGATATATGGATGTATATAATGAAATTAAATTTTAGAATAAATTCTAAAGATAGTCTAGTTATTCTTGTAAAAAAAACAGGGATGTATTATGTCAGGTATTAATTAAAATGCCTTAATGCCAACTTAGACAAGATGTTTGCATCAATTTATTTCTATGTTTCTGTCAGTAATCTAAAAATAATGAAAACAAGTTGTCAAACAAGCAATTCATTTCATAAGACAAGTCTTTTACATACATTTGAAATTTGAACCATTAGAAATCCTTATTGACTTTGGCCAGCGAAAAGTCAACCTTAAGATTTTTATTTTAAACTTGAAGATATGATTTTTTTTTTAAATATAGATTCCGGAATCAAAGTGCTGGTCACTGAACAGAGTCAATAAGGATTTATTTTCTTTTCGTCTGTGCCATTTGTTGAAATCATTCACAAATTATGGGACTCATTTTCAACCAATTGCCTGAATTTTTCAGTTTTCAACACTATTTAATATCAAACATCTTTTGATTCCAAAAATAACAGCATCAAATAACTCTTTAATCATCTACATGTATTCAGTGTCACACAACTTTACATGTATGGAATATTTATGATAATTACATAATACAAAATTAGACAGGCAACATTTCTTTTAATACATACATGTAGTTGATAATGTTGTTCTTTATTTTGGATTTTCTTTACATTTTCCGTACAATAATATGATTTTGTCATTTCTAAATGCATCCATCACAATGATTTTTAACTTTCAAAGACATATTTACGATCAATAATTGGGATACATGTACATCCATTTAAACACATTTATCTTCCATTATAAAAAAATACATGTTTCCTACACAACCATCAGGCTCTGACTGTATGGATGGCAATGAAACTACAAGCCTCTCAGTTATCTTGGCTAAGTATCTTATCATTCATTAAAAGTTCACCATCAATGATAACTACCATAGGAACATTATTCAACAACTAATCAGAATCAAGGTTTCTGTGATAATTACTATTGATTACATTGTTACCGTTAATACTAGTCAGTATGATTCTTCTACATTCAGGGCAGCCATTATTATTCAGAGCATTACGTTTTTTTGTTTTTTCTCAAAATGAAAAACAGGTCTTTAGATATCTTGGAACCAGGAAGGATCTCTACCTGCAGCAATTTAATCTTTCTGTTTTGAAGATTAAAATAGGATTATTATCATTTATATAAAAATGAAGATATAAGACTTTGTATCGTACTCTTAATGAAGCCATGAACAAATTCTTTTTTGGACTTAAGGTAGGAAGGTCATTTTCTACTCTTTTGGTCTCTCAACAGGCTTAAGAACGTACATCCCTGAAAAGGACATGGCTTTCTTTGACGGCTATGTGGATAGACTTAATTTTCAGGAAGAATACTTGGACGATCTAGACCTTGCGCTTAAGGAAATTTGTGATCAAGTATATCATTTAGATGCTAGTATAGGCTCATGATATTTGTTCTTCGATCAAGGTGTGTGGATTTTCATCTGTGATAGTCATCGGCATTATTGATTTTCACATCGTCGTCATCGGCATTAACAATCATTAAGGGTTATGATTTCAATAATAGTATTATACATAACAATCAGAGTAACAATATCAAGTATCGTTTCTGGCTACTGATGCCGCTGTTACTGCTTAGCCCCGTTGCATAAAAGCAACCATTATGGTAACTTTGACATTCAATGGTAACTACCATGGTAACAACACTCAATCAAGTTCTAGGATTCCATGCAAGTTACCATCGGATGGCAAAGTTACCATAATGGTAAATTTTATGCAATGAGGCCCTACTGCTGCTACTATTATTTTCTCCTTTTTTACTTCAATACTGATGACTATGGCTGCTACTGCTGATACTACTACTACTACTACTACATGTACTACTACTACTACTACTACTACTACTACTACTACTACTGCTGCTGCTGCTGCTGCTGCTGCTGCTGCTGCTGCTGCTGCTGCTGCTGCTGCTGCTGCTGCTGCTGCTGCTGCTGCTGCTGCTGCTGCTGCTGCTGCTGCTGCTGCTGCTGCTGCTGCTGCTGCTGCTGCTGCTGCTGCTACTGCTACTACTACTACTACTACTACTACTTCTACTACTACTACTGCTACTGCTGCTGCTGCTGCTGCTGCTACTACTACTACTACTACTACTACTACTACTACTACTACTGCTACTGCTACTGCTACTGCTACTGCTACTGCTACTACTACTACTACTACTACTACTACTACTACTACTACTACTACTACTACTGCTGCTGCTGCTGCTACTACTACTACTACTACTACTACTACTACTACTACTACTACTACTACTACTGCTACTGCTACTGCTACTGCTACTGCTACTGCTACTGCTACTGCTACTGCTACTACGACTACTACTACTACTACTACTACTACTACTGCTACTCCTTCTACTACTACTACTACTACTACTACTACTACTACTACTACTACTACTACTACTACTGCTACTGCTACTGCTACTGCTACTACTACTACTACTACTACTACTACTACTGCTACTCCTTCTACTACTACTACTACTACTACTACTACTACTACTACTACTACTACTACTGCTACTGCTACTGCTACTGCTACTGCTACTGCTACTGCTACTGCTACTGCTACTACGACTACTACTACTACTACTACTACTACTACTACTACTACTACTACTACTACTACTACTACTACTACTACTACTAAATATATGATTTCTAATTTACTGTTGTTGATGCTGCTACTACTACTGCTACCACCACATCTAATACTGAATTACTTCTTTATACTTGTTTTACTTTTGATACCTCGTCATTTCTACTAATACTGATACTGCCTCATATATTTGTAATGTTTCTTTTAGGACATTGCATATTACTACTATTGTAATCACTTATACTACACATATATCATGAAGATGTTTACATAAAAACAAATTTAAACACAAATTAATGCATAACTGATAACATGCTCATTGAGCTTATACTGAAATCCTCCAAACCTCCTTGATATATTAACAAAGTGATACTTAATTTCCTGAAAATTTCTTTTAAATTTCCTATAAATTTTGACTCTTTGCATATTCAGATGCTATTGAGAAGGGGGCCATTTCATAAAATTAGTTATAATAACAAATTTGCAATAACAATTAAAAGCTACTGAAATTTATCAATTTTATTGACTGTTAGTAAACTTGTTATAAAAATGGTGCATTTGTTATAATGGTACATGTATAACAAGTCTTTATAAAAACTGGACCCTGAGTTCAACTGTATCTGAATCAAAATGATTCAGAATATGCTTTAGCAGACAATAAATTATTCCAGTCTTGTAGAATTCATGTATAAATAGTAAACAGCTTTCTGAACTACCCTCTTGTTGTAATTTTCATTTTATTTTTTATTTTCATTTCATATTCTGTTTCTTTACTTTTACTGTATAACCCAATCACTGATACTATTTGAAAAATCCTCGTGAAAATAAAATCCTGGGGGTGTTTCACAAAGAAATAAGTTTAGGTTTGCTCTTCAATTCCCAGTTGCTTGCATTATAAAAGGCGTCACAGCATCGGTCAAACCATGTTAAGAGGATGTGCGCTTACTGCGTATTAATAAGATTGCAAGTTAGAAATCATGTGCGTGTCAGCATTTAGGCATGACTCTAAGTCACAACGAACTCTTTGTGAAACACCTTCCTGGTCTTTGTACCTTGGATCCATCTTACAAAGAGATATGATTGATTCAGATCAAACTCAAATTTTGATTAATCTCCATCCTGTGCTGTAAGTAAATGATTTGATATAAATCCTTATCAAGTTTGAACAATTAACTTTTTGCTGCTCTTCGTTAGAAGGGCTCTGAAGTTTGATGATCAAAGCATGTAATTATGATATTAAGCCAATAAACAATGACACATTCTTTTTTAATTTTTTAATTTTTGTCTTTTTGCCCAAACATTATTATAATAGATACTTTAAAAATTTGAGAATGCAAACATCGTTAGTATATACATTTCAAAAAATTATATTAGCATCTTAGAAGCATTATACCTCGAGCATCTTTTCATTGCTAATAACAATAATGAAAACATCTGTAAGGTGCTTAATACAGATTTTTCTAAGGGCACAATTTTTTTACTGTGAAAAGAGTGCAATATTGAATGAATAAATAACCCTGATCCTTGCATTCATCAGAGACAAAAATTGGAAATGCGGGAGAGCTAGCTGCTGTGAAAGATACCAAGCACCGATAAAGAAGAATTCAAAGTTACAATGTCTCCTTTACAGCAACTTTCCCCGAACACCTCTTTGTTTGATTAATGATTCATATGAGGATTGCTGATAAAAAGAATATAGATGGGTGGGACAGCATAGTTTATAGCTGATCCCCAAAAGTACTGCTTTATGTCAATAACTTTTCAAAAAGTCTGGGGTCTGCTAATTCTAACCCACTCTCTGTGAAAGAGCATGTGTTTGCCTTTAAATTACAAACTTTTAATTGAGTTAAATGTAATATACCTTTGCATCTTGCCACTCTAAGCATGTCCTTTCATAGCAATGTAGCTCGATCATCTATTATTAGTTTGATCCATTTTCAACTATGTTTTCAGGCATTTCCAACTGTTTTGCAATAAACTTTCTTTGTCTTGTCTTCCCTATGCAGATATGAGACCATACATCCCCGAAAAAGACATGGACTACTTTGAGAGCTTTCTAGAGAGGAACAGTTTACAGGACCAATACAGCTTCTATCATGGAGGTCGAAGGTCACGTAGAACTGGCAGCGATGCGTCCTCGACCTCGACGATAGGGGGTGTGGATAACGGTGTGTACAGTCACTCCATTCCATCGGACATGGACGATCTTGATCGCGCGCTCATGGACGTTTGCGATCAGGTGGATCGGTTAGACGCGAGTATTGACTCGTGATCATGGTGTTATCAGGGTGTGTGTGTGCTTTGTAGTTAGATATTGGAAGGATAACAGAGGTCTGGCGTAGTCGGTCTTGCCATGGTGTCTATCACCACTGTATGAATACAACTCTGTAAGAGGATAGTTTGTTCCGAAACGCAGTCAAGGTTCAATCTACAACCAGGAGGAACTTCTCAAATGAGGGTGCCAGGGTGCACTTAAATGATCCAACATGATACTGATTGTGTGAACTCCAATCTGAAAGAAAAGACCTTGTTTGAAACGTCACCAGAAACGAATTGAGGGCCCTTTTAGCACTGATCAGGAAGCAGGATCCAATATTGTGAACACTGTGTGAAAGCAACTCTATGTAGGAGGAGAATCTACTCAAAACATCAAAAACACAAAAATAGTGCTCGTCAACAGAGTAGATTCATCGCTGTATGCCACCGATATGGGAAATACATCGCTTTCATCAATTAATGGATCATCTCCAGAAGCTCTAGTAGTTTGCATGTCACTTTTTCCAAACTTGGAATTCATCTGAAACGACAAAGGGTTGTGTGTGACTCTATCATTCCCATCCTTAAAAACTGTTGTATCGAGATTATTTCTCCATGATCTTGCAAGCGTTACTAATATACATAACACCAGTCAGGGGATACGCGCAAGAGATCCAGCTCAATACTGGGTGTGTCAGAATAAAAAGTATACCCAATTTTAAATCCTTTTCCAAAGGAGAATGTACGATCAGTGACAAAAAAAACCCATATATCTGAGATAACTCTAATATTTTTTTTTTTTTTTTTTTTTTTTTTCAATTCAATTCGTATTTATTTTTCACTCATAAAAAGAAATCAACAAAGTACAAACATATAAACAGATAAGATAGATGACACGAATATAAATTAAAATCCAGTTAGCATGAGTGAGGGCAGTGGCAAAAAAGGACGAGCCTTATAAACGCCAACCCAAGATACTTAATGAAATAAATTGAAATAACACAATTATACTAAAAATTAAGAAAACAAAATACCGTACAGACCCTAGACAAAAACAAAACTATGATACAAGAGCCTACAATATTAATGCAAATGATAATGATCCAGTAAAAAAGTCTTATATTTTTTTTTGAAAACATTTAGAGATTTACTGTTACGAATTTGGCAAGGAATGGAATTCCAAATGACAGGACCCTGATAAAATATTGGCAATATTAGCATGCAATTGGTACCTTGATTATGTTTTAGGACCACACAACACCATTCTTTTTTAAAACATTGTGCAAAAATGCTTTTGGTTCACTTGCATTGCATGCTCAGTATGGTGGCAACCATGAACAATGAAAGGAATAAGAAAAAGGTCTAATGCCTTTCCTTCCTGTCTCATTTGCTTTTGCTCTTTATCAAGAACATTCTGCTTTGAAATGTATTGAGAAAATCCAATCCAAATGCATATCATATAACTATTTCTGAATGTAATGTTGACAGACCAAAGTTATGGATGATTCCATTCTTTAAAGGAGAATGAAACCCTTGAAACCAGCTGAATCCATATCAAAGAGAAAAATCAAAGAAACACATTGTTGAAAGTTTGAGGAAGATTGAATGAATAATAAGAAAGTTATGAGCATTTGAATATTGAGATCACTAATGCCATGTAGATCCTCCCATTGGCAATGCGACCAAGATCTGTGATGTCACACACGTACAACTCCCTCGTTTTTTTAGTACTTATTTCACTTATATTCTCACTTTTATAGAGTCTATCACAAGGTGAGGTGTTCTCTTTATGAGATGACAAGTACAGAGGTTTCACAACATTATATCATTGATGAATCGTTTGTCATATGATTAGAATGAGCAAAAAGAGATGTTTTGGGGTATATTTTCAGTGTCCAAAAGGGGAGAGTTGTTCATCTGTGACATCATAGATCTTGGTCGCATTGCCAATGAGAGGATCTCCATAGCATTAGTGATCTCGACATTCAAATGCTCATAACTCTTCTATTGCTAGTCCTATTTTACTCAAACTTTTGTTGATCTTATTCTTTGATTTTTCTGCTTTCACAAAAGCTACATGTAACTTGCTCCAAGAGTTTCATTCTCCTTTAAGGCACTTTTACAATTTGCAGATTCTATTTGCAGAGGAAGTGAACCTCCTGCTACATTTTGCATCACTTTTTTTCTTAGAACAAAGGTGTAATGCTTGGTCATAGAAACCTAATTCGGGTATCTTTGGAATGCTAATGATTCATTATCTATATTAAAGTAATATGATTGTCATGATTATAGGTTTAAGTTTGATAATTTTCTCGCAAACAATCATAAAAGTTGCATACCCTTGGTATTAATACACACCATTCATATGGTAGTATCATCTTCTGAAATCAATTGCCATAGTCAAGAATCAACTCATGAGACAGTTATCTCCTGGGGCCTGTTTCATAAAACTTGTTAATGTAACAAATTTGCAATAATAGTTTAAAGCTACTGAAATCCTTCAATCTGATTGGTAGATAGCACATTTCTTATAGAAATTTGATATATTTGTTATTATAACAAGTCTTTATGAAAACGGTACCCAGAAGTCATTTTTGTTCAATCAACTTGCCTCCCTTATGACCATCTCTCATGTAACCATGCTAAATGGTTACGTTTTATATTTATTGTTGTATGCCAAATGAAGTTATTTTTATTGACTTGCAATTGGATTGAGTTTGTTTATTCATATTTATTCTATTCTCTTTTTAGTCAGGTTTAGTGGGGATTAATTCCAGAAATAAATATTGACACAATAAATCCAAGGGCCCGTATTCTGATAGCAGGTTTAACTTAAACTCAGGTTTAAAGTTGTGGTTTAAGTATGGAAAGCCAAAAGTATCAACATTTTTATTAAGTTGTATGTTTCGTATGTTTACTGTGCTCTTTCCTGATTCATCGATGGTGAAGACAATCATCTATTTATACTTCCTAGACAATCATGAATGATTTTAGAGCCAAATGAGCTGTAATATGATATCTCTACTGTTAGTGATTTATGTAACAATTGGCTCTCCATACTTAAACCACAACTTTAAACCTGAGTTTAAGTTAAACCCGACTTCAGACTACGGGCCATTGTTTCTAATTTAGGATCTGTGATAATCTGCTACCTCCCTCTTTGATTTTTTTCTTTTGTTTTCCTTTTGCTTTTTTACATTTTATGTTCTCTTGATTATTCATTTTTTCACCCTCTCCCATTTTGATCAATAACTGCACATTATATACCTTATCGTGGCTGGGCTGTTAAAACCTTGTATACAGCTTAGAAAAGAGCTGTATTTTAGAAATTATGCCAATGCTGGTGCGAGTGAAAACATTTTCTTGATACCTGACAAGTACTCTTTCTAGGCAAAGGAAGGCTGCTACTCATGTTATCACTCTAAAATCAAGCTTTTTCTGAGCTGTCATCAAAATATTTTAATTTAAGAATATAAGGTTTTAACAGCCCATAGACGATATGTCTATTCGTTAATTCTTTCTGTCTATCTATATCTTTGTCTTTCTGTATTTTGATACAATCTATTCGTCAAACTGAATTTATTTTACATGTTCTTCATAAATGTAATTGTCCTATTTATCTTACTACCTTTCTATCTGTCTGTATGTCTGTCTGATTATCTATCTTTCTATAGGGTGTCTGGAGAAAAAAAAATATTTTTCTTATTTCAAGAAAATATCACATTTTCTTTGTGAATTTGAAGAGAAATGACCTTCAGACTGACAGAAATGTAACATTTAAAAAAAAATCCAATTATTGGCTGCAAGAAAGAAGAATGAAATTAGGTCAATTTTCAGCATTTCTCTGCCATAGACTGTGTAGTTAAGAAATGGACACAAACAAATCCAAATTTTTAGCTACCGAGAGCTGTTATAAATTTATTATTAATGCCAAAAACTTGTCCATAAAGAGTCCAATAGGATTTTTTATGCTTTTTCTGATGGTATGATTTTTATAAAGATTTGGAAACCAGATCACAGTGAAAAATTGCGACAAAGTGAAAAAAAATTTACAAAACAGAAATTTCATTTTCCCATAGAAAACGCATGGGGAAATCGCAATCTCAACACACACACAAATAAGGGTTTGCAATCTATCTCTAAATCCTTATTTCAAATAATCCTATAAACTTGTCCTTACTGTCAAAAGAAGCCCCTGAATTTTCTCTTTCCATACATGCCAAACACAAGTTAATAATCAATTCAGATCACATTTTTCTAGCAGCCTGAAATTCCCGAAAAAATGTGCCATATTTTCCCCTAAATCAGCCTGTTTTATGCTGACACTTCAGTGTGGCTTCAGACACCCTACTATCTACAGTATCTATCTTTCTTTCTATCTCTGTCTTTTTTTCTCATACATGTGGACAATTTTAGTATCTCTTTATTTCATTGACCATTTTATCTCTCTAATTTTCTACCTACCTACCAATCTACCTGCCTACCTACCTACCAACATGTACCTAACTACCTACCTACCTTTCATGTTGCCATTTTAATTTGTTTAATATCCATTTTTCAAACTATACTTTTCTCTGAATCAATTCCACTTGCCAATTCATATCTCCTGTTTCATTCTATTGAACAATCAGGAAATCAAATACATGGTTTAAAGATAAATTCACTTTGCATTTCCCTATATATCTTGTGGTCATATTCTATATGGTGATTCTGCCTCTTGTTAATATGAAAATATATCCAATCCCCCCCCCCCGGCCTCCCTTTGAAAAAGTATATGTATACGGCTATGTTTCTTCCACATCCGCCAAACAAAGTTTTAAGGAGGTATAGGAATCAGTGTAATCAGTGAATCAGTGTACGGTCGGACAGGCGGTCCGCCGGTCGTTCCGTGGCAAATCTTGTGCAACAAACTACTTTCTCAGTTTTTAACCAATTCTCATGAAACATGGAACACATGTTGGTGTTGGAGTGAAGATGTGTATTAAAGACGCATTTTTAGCATGTTTCAGAAATTGTGTTGCCATGGTAACAATATATTTTGGCAAAAATAAGGTAAAAATCTTGCAGTTGAGTTTCCTCAATTTTTACCAATTCTCATGAAATTTGGTACATATTGATGTGAAGATGGGCAAGACATATTTTTCCCATGTGTTGGAAACTGTTGACATTTTAACATCGTAGGGCGGCGGTATTAATCACCTTCAGTGATATAATGGGGCTCTGGTAAATATAAAAGGTGTAATTGTTGGAGAGATAAAATCAAAGAATTGTGCACGACATCATATCAATTCCAGTTTTCTCTTCATGAGTGGATTTTTTTTCTTTTTTAAAGATATTCAAGCATTTATGTTAATCTTTATTTATTTAAATGTGATTGTACATGTACAAGTCATTTTTACAGAAAGATGTACATTATTTTGTTTTGCTTCATAGTACACTGATATTTATGAGCAGAAATCATAAATAATTGTCAAATATTCAGTTTCTTCATGTCGATGAAACCTGTACATTGATATGAATGTAATCAAAGTTTGTACATAGTAATACAACAAATCTTGTATATCTTGCATATAGATTTTTGTATTTTCGTGTACAATAATTCTTCTGTATTTTTTATTTATGACGTCTTTTAGACCTCTGCCATTTCAGGATTAGTTTGTTTTGTGATAATAAGTGGTATTTTCAGTTCTTGCATTGGTATGTCCAACTCAAAATTAAGAGAACTTTCTCTTAACTCTTCTGCATGTATTGTTGATACAAAAAGTAATGTAGGAATGGTCAGATATCTCAAGATTATTTCCCAGAGCTTGCCAGTAAAAGAAAAATGTGTACTATTATCAAAGATGGGTACATCTTAGAGAGTTAGAAAATCATAATACTAAAAAAAACAATGTCATTCCGCTTATCTACAATTTCTTTATTTTGTTGTTCAAATTTCAGCAGTTTCAGAGAATGACGCCTCACTGGAGCACTATCCATTTATAGTGACAGAAAATGTTAAAATGTGAATTAATGCCTCCCCCCCCCCTTTGAAGAAGACAGTGTAGAATGTACTCCAACTCGAGTAATATGGTATAGCTATGTAAGCTAAAGTGACTAAGAACAAATTGATTATAGAGGGTCTTTTAATTGCTTAGCCTTCAAATTTCAACTAGTGTAAGGTTGATTCAAAGTTACATTGCAAGATCAAGCAGCTAGTATAATTTATTAAATTGTAACCAGTTCTTTTGTTGTATCAACTTTTAATTTCTGTCGTATAAGTATCGTTACTTATATGGTTCTTTTTTTATCCATCCTATCCCCATCTTCTATTTATTTTGTGAATATTTGCAAAGTCTATCAAACATCCATGGAGGAGGCAGTGTATTTATATTTTGTAAAGTCTCTAAACATGGATTTGATAGTCTTCAAATATATTCCTATGATCTCGTGCATAAAATTGAAAAGTTTTTGCAGTGTGTTACTTTTAGATGTTGGAAAATTGTATAGAGAGAGCGAGAGGGTGGGAGAGGAACAGAGGGAGAGAGGGGGGAGAGGGAGAGAGAGATAGAGGGGGAAGAGAGAGACAGGGAGGTAAGCAAGGGGGGGGGGGTGTGAGAGAGAAAAAATATATTTGGGTGGAGAGGGGTGCTAGAGGCATATTGCAGATCGGTTTGACCGAGTTGAAGGAGGAGGGAGGGAGAGGGAGCGGGACATATTGTACCATAAATTGTATTTAAAAACGAAAATGACACATTTCGATACTTTTCAGATAGCCATGCACTGAGGGGGGGGGGGGTGTGTATGCGAGCTAATTGGGAAACGTCGTCAGTGCTGTCATGACTGGGAACAATGAAATATAATCAATAGTCCTACTCGCCCCTCTCAAAAGTCCTCACAACAAGTAGAACTTTCGACGAGAAATCGATATAAAACTCAATCCATCCCTCCCATTCTATAAGATAGAACACGGCCAATATTCCTCTTCTTACCCAACAAAATTATCGATTTGTAAATTCAAAGGCGGGGACAGCGGTGATCAATATTTCCTGCGATGCCAACCAAATGCTTCGCCATTTTCTTGCGACTTACAGAAACTTCAGTGCTTGCCCGTAGTACCAGTTTAGCAAGAATCTTTATCCAAACTTAGATTGCAATACTAAACGTGAACACGAGAGCAGCGGTAATGCTTTCATTTTGACCAAAATATCGAGGCTAATGGAGAAATGATACTGGTGGACACATTCGAGAATTCAATTTGAAATGACGTAAGTGAGAAAAAGAATCCTCATCGGTTAGTATACATTGCGACATTAGGTCTCATACAATTTTGAAATAGGCCTTCTTGACTAGACATGCTAGATGGATAATCTAATACGGTTTTACGGGATACAATACTCATATCTTCCTAAATGGAAAAGAAAAGATGGATTAATTTAAGATTGCAGTACAATAATTGCACACTTAACACACCGACTCACATTATTGCTATCCATACTGAGTAAACTTCCTAAAGTTTTACTAAATCATCTATTTAACGAGTTCCTTGATGCTAGATAATCATATAAGATAATTGACTGATTTAATATTTACTTGTTTTATCTGCTTCATTCGCTTAATTTTATTTATATATGTTCCGTTGCTCTCTATTTTGTAGACATTTTGATCCATATGGAATTTGTAAGAATTTGGTCAATCTTTTAAGTTTTCGTCCCCACCGGCTATGACAGTATTTTTATAATAATTATCATACATGTACTTCTATACCTACGTGTAAGTATTTTGTATTTGTTTGGATTTTTTATGTATAACTTGCAATTTGCTTCTTTGTTTTTTTTTTATAGAAACGAGAGAAATAAACTTTGACATATGAATTTCAAATAGTCAGTAATATTTTGAGAATTGAATTCACTGTTCACTGGCGAACGGAAACCATCAAAACCTTTTATCGCAAATTATCAATGCTATGATTATTTGGCAGTAGATCAAATTCAATTGTAGAGATGTATGCTGGCAACGAAGTAATCACAATTTTAAGTTTGCTATTTTGTATAAAAAAAACTGATTAAGGATATGAATGCAGGAGAAAAATGATTAAATCACATCAAATTAAAGAACACTCGCTTATTTTTTTTCAATCAAACAATATTCATGGGCGATTTCAATAACGATTTAATGTTCTTATACTTTACTATTTCAATACTCTTTTTAATCCTATAAAGATACTCGCACTGAAAAAAAAACATGTTTCCGACGAAGTCTATTTCTTCCCCTACTGCCCTTCTCGTTCTCGCCCTCGTCTACGCCGAGTTTGTCGTCATCGCTCAGGCGCAGATCGGTTCGGTAACAGTCAGTTGCGACGGTGGCGATGTCGCACTCGGAATGGGAGACTATTTCATCGAAGACAGTCAGATTAGTACCTATCATGCCTACGCTGCCGGACCCGCTGAAAACGGAAGAATTGTTTCAAGCGGTAAGTCGCTTTGCATTGGGCAGAGACAGATCCAAATTCAACAAAGGTGGGCAGGTGGGGGCATTTTTTTTGTTCCAGGAAAATTGACGTGCCCCCCCCCCACAAAATGGGTTTTCACAAGAAAATGAAGGTAATTTTTTTCCAGGAAAATTTGACAGCCCCCCCCCCCCCAAAAGAGAAATCATCTCTTGCGAATGCATGACATATTCCCCTAAAGATATATGTTGGTGCCCCTCAAGGGGGGGGGGGGCACGGGCCGGATGTGCCCCTAGCTGGATCCGCCAGTGACACTCAGCACTTACAAGTTGTCAATATCCCACAGTCACCATAGTAACAGTCAGACACAATGTGCTTCTTAGTCAGTCAATCAATATCAATGAAAGAGTCTGACGTCTTATCAGATAAATACTAACCAAACGATCTCTAGACTCTCCGAAGAACTTCCACACTCCAGCCAATTAAGCAGATGGTATTCCATATAAAATTATATCTAATCAATACAAACCTTATTATTCTTTCTATCTTTTTTTCTTTCTTTTTTCTTCTTTCTTATTTCTTCCTTTCTTTATTTATTTATTTCTTTCTTTCTTTCTGTGTTTCTTTCTGTCTGTCTGTCTTTCTTTCTTTCCTTCTTTCTTTCTTTCTTTCTTTCTTTCTTTCTTTCTTTCTTTCTTTCTTTCTTTCTTTCTTTCTTTCTTTCTTTCTTTCTTTCTTTCTTTCTTTCTTTCTTTCTTTCTTTCTTTCTGTCTGTCTGTCTGTCTGTCTGTCTGTCTGTCTGTCTGTCTGTCTGTCTGTCTGTCTGTCTGTCTGCCTTCCTTCCTTCCTTCCTTCCTTTATCTCCTTCCCTCTTTTTTTTCTTTTCTTCCCCTTCTCTTGCTTTTTTCCTCGCTCTTCCAACTTCTTCATAATTTCCTTAAAAAATCTAAATTGTTTTAGCATTCAACAAGTGCAGGTTTACAGGCTAATTGATAATTAAATCACTGTCTATATTTTCCAGATAACACGTTGTATTGGGCAGGGAAGACAAGTGATAATTACAAGTGGTTTCAGGTTGACCTTCTCGCTCACACAGTTATTTCAGGGGTAAGTCTGAAGATTATTTGTTTACTTTTTATTCATTCTATTGACAAAAAAATGAAATATGAATGCATTTACTATAAATTCAATTTTGCTATTGCGGAGGCAAGAAATTGTATCAAATCGTTCGTTTTCTCTTCTAAACGAGCTTTAATAAGTGTCGTACACTGCAAAAACTCCGGTGTTGATTTAACACCAGCCCGGAATCTATAACTGTCCACACCAGAGAAGTGTTAAACAACACCGGTTTTGGTATTAGTCTAACACCAGATAGGTGTTTATACAACACCAATTAGTAGTAAAACAGCATCGGTTTGATTCCAAACTGGTGTTGTTTCAATACTTCGCTGGTGTGGACATTCCGGGCTGGTGTTAAATCAACACCGGAGTTTTTGCAGTGTAATGTTTAATATTGACAAAATATGTATCGACCATAATTAGGTCTAACCTTCTCAGTATAAAAAGATGCTGATGGTGTAAATATTTAATGTTACACACTGTTACAACTTACAATTTGCCTAAAATCAGAAGTTTCGCGCATGCCTATCATTGATTGCTTGTATACATCATTGTCAATATTATATAATATTTGTCATTGGTATAATCATTCAGATGTACATGAGTGAATCATCATAAGCTCTAAGAGCTTGAGAGCGATGTCTAAAAATACATAAATGGCTAAAAAAAATAATATTAATGATGCGAACATGAAATTAAAGGACAGAAGGAGAGATAGAAAAAAAGAGTATAAGGGGTCGTGAGAAAGAGATGTGATGGGAGTAATTGAATAGAGAAACATGAACAGGACTAGCACTATATGGAATTAAAAAAAATATATATTATCATGTTCTGAAGACGATTATAGAATAAGTATACAAAAAAGAGTATGACCGTATAAGATTTTGAACTCCCAGAATGGAACTCATTTCGTTATGTTTCGTGATCGTAAAAAAGTGCATTGTCCTTTGACATCTCTTTGACCCAGCTCGTAATGGAAGGAAGAATGGAAGATGGCGAAACTTCAAAACGAGTTCTGACTTATTCCATCGAATACAGCAGTGATGGTAGTACCTTTATCGACTATGCAGAAAGCGGTTCAACTGTGGTAATTATTCACCAACTATTCACCGACAAGGAACTATATCACTTCTCAGCCACTTTCTAATTATTATTTTCATCGTTTATTTTGCTAATTTATCAAATAAAAAAACAAAACAAATCTTTGACTTAACGTTTGATTTAAAGGTGAACTCCGGCCTGTTTATGGAGCCAATAACAGAGATGAAAATTATGGGCAACTCGCACTGTTTAACATTATACGCACTTTTATTAAAAAACAACATTAAATTGTCAGAATGATGTCCTGAAAACCAAGAACGCAGTGTTTGGTATACGTTCCGTAAGCGCGGAGCATTTTGTGCTGGTTATATAAACTGTTCTTCCAAACGGATTTTGGAGAAAAAAAATGCAATCGCTCGTACGTTAATTTTAGATCCCAACATCAATTGAAAGTCATGAATTTTATTGCAAAGTTGAAGTTTTATAGGTGGTCTGTAGCTTCGTGCATCAATAATAAGTATACATTGATTTACTTTAGTACAAATTCTATGACATGTAGGTTTGCATCGGAGCTAATTATTGCAAATATTTTTGGCAAGATTCTTGAATTGCTATTAGATCTGTAAAATGGGTTATTTCTTTCATTTTTGTGATTATTTTGTTTAGGTATTTGATGGCAATACTGTAGAAGGGAGCACAGTCAGCGAACAATTTTCAAAAGCTATCGTAGCTCGAACTTTTAGGATGAATATTATTACGTTTCAAAGCAAACCAAGTCTGCGACTAGAACTATACGGCTGCTACCAAGGTAAGAACTCTTAATTGGGCCGCGAAGAGTTACCATAATTGGTCCAATCAACCTTGAACAACTATGAAAGGCCAGCAACCCCAACATCTACACTATAAATGACTTTGTTTGTGCAAAATATTTTCTATGTACTTATGCTGAATATCCATTCATTTATTCAACGTTTTGTTGAAAGTTTAGTGAGCTTATTTTTGTTTACAAAGGAAAATTTCCGGGAGAAAAAACACATTTATCACATTTATTTATTTTCATGCAATTTAGGTTGATCGGATCAATCGTAACTCTTTGTAAGATGAAACCCTGAGATTTGTATATTTGATTCACGAATGATATGCAAACATGATAAATTGTTGCTTTAACATTTCACAGTATGTATTTTTTTGTCTTTCTTAATCACACGTCCACACGTTTGAATTTATAACCATAGGCCCCTATATATCATTTCATTAATATTCGATATAAGATAAAAGAGCTATGTAGATAAAATGCCTTGCTCAATGGCCGTGCCTGGAATCAAACACTAGAATTCCATGGCCTAGAAAGTCAGGCGCCTTAAGTAGACCACTCGGCCAATGCACATCGCCTTTAATCGTAATACTTTATTAACTCACAATTGATGAGATATTAAAAAGCAGCGATTATAAATATTATCAGGTAATTATAAATTCACATTTGATTCGATATTTCAAATTCCCCGTAGGCTACGAATCTACTTCATTATCATTACTGTTTTTTTTTTTCAGCGAGGAGCTGTCTTGAATGGGCATATCTAGATGCTGATTACCAGTCATTGAATGGCTACTTTTGGTCCTCTGGGTCAAATGCTCTACAGTACTACGATAATAAGTATAATCCTATATCGGTCTGCTTTTATGACGACGTAAACGATGGTGAGTTAATTGTTCCCCATTTGTTTTATTATCAGAGTAGCTTCGATTGTTTCGTTTTTATTTTATTCAGTTATTTCTGTTTCTATATATAGTACTGAGCTAATTCACAAATTTCATTTAATGTTTTTACTCGAAGGCCGATCGGCTGATTGTAAATTTGTCGTTGAGATTGTACTTTCGTTGTTGTAAGTTTGTAACAAGTCTTTATAATACGTGACCCTGGTGCTAATCATTCAGATTCAGAGTTCAGCAGGAAAAAAGCCTATATCGTTTAAAATAAAATTATTGTAAAACAGAGATAATTTAGGTTGGATCAAAGAATTTAACAGAGATCATCACAATTCCTTTTCCGTCTTTTGTAGCGATATGGAGATATAATATTTCGAACGCTTAAATTAGTTAGACTGGATTTCTCCTCATTTGCAGATTTTTGGGACTGCACAAGCCCTTTAGGTGTTAGTAATGGCTATATCGACGACTCACAGATGAGTGCTTCGTCAACTCTAGGAAGCAATTACGCCTGGAATGCAAGATACGACGATTCAGGAGGTGCGTACACTTAGAATTATGATATCTGTTTATTACTTAATTGCGATAAAAGCAACCCCCAAACTCCTCAAAACAACGAAAAAGACAAAACACCCCAAAATGAATGAAAAAATACAAATCAATAATAATGATAAAAGTCTGCAAAGTCAATGAAAATAAATATTTAATGAAATGTTCTTGAAAACAAAACAAAATAAACAAATCAATCCAAATATAAAAACAAACGAAACAACGGAATTTAACTTTTATTTTGATGTTAGGAAGTGGCTTACTTGTACCCCAATTTACCGTTTATTGATTATTATTTCATTATCAAATGATTTGAATAAATGATTTTTATTCTTAAACAGTGTGGATGCCAAGTAACAACGCACAAGATGAGTGGCTAGAGATAGATTTCACAACGGATACGTTCATATCAGGGGTAAGAATAAACAAAGTTCGTGTTTATTATTATGTTATTTTGATGTAGAAATAAACATCATGGGATGCAGTACGGATAAGACTGCGGAAAAAGGGCAGAGTAAACTAGAGATGACAGACTTCTTAACGAACATTGTAATCAATTTTAGATAATTCTTGTTGAAGTCAATGGCTTCCTCCCTAAAAAGTAAGAACCCAAAATAATTGAATTCATCGGGTTTTTTAAAGTACTGCCACCCACCCCTCCCCCCCAAACAAAAAAGAGTTAAAGAGGTCTCTGTTCTGTCAACATTTATCACAAATCCTTTTAAAAAGATAAAATTTATCGCTTGATCGTGACTTTTTAGAAATGTTATGCCACCATGGGTGTCGATCACGGGGGGGATGGGGGGGATATATCCCCCCAATATTTCAAGTGGGGGGATGGCCTGTATTATCATCCCCCCCAATAATTCAGGGTAGAAAAATTGTAATAATGATGATGAAAAAATGAAAAGTTTGATAATGATGATTATAGTATGCCATCAATCAGTTTGTTTCCCTCGCAATATTGTTATTAAATAAAAACATTCTTGTCCAGGGCTTTTAAACAGATGGGTGGAGGTTCAAGATGAAAAAGAATGAAATGTTTATGTCCCGGTATATGATATTTTTTAAACACATGACTTAAAAGGACCCTGACGAAAAAAAACTTTTGTTGATTGGGTGTTCCATCCCACCAGTGGTGAATAAATTAATTTTAAGAAATCAATTAATTCAAAAGGGTGGAAAAATAAACGGGTGGAAAAGGGTGGCAAGATAAACAGGGAAACCTCCATGGACGTAAATCCTAGAGGGGTAGATCTTGAAAAAGTACAAACAACTTTTCTCAGATTTACCCCTCCCCACATCCAAGTGCATGATGTTTGTCCCATTTAATCTACAACCCTTTTGAATATTAAACATTTTATCATGTGACTCCATCAGATACCTCTCATGAAAATATTGAGGTTCAGTGAGCTCAATATAATATGATCATATTTTTACAATGCCCATCCAATCGGCTGACAAAAAAAAACGAGGAAAAGGAGAAAAAGAGGGAGAGAGGAAGGGAATGTAATGGGAAAGAAGACATTATTTTCATTATGATGTTAGATTATACTATAATTCTGTTATATTACATAAGACGCATTTTTCATAACTTTATGAAACATAATTTTATTAGGGCCCATGTCTTCATTGTTCCTGGTGCTCACATTGTCTGTTTAACTTTAACGAGATATATAATCCTGTGGCACTAAAACCTCCTGTTTTCAATATACTTCGCACTTCGAATTATTATTTTATGTGCAATAGTATGCTTCTTTTCATGACTACTCAAAGTGATTGCCACATTTTAAGGTCTTAATATAAAACATTTCTTGTCCGTGCTTATGTTCGCATTAGTGAGATATGTCTGCTCTCCATGAATTCCTAGAATCAGTCCTTAAAATGTCCCTTTTTCTGATCTCAATATCAAAACTTTTCAGATCGCGCTTCGCGCTCGCATCATTTGGTTAATGAAATACGTATGGTCTTAGTGAATTCCTACAAACAAGCTTTAGAATGCCCCTTTTCAGGTCTGAATTTCCTAAATTTTCAGCTCGCGCTTCGCGCTCGCAATATTTGATTATTGAGATGCGTATGTTAATAATCATGATTACAATGACTTCATGTGTAATTCTAACAAAATCAGCAAGCGCTTAGCACTCGCATTAGATGACTGTGGTGAGATATGTAGTGGATTCCTTAAATATAGTCCTTAAAATCTCACTGTTTGGGGTCAATATATACAAAAATTTCAGCTCGCGCTTCGCGCTCGCATTGTTTAGCGAGACAGGTAAGTATCATGATTACAAAAAGTTGATTATAATGTCCCTTTTTACGTCCGAATATCAAAAATGTTAAGCTCGCGCTTCGTGCTCGCATTATTTCATCAGTGAGATACATATCTGTTTAATATATGGCACTGTCCTTAAAGTGTGTCTATTAGGTCAGTATACCTGGCAACTGAGCGCGCTCACTAAGTGACTCAAAATTTTTGCTGGTGCCCCCCAATGCCATGACCCACGGTACGCCACTGGGTTTACTTGTAACACAAATTGAATTTTGTGATTTTAGTGGGGGTAATATTGAAAGATCCACATCCACAAGAATATTTGTGTCAATCATCCCCCCAACCAAGAATACCGATCGACACCCATGTATGCCACAATGCCCCTCTCATTTTGTTTTGGCTCATTACGTCAACTCTTTGAATTCGTGATACTGTCAACAAACAAGGACAGCAACGTAGGTACAAGGAGAATTCTTGAGACATTTCTTTTACATATTGTTTGCTTTTCAGTTCAAGACGAGAGGGGATTCGCTTAGCTCAAATCAGTTAGATTCATTTCTTGTGACATACAGCACTGATGGAACCAATTATGATGCACAAACGGAATTCGCTGAGGTCAGTTTCTACAAAATATTAAAATTTCTTCAAAGAGAAATACATTCTTTTGCTTATTTTGATAATTTTTTACTAGTTGTTTTAATTACATTTTATGATTACTGTCTATCCTAATTGGGTTTTCCCACTATTATTGTTATTATTGTGTTTCTTTTATCATTATCGTAATTATTGTCAATATCATTATAATTTTCAGTGTTATGATAATCGTCATCCTTATAGTGTCATCGTTATATTGAGTTTTTTATTAGTGATATTGTGAACATAATTTTAATAGTAATGATATTTATCATCATCAGCATCATCATCATCATCACCATCATCATCATCATCGTCATCATCATCTTTATCATCATCACCACCACCACCACCACCATCATCATCATCATCATCATCGTAATCATCATCATCATCATCATCAACTTTATCATCATCATCACCACCACCACCACCACCATCATCATCATCGATATTGGCAATATTCTAACTGTAATTGTTATCATTTTTACATCAACACTAATCATGCTGTTATCAGTTGTGGTCATAATGTGTGTGTGGGGGCGGGGGGTGTGGGGGTGTAATTGAGTTTTATCAAACGTGTATCAATCTGATATGTTTATATCAACATGTACTCTACTATTCTATTTTTATTTTACCCTCTTTCCTTTTTTTCAAATATCAGCCCCAAGTTATTGATCAATTGTACCTGTACCAGACCCCAATGACAGCACGCTATTTGAAATTTACAGCAGATACGTGGACCGATAATATTGCGCTCGCCGTGGAAGTCTATGGGTGCGGTCATCATGTTCGTAAGTACCTATCGTATACATTTTGTAGTATTGGCTGGTCCTTGAGATATATCTCTTATTTGAATCTTACGCATTTTCCTACCTCATTGTATTACTTTATGGACATTTAATATATCATTTATTAACTTTTATAATCTGTGTATTATGCACAGTATGAGAAAATAAAATTGCTTATCTGTAATGATAATTTGTTTTCTTATAATATACATACATTCATTCTGTATCACATTGATTTCTTCTTCTTCTTCTTACTTCTTCTTCTCCTTCTTCCTCTTCTTCATCTTCTTCTTCCTCCTCCTCCTCCTCTTCTTCTTCTTCTTCTCCTCCTTCTTCTTCTCCTTATTCCTCTTCTTCATCTTCTTCCTCCTCCTCCTCTTCTTCTTACTTCTTCTTCTTCTTCTCCTTCTTCTTCATCTTCGTCCTCCTCCTCTTCATCTTCTTCTCCTCCTTCTTCCTCTTCTTCCTCTTCTTCCTCCTCCTTCTCCTCTTCTTCTTCTTCTTCTTCTTCTCTTCCTCCTTCTTTTTCTTCTTCCTCTTCTTCATCTTCTTCCTCCTCCTCCTCCTCTTCTTCTTCTTCTTCTTCTCCTTATTCCTCTTCTTCCTCCTCCTCCTCCTCTTCTTCTTCTTCTTATATTATTATTATCATTTCTTCTTCTTCATCTTCTTCTCCTTCTACCCCTTCTTCATCAACATTTTCTTCTTGCTCCTTAATGCATTTTGCACTATCTTTAAAGTGGAAATCAACTTATGTATCCTTCTAATCTTGTTTTACAGCTACTGCTTTTCCGACCGTTGGCGCCGATGGTGAGTAAAATCATAACAGTAATGTTGTACATACCAGACGATGTTATAGGGTGTGTATGTGTGTGTGAGGGTGTGTGTGCACGAGGGTGTGCACTTGTGAGGGTGGGTGTGTGTGTAAAAGTTTTGTGTGTGCGCACGTGCGATGTAGGGTGTGTGTGTGAGGGTGTGTGTGTGGGGGGGGGGGCAGGGAAGAGAAGGGCATAATAGGAATGTCACTAACAAATACCCCGGAAGAATATCAAATGACATTAAATTCCAATTCCGTTATTCATTGGAAAATCAACATTGTGTTTCAAAGAAGCCGTAAACTCCAACTACACTCTTATCGTATGCTTGGAAATTTCTGAACAAATATTATTGTTAGACACAACATCTAAATATTGTATTATGAGATCATAACTTCATTTCCATTCGTCAATTTTGTGTTAAATCCTATAAAAGAACTAATAAGTGATGAACAAAACAATCCCATGTTACTAACCATTACTACATTATAAAATTTTACATATTTAACTTAACGGGGTGCCGATGATATGGAATGAAAACGTGTTTTTGTGGATGTATTTTATTGCTACTTTACTCGGAAAATCATTTTGGTCGGAATCCAGACCTAACTTAGAATAACTACCCATTCTTACTTTTTGATGCTCAGAAGAGAAATTCTATTTCATCGGCATGTTTTGTATCTTGAAATATAAAAATCCTAATTTCATAACAAATCAGTTGATGATTGAAGATTTGGTGCTCGATGAACAGAACGTTAGATGATACTCCAGTGTAATCGACATTTATTAAACTTTTGCTTGAGCATTTAGAAAGGCTTAGATATTTTACAGTTCTACGTACGTGTTGACTTGAATGAAACAAAGTTTAATTGTATCTAACTGTTTGTTTCCTTATAGCTACCTCTTCTGCTCCATCATGTAAGTATATATACATATATAAAAACATTGGTCAAAGTTGTTAAGCACTGTTAAGTGTTTTCATTTTACATTATAAAGAGAGACATTTGGAAAAAAACAATGATAATTCACTGAATATATAGCTTGAATCTACATTCATGACATTTGGTTAGCGTGGAGCTTTGAATTTCTTAATCACTTCCTTTTAAAAACACTTCTTGGAAATAATGGATATTGTTAAACGGTTTTAAATATCATAGTTTTGTGTACTGTTACATCCCATAACCAGAACAAATTCATTACGCCTGTCGTTTAACGAGCCAGCTATTTTATTATAGAATTCGAATCCTTTCACTAAACCATACTCAGATACTGATCTTGTTTAACATGGTTATGTTACGATAATTATCAAATATGTGCACAATGTCTTCGCTCCATCAATGTCCTCGCGATGTAGAAACAAAACCAAGGAGCCTCCAAATGCAAAGTAAAAAAGTGACAATTTACCCTTTTTTCGTCATAATGGTTTATCAATATTTATTCAAATGAGAACATTGTTGATATTAAACATGTTAAAAAAGATGTTTTTGAATATTATTTTCATCTTCACTCACATCTGTTTATCTACTTACTTTACCGCTTAGACGGAGACTGCGATGGAAAAGAAGGTTACTTTTACATTGATGAAGATGGTGATGGTAACTCGGATTACACATACTGCACAAGAATGACAGAATATCGTGAGTTTGACTCAATTTGCATTGAAATTTTGCTCGTATCTCATATTTCGAGGCATATATAAAATTAATGTAACTTTTTGAAAACAATTTCTTAACAACAAAAAATAATATATCATATACATGTTTTTTTTAAATCTTTATCTAACTTTAAGCTTTGAATTAATCAATATAATATTAAAAACGGTTAAGATAACGTTAAGATTAACCTTATCGGAAAGAACACAGCTAGTGTCCCGCGGTGTGTTCCCCAATGTGTTCAAAGTGTGAAACACAATATGAAATCACCATCACACTGTTAAATTTGAGCATTTCAACAGTGTGAATCACATATTCACATCGTCGACCATGTGAACACGCCGTGGACAGTCACACTGTCGAGATGTTCAGTGTGAAAGTTTCTTCACACTGCTGTATTTGGGCATTTTAACATTCTTTCCAGAAAATAACGCCGTTGAACAATTATTTTCATTCGAAGTTAGAGCTCTCCCCCCCCCCCCACTTCGTTGGTCCATTTTGAGTTGTGTTTTGAAATGACCACCAGTCTCGGATTGCGACTCAGGCTGGAGGTATATTGTGCCCTCTACGTTCATATCTACTGTGGATTATTATAGGCCTTTATACTGAAACATTGTGACTCCTTTGAGGTTAGAGACCTCTCCTCCTCTTTGTTGGTCCATTTGAGTGGCGTTTTGAAATGATCACCACTCTAGGATTGCTACTCAGGCTGGAGGTATATTGTGCCCTCTACGTTCATATCTACTGTGGATTATTATAGGCCTTTATACTGAAACATTGTGACTCCTTTGAGGTTAGAGCCCTCTCCTCCTCTTTGTTGGTCCATTTGAGTTGCGTTTTTAAATGATCACCACTCTAGGATTGCTACTCAGGCTGGAGGTATATTGTGCCCTCTACGTTCATATCTACTGTGGATTATTATAGGCCTTTATACTGAAACAATGTGACTCCTTTGAGGTTAGAGACCTCTCCTCCTCTTTGTTGGTCCATTTGAGTGGCGTTTTGAAATGAACACATGACTAGGATTGCTACATATTATGCTGGGGTATATTGTGCCCTCTACGTTTACATCTACTCTAGATTATCATTATACTGAAACAATGTGATTGATTCAGACGCGGATCCAATGTCGTCAAAATTCTAATCACATTGATCAGGGGCCCGTAACACGAAGCTAAGCAATCACCGTAGAACATTGTTTTTGCGATTGATCGCATTGTACTACAATGTACAATTAATCTTGGAAATCAAGCGTATGATTAATGACTTATCTTTGTGTTACGGGACCAGGCATCTTGTACAAGTTTGACTAATGGGAGCAACCAAGCCCCCGAAGCTACCGCCATTTTGTTTAATCCATTAGAAGCTAAAATATATTATAAGGTCTTTGGGAGCAACCTGGGAGCAACACACCGGTGTGTTGATTCAGTTGGTAGAGCGTCTGTCTCACAACCGGGAGGTCGGGGGTTCAAACCCCGGCCGCGTCAGACCAAAAGACGTTCAAAGATGGGAGTTGCTGAACCCAGTTTGGGGTTCAACGATTAAAGGGATAGAGCCTCGTCGATCTGGCGCTGCACAGTGGCTGCCGGGCCAACGATCAATTATTGGGCAAAGCAAGTTTTCGGAGTATTTCATTTCTGGTGTCTATTTCGAACAATAAAATGGATTTCCATCATTTTTTCATCATTGCAAGTAACTTGCGATCAATTGCAGATATATTCAGGGTCCCCCATATCGATCACAAGTTTTGATTTTTTTTAAACAAACAAACAAACAAGTGCACACCTAGTTACCAATAATGCATATAGCATTTTCATTTATTTGAAAGCAAGATGAAAGAGCATTGTAGATTAAATGCCTTACTCACAGGCATAGGTGCCACGGCCGAGGATCGAACCCCGGACTTTCCATGTATAGCCAGGCGTCTTAGACCACTCGGCCACGGCACCGCCAAGTTTTGAAATTAATTGCAAGTTTGAAATGGATTGCAGATCTGCTTCTTGTAACATGTTAAGTTGACACTGGATGACACAATACATTTTCAATTTCGTTACTAAGCTTCCGTTAATAATCTCTAGTGGTCTATCTCGTTAATGTTTAATCATCCCTGTCGTTTTTCCCCTTCCCCGCTACTCATTCATGTAGTCTATGACACGTGTTATAACGCGCTGGGCATGGAAGATTATACCATTGGAGACGATCAGATAACGACGTCAAGCGACTCCGCCAGTCGCTTCGGAGGCCATAATGCACGATTGAATGTACAGTCAGGGGGCAATGGCTGGAAGCCAGCTACCCAGGATGCGAACCAGTGGCTTTTGGTTGACCTCGGGACCTCCGGCAGCATCCCACTCGTCACCGGGGTAAGTCGTGATGGCCGTCGTCATCGTTGATATCGTACACGGATGACATATTTTATATCTATTTCAATTATAAGAATGTGTGTGTGTGTGTGTGTGTGTGGAGGGGGGGGGGGTATGTTCAGAAGAATGAAGTTATAGATTCTGTTCCCTTAACACGCTTAAAGTCAACATCCATAGAATTATAAGCCTATGCTCTTTAGCTCATCTCGTCTCCGGTCGCTATATCTTTCTTATATCAAGGCCATGTGGAATCCTAGGCCCGCCTTTTTTATAGGGTTTTGATGAATGGAAATGTGATTATGATTTTAGAGTATTATCAGAGGTGGACATAGGACTTTTCCGAAGGGGGGGGGGCCTGGCTTTTTTGCTAACAAAATCAATTGAGGGTTATATCTATGTTCAAGAATAAAAAAAAGGCAAAAAAGCAACAACAACAAAAAGAGTGGCTCTTCACTGAATAGGCCCGACATTTCCAACCAAAAACACCTTTTTCATGGCTATCTAAATAGTGGGCGGGTGGGACGGATATGCATCTCCGATCACCTATAATTTGGTAATCCTACAATAAAATTTCTTCAAAGCTTTCCACGAATACATTTGAAGTGCGAGTGGGCTCAGTAGTATGGGCTTACATACGACTACTTTCATGACATGATTTCTATTGTAATTATACCATGAAATGTTACATCATTTTTCATTTGAATTAGGTTGGTACCCAGAGTAGAGGCAAAAATCATGCAGAGTTTGTGACGTCACTGAAGATAAGCCATAGTGTGGATGGACTTTCGTTTACTACCATACAAGATGACAGCGGAGACAGGGTATGTCATTGGATAATTATTATACAATAAGAAGTTAACAAACATTTTGAAGGAGAAATTAAACGTTCCATGATTGCCTAGTGCGGAAAAAATGAGTAACAACGATTTTTTTTATAAAAACATCCATATTAAAGTAACACCGATATAATTATGTGAAGCTTGTTATCAGTATATTGCTAAAATAGTAATCCTTTAATGCTTGTGGTTCTTTTTAAAGATATTTACAACCGAATTAATTGTTGAAACTGAAGTGTTTTTTTTCGATAGAGCTGATTAGGAGAAATAGCTTTAGTCGTATTCGACAGGCTTACCTCAGAAACGTTTAGAACATGAATGTTTATTAATCATTGGTGAAACATTGAAATAGTAAGAGATTATGCCAAGCTTGTATTGTTTGTGAATTATGAATAGTGACAGTAAAATGCTACACAGTCATTCAATATGATAATTTATATCAATTGTCAAACCCGAGTGGTTTGTCTCCCCTTTAACAGGTTTAAAGGAGAAGTTCTCCCTGACAAAAAGTTTATTGTAAAAATAGCAGAAAAATAATTAAAAAAATACTGCCGAAAGTTTGAGAAAAATCCATCAAAGAATGAAAAAAAGTTATTATGATTTTAATCATTTGATTCGTGACGTCATATGCGAGCAACTTTCCTACATATCGTATGGTAAAACAAAATCATTGAAATATCTTTTTCTCAGAAAATCGAAAATGGCCTTTTACTGTACCTTAAATATATCAATAGACAAATCATTTCACATCAATTTCTAAAAAGAAAGACAAAAATAAGTCCTCACGAACCATTAAAAAGTTGAAATTTATGCATTTTATATTACATAACATATGGGGCAGCTGCTCGTTTTAGACGTTCTAATAACTTATTTAATCTTTAATGGATTTTCCTCAAACCTTTAATATTTTTATGAAATTGTCAGCTATTTTTACAACAATCTTTTTCAGGGTGAACTTCCCCTTTTAAGCCATAGCTTGTGACAGGATGAAAAAACACAACAAGTAACAACAATTAGATGTGCGATGTTAGAATCACATTATATTATAAACACATAATATCATACTATGGCATTTATGATGTAAACATAGATCATAATGTATGATTTATAATGCTCAAAATGCAATCTGTAGAGTGCTCAATGCGCAATGACAAAAGAAAAGGAAATGTATATAAAGCAATTAAAGACAATACTCGAGGACATAGGAAGCATTAAAAAGACGGCTTTGGATTGTATCATATTTATAATATAACCAATGAAAGTACTATCTAAACAAACTCAATAACAGTATCACACCAATTGTGATTTATTACTTGAAACTGTCGCAGTTTCTTTTTTTAATTGACCTTATTTACGTTTCATTTTATTTTGTATCTCTTTATTATTTTCATATCTACCCTCCTTGATATAAAAAGGTTTTCGATGGCAATACCGAATATGGAACGGTCAAGTACCTGTACTTCGAGACTGCTGCCCACGCCCGCTTCGTGAGGTTCGAACCCCAGACATACTCGGGTGCATTGTCTATGCGAGTCGAGGTCTACGGATGCCGAAACAGTACGTATAGACCAATTGACGTAGATGGCAACGTAATTATGAAAGTATAGTGGCACTTGATACTGAACTCCAGCTATTTACGAGCGTTTAAACCTGCTTTTTGAATGATCAGCAAAAAAAATGTCTGAAATCTATCTGAAAGAAACGTGGCCACTCATCGACTACTTTAAATGGAGATTTAAATATTCAGTTTATCGAGGGCAGAGATTTAATAAAAACGTCAATGATATAATACCCCAAAATGTATTCTAATTTCAGATATAGATTATAAATATACATACCAACATATATATATATATATATATATATATATATATATTTATATTTTTATGTGCGTGCCTATTAATTTACGTCCGTGGAGCGATTAAGTCAGTTTGGTCTAATGACTAAAATCAGTGGAATACTAGCTTTTGGCTGATTATAAAATGAAATCCTTTTTTAAGGTCTGTCTACATTTTATCTTCTGAATTTTTTCTCCTCACTCATCATGCTCTTTT
Source organism: Lytechinus pictus (assembly GCF_037042905.1). Taxonomy (NCBI): domain Eukaryota; kingdom Metazoa; phylum Echinodermata; class Echinoidea; order Temnopleuroida; family Toxopneustidae; genus Lytechinus; species Lytechinus pictus. Next base: position 2,650,294 of record NC_087261.1, read on the forward strand.
GGTTGTTTCACCCTTAGGTCTTGTGTCATCAGAGAACGTTTTGGATGAATCAAGCAGCAGCTCCGGCTGGTATTACACGTCTGGGTCATCGTGGGACTTTAAAACGACAAGTAAATTAAATGAACTTTTGTTTCTCTCATCTATGAAATAAAAAGGAATATTCATCTCGGAAGACAACTTGACTCTCTAATCTAATTCATATACATTCACTGTTGTATATTTAGTAAAATAAGTTTTTATTTCATTTCATTTATTTACATCTCCAACATTTACAATATGTTTTGTTCCATACATCATAAGTTGATACATAATCAATAGATCAAGTAAAATTTATATAACAATAATCAAGATAACTATTCACACAGGTTGGATATGCAGGAGGCTGCTGAAAAGCGGAGCTTGTAGAGTGCAGCCTCTTAATAAAATATTCGTATAAAGTTTTGATATACTCACGAAATCAGTAAAAATATAAAACACTGATATAATACATATTTTGTAATCATCGTCCATATCCTCAATAGTTTCGGATACTTGAACATCAGGGGAGCGTTTCATCAACATTTATGTCCGACAAGTTGTCAGATCTGACAACTTTCTTTGTTTTTGAATCCCTGAGAAGCATTGTTACTATGGTAACTCTTGAATAGAACAGGACTTGTTCTTCAGCTCCTTTCATAAACCCCCCCCCCCCACCTGAATCACAGCTAATTGTTGAATTATTTAATTTCTGTTTTTCCTTGTTTAGTTGATGGTGCGTATGTCAACCAGGATGACCTCGCTTCACTCAGTGGTGTGACTATGAGTGCGTCAAGCGAGAAAAGTGGTAATGAAGCGACAGAGGGCGTTCTTGATAATTCCGGTAATTAATGTTCATTAAATATAATTAAATTTCATTTCATTTCGTGGCGTACAGAGGGGGGGGGGGGAGTTGGGAGCGCCTCCCCCCAAAAAATCACAATAAAGAAAAAAAAATGATAGAAAAGGAAAGAGAGAAGGGTGAAATATAATGTTGTTTTCCTTTTCTTGTTCGGAGCTTTTCGATTTCGCACTTAAAATAAATTGGGAAAATTGAAATAAAACTGAAGTGAATAAATAACTTTTGTGACTTTTTTAAAACCCTGAGCATTTATCCTGATTTGTCTCTTTCTATGCAGGATGTTGGGTCCCAAGTACGACCAATGCTAATGAATGGCTGCAGTTTGATTTTACTGTTGGTACAGTCATAACAAAGGTAAGTATTTGTTACAGATCAGGGTCAAGTGACACTAATGAAAACAATCAATGTTGATCACAGTTCTGGCTGGTGTTCAGTATTATGATCAATATGCGCATGCAACTGTGAGTGTGATTGGCCAATTTCATGTTTAAATCGATTTTAAATCCTACTATAACGGAGCGGAGAACAAGGACAAACGGATTTTTGGTGATTCATGCGTTAATTGTAGCATCAATCAAAACCGTGAGGGGATATTATTCCGTCGCTACGCCAGACTATCAGTGAATAGCAATTCCTCAGTTTAACAGATACACCATGATTGTCACCAAATGAATTAGCTGAGCGGTGTTAAGGCCGAAAACATTATCTTCGCGAAATCATACATGTATAGGCCTGGCTATATCAACGGCGACCCGACAATTGCTCCGTCGACAATTGCTACGCAAAATAAGACAATTGCTCCGCCGACAATTGCTCCGGACAATTGCTCCGCCGACAGTTGCTCCGTCGACACTTGCTCCGCCGATATGTGCTCCGTCGACACTTGCTCCGCCGATATTTGCTCCGCCGATATGTGCTCCGCCGACATGTGCTCCGCCGACATCTGCTCCGCCGAAAATTGCTCCGCCGATAATTGCTCCGCCGACATCTGCTCCGCCGAAAATTGCTCCGCCGATAATTGCTCCGCCGACATCTGCTCCGATTATACGACAATTGCTCCGCGACAATTGCTCCGCCGATATTTGCTCCGATTATACGACAATTGCATGAACATCTTATTTCTCCAAGTTGGTCCACGTTAAATGATAAGAAATTCATCCTGATACAAATTGTTTTGTCGTTGTTTTGTTCTTGTTATTCGTTAATGTTTTATTTACTTTATTCTCCCCCTATCATCACAGCTTTCTGCTTAAAAAACAAAACAAATTGTTCTCCCTGCCGCTGCCACTTGACAAAGTAACGGAGAAGGGGAATGACACACTCCCCATTGAAATTGTGAATCTGGATTTTTGTCTCACCTGCATAGCAGAGTGAGACTATAGGCGCCGCTTTTCCGACGGCGACGGCGGCGGCGGCGGCGTCAACACCAAATCTTAACCTGAGGTTAAGTTTTTGAAATGACAGCATAACTTAGAAAGTATATGGACCTAGTTCATGAAACTTGGCCATAAGGTTAATCAAGTATTACTGAACATCCTGCCTGAGCTTCATGTCACATGACCAAGGTCAAAGGTCATTTAGGGTCAATGAACTTAGACCATGTTGGGGGAATCAACACCAAATCTTAACCTGAGGTTAAGTTTTTGAAATGACAGCATAACTTATAAAATATATGGACCTAGTTCATGAAACTTGGCCATAAGGTTAATCAAGTATTACTGAACATCCTGCCTGAGCTTCATGTCACATGACCAAGGTCAAAGGTCATTTAGGGTCAATGAACTTTGGCCGAATTGGGGGTATCTGTTGAATTACCATCATAACTTTGAAAGTTTATGGATCTGATTCATGAAACTTGGACATAATAGTAATCAAGTATTACTGAACATCCTGTGCAAGTTTCAGGTCACATGATCAAGGTCAAAGGTCATTTAGGGTCAATGAACTTTGGCCAAATTGGGGTATTTGTTGAATTACAGCCATAAATTTGAAAGTGTGTTGGTCTAGTTCATAAAACTTGGACATAATAGTAATCAAGTATCACTGAACATCCTGTGCGAGTTTCAGGTCACATGATCAAGGTCAAAGGTCATGTAAGGTCAAAGAACTTTGGCCACGTTGGGGGTATTTGTTGAATTGCCATCATATCTCTATAAGTGTATTGGTCTAGTTCATAAAACGTGGAAATAAGAGTAACCAAGTATCACTGAACATCTTGTGCGAGTTACAGTAGTTTTCAAAATCAGCACTGCTGCTATATTGAATCGCGTGATGCAGGTGAGACGGCCAGAGGCATTCCACTTGTTGTTTTATTATATTATATTATTATCATTGGTTTCACTCCGGTCTTGAGCGGGGAGAGAATGGGGGGGGGGTGCTGGACACAATATCTCTTCTGCTTTCCAGCAACTTATACACCATACATTCGCGCGGGCTCTCTCTCTCTCTCTTTCTCGTTTTGTTCTTTCACGTTGTTTATTTTTATTGGTGACCGCTTGATTTATTGTATATTTATCAGTATTATAATTATTAATATTTTTATCAATAATTTTTATTTACGTCTTCGGCCTTATCTACCCTTGCACTTTTTTTCCTTCAATTTGTTTCAAACGAAAGTATGATCATCACTGGCGTACAGATGGGGGAGGGGCGTGCTAGGGGTCACGGATCCCCCCATTCTCCCTACCAATGAAAAAAAAAAGAATAAAGGAAAGGAAAATAAATGTCATCCTTGTCTCGCCCCCTCCATTTTTTGTTGTTGGCTCATTACGCTACTGATGAGTTACTATAAAACTAGACTTCGGTTGTATTTTTGTTCTATTCTGTGCAATAGCGACAATATAAATATATTATAATAATTGAATATATGTATGTATCTCTCTCATTACGTCTAAACAAATAATGTTATTTTTAAAAGACAATAATATATATACCAGCAATAATATAGTTACAAATTCATGAAACCCAATACGCATCTCACTTAATTTATAATGTAAAAAAGGGGCCTAAGCTTTCGATCCTAGCAGAATCTTCGTCGGAGGCAAAATGGCAAACATATAAAGTGGAACAACCATAATATAGACCACAAACAAGCTACAGCAACACTAGAAACAAGGAGACAAAAGGGGCATTAGTGAGTAGAGAAGACCAATCAGGTTAGTGAAGGGGATGAAAGAAAAGGAGTAGGCAGACACAAAGGGAAGTTAGTCTAAGTAAGGCCAGTAAAATACCTCAAGCCAAGAGGGATTAAAATAATGAGGCAGGCAACATCAAACAGGATCTGGAACAAAACAGTGATAATGGGATGAAAAACAAGAGAATTAGTGAGAGGTGGGTCAAACAGGTTACAAAGAAAGGCTTAATAAACTGGTGCATAAGAGTGGGGGGAAAAAGGAAAAGAATGGGGAACAACTGATAATGTGCAAAAGACATATAAGTATATATGATAAAGCATTAAACAAACTAAGAGAAGAAGGTAAGTGTAAATATGTATCTATAAGTGATATGTATATAAATATATCCAAAAAAGAAATGTATATGAAAAAATATATAAATACACATATGGTGTAACTGATATTGTAATCCGCTAGGTGTGACGGGAAAAAAACATAAGACTATATAGTAGGAGAAGAAGAAAAAAAAAAGGAAAAAAAAAAAAAAAAAAAAAAAAAAAAAACCTGCATATGTGAAAAAGAGGAAGCAAATTGCCTAAAAAGGTAAAAGCAAATATGGAAGAGAGGGGGTGTATTATGAAGAAACCATAGTATACATGTAAATAAGCAAATGTGGTAAATCTAAAAGAGGTGAGTGGAGAAAAAACAAATATATATATATATAATAATTATTATATCGCCTGAATAAGGAAGGAAAAATTGGAGCTGAGCTTGTATGAGATATGGGAGGAAAGTAGAGTAAGAAACTATAATGTAACTATTCAAAAGAGCTGAGGGGAAAAATTATATGTATATATAAATTGAAAGTGGATAGGAAAGAAAAATCAGTCGTTCCCCTCTTGGATGTTCAGGCCATGAGGTTGGGTGGTGCGAAGTCGTCTCATCCAGAGCTTCTCCCTGCTAGTACGGACTGAGTCAGGACGGGTACCGAAAGATTCGATGCCCTGTAGCATCATGTCAGTGATGGAGTGGTTGGGGAGGTTAAAATGGCGGCCAACTGGAGTGTCCAGCTTTGCTGTGTTGACGGTGGATCTGTGCCCGTAGAATCGTTTCTTGAGTGTGGTCTTGGTTTCCCCTATGTATTGTACCCTACAAACTCTGCAAGTGATGAGATATACAACATTAGTGGTAGTGCATGTGATGTTGCCCTTGATTTGGTGAGACAGGCTGGTAGAGTTGCTGGTAAAAGTATCGCCCTCGTGAAGGTGTATTTCACATATGATGCACCTGTTGCTGGTGCATTTGAAGGTGCCATGCTGTATGGGAGAAGAATGGTTAGTGAGGGAGGGCACTTCAGCACGAACAATGAGGTCCCTGAGATTCGGTGGGCGTCAGTATGCTAGAAGGGGAGTATCGGGAACGGCCTGTTGGAGACGATCAGAATTAAGTGTGTAAAATGTGGTGGTTATCAAACAGGATTTTGCGGAGAGGGGGTAGATTGGGATGGAAGGTGGTCACAAGCGGTATTCTGTCGGTGGTCTCCTTGTCACTTTTTGGTTTGAGAACTTCAGATCTGGGGAGAGAACGAACTTTGTTAATTGCCAGTTGGACTGCCCTGGCCCCGTGGCCCCTGGCACAGAGATGTTTCTGTTTTATAATGCGAGCACAAAGCACGAGCTGTTAATGACCTGGAAAGGGGACATTTATACGCTTTTTTTTAATTGTAAACATGAAGCATATCTCGGGGGGGGGGGGGAGATATCTCGTAAAAGAAATGAGAGCACGATGCGTTAATTGAATATTTTTGATATATTTACCAGAGTTACAATTCTATATATTTCTTTTTCTTTGTGTTATTTCTTTCGACAAACTGTAATTGAAGTATTGAAGAGTATATAGGCTGTTATGCCTGCTGATCATGATAGAATGTGGATTATTTTGCTGATTCATTAGATCTTAACATGTGTTCTTTAAATTTGGTAATTTGGGTACATGTTAGAAACACAGGCATTGTGCATTCAGATGCACATTGTGGAAATGAGATTCAGTATTCCTTGCAGCTAAGAAAGGTTTTGAAAATGACACTACTCTCAATTACATGTATACTGTGTCCATAGTTGCGAGTGTGTGAAAATGAAGGTGTTTGCAGTCATTAAAGTGTAGTTTTGGTTGGAAAACGTTAATAAAACTGTCGGGAACGTACAGTCTTCATGATTTCATTTATCTCATGTTCTGATCAGTAAATCAAATAAAAAAAATTATAATGACAAGAACTTGTTAAGTTTATCCTTCTATTTCAATCCCATGAATAAACAGAAATCGCGATATTCAGAAATGATAAGTCATACACCTCCTTTTTTCCTCAAGCTCTCACTCCCTCCCCCTCTTTCTCTCTCTCTCTCTCTCTCTCTTTCCCTCCATAACCCTTTTCACAATCATTTTTGTTTGATTTCCGCATAAGCAAAACGACGACGGCAATGATAATGATGGTGATGATGAAGATGCTGATAATGATGCTGATGATGATAATGGTGGTACAATGATAATGATAATAAGTACATGAACACACGTTTTCTTCTCATATAGTTCATTCTTGGAAAATACATAGGCGGCTATATACACATGAAGGTATATCATTTATAAAAGAAAATCTTGTTTGATTGATTTTTTTTTTTTTTTTGAAACTACGTGTAAAATTATATCCCCCATCAACAACAAATTGTTACTTACATTATAACATCATAATGAATATAATTCGACTATTGGCGGACCATATTTAGATTTAGATTAAGATTTATTCATTTTCCGTTCACAAAGCACAACAAAATCAAAGTAACAATACATAGTCAAATTTAAAGTACAATATCAATCGGAATAATGCATAAGAATTAGAACGTATAAACAATGAGAACTAATGCGAACTAAAGTAACCTTGACTAATAACTATATAAAACAGAACATATGGATTTTATTTTTGGATTATTTAAAAAAAAATTAATTATCCTTTTTCTATCAGTGAAGAAAACAATCATGATCAACATAAAACAAAAAAGCAACTCACTATTATATACAGTATTATCATAATCTAAAAACCTACGGTGTGTATGACATGATGTGGATGTGGAGACCAGACTGAGAGCACTGTGTGTACGAGAGGATATGGAAACCAGAGTGGAGGGGTGTGCCGAGAAGGTGACACGACATGTAGCCTTTCACAAGTTGGTATTTTCTTGAATATTAATTTTTACTTACTGAATGTCTTGGTCATGTTTGTGTCGCACAAAATTTGCCGACAGTAAACATTTTGCGTGACTACAGTACAGGTTTTCGACAAAATAAGGTTGGGTATACCGTTGAATTTCACCTGGAGCAAATGTCTCCACTTCGGAGCATATTTCGGCCAGTCTGAGCGATTTTGTTTCTACTGTTATAACATGGAGCTATATATGGTTATAATAATTACATGAAAACGCGTTTTTTTCTTCTTTTTAATCGCCAGGCACGTAATAAAACTTACACAAATGCTCCCCCCCCCACCATGAATAAGTATTAAGAATATCTCTCCCTCCTTTGTGCTTACCCCTTTTTTCTATTTCTTTCTATATGCATGTATCAGGGGCCGCGGAGCCGGGGGGCTTTAGCCCCCCAATTTTCCAAAGCCGTGTACAAAAAACGTAAGAATGATCATATGATTGTGATTTTTAGCATGGACAGCCCCCCACTTTTGACTCAGCCCTCACTTTGAAAACCGTTCCGCGACCCCTGTGTATGATATGTAATATATCATGCAAGCATAGTTTAAGTTTACTTTGTAAATTCATGGAGCTATGCTCCATGGTAAATTGACGCCTTCAGCCTGTGCTACCATTGTTATGCGTATGAAAGTAGGAATAAAAAAAAAATCATAATTGTCGCATTATCGGAGCAATTAACGGCGGAGCAGATGTCGGCGGAGCAATTATCGGCGGAGCAATTGTCGTATAATCGGAGCAGATGTCGGCGGAGCAATTATCGGCGGAGCAATTGTCGGCGGAGCAATTTTCGGCGGAGCAGATGTCGGCGGAGCAGATGTCGGCGGAGCAAATATCGGCGGAGCAAATATCGGCGGAGCAAGTGTCGACGGAGCACATATCGGCGGAGCAAGTGTCGACGGAGCAACTGTCGGCGGAGCAACTGTCCGGAGCAATTGTCGGCGGAGCAGTTGTCGTATTTTGCGTAGCAATTGTCGGCGGAGCAAATGTCGGCGGAGCAATTGTCATGGAACCATATCAACTGAAAGAGATAATTGCTAATTAAAAGCTTTTTATAGAACTCGCGATATTTTTATCCTGGGTTCAAGATGATCAGTCATGCCAGGATTTTCCAAAAGAGAGGCAGATTTTCCCGAGGAAAAATGTGACAAGCAAAATGAAAAAAAAAAGGTTTTCAACAAAAAAATAACATTTTGTCCACAAAAATAATTGACAAGCAAAAATAAAAGAGAGACAAAAGGTCTTCACTTTCAAAAAGGTATTTATTGTGTCTCTCAGGGGGGGGGGGGGCACGGGACGGCTTTGCCCTCCCACGTGGATCCGCAAGTGAGTCATACCCCCACAAGCAGATCTTCAAGGGGGGCATATGCGATTATCCCCATCATGTTCAAGTAGTGAATATTAAGAGTGGAAAATAAAGGGGAAACGAGGGTGAAAAAAAATCATGGCTCAACTCTCTCCTGGTTATCCAATATCATTTGTTGTAATGATGGCTTTTATCAGTATTGCTGTCAGCGTTGGAGTTCGAAGTCTGAAAAAAATATGTTGAAAGGCCCCTTTCATATTTGAAGATTTACTATAATTTCTGTGTGGGCCTACACGTCTTAGTAATGCTAGAACGATGAATAACCTAACTTGACAATTTTCCTTTGTGTGAGGGTGTGTGTGGGCGTTTGTGTGTGAGGGTATGTGTGTGTGTGTGTGTATGTACTGAAAAGTCCTTCACTGGTAAAACATTTTTACATTACAATTTAAGGTTGATCAGTGATTATTAAGAAATGATGAATATACTGTACATAATTTCTTCCACAGATTGACATGCAAGGACATCAAAGTAGTGCTAATAAATACGTGGAGAGTTATAACATCTTGCACGCAATGAGCGATGATTCATTCACAACCTTCCAATACCTAGGATCAGATTATGTAAGTGCTATCCAAGGTGATTTGTTTTCGTTCGTTATTTAAAAAGAAATAAAATCAATCACCATGGTGTGTTAGTTCAATAACCTTAAATTTCATTATTGATTAATATGATATTAGTAGTACATGTAAATTTGACATGTTCAGTGGATAAGAAGACATATTACAAAATGGAGAACACCTTGCACGGTCCGTTAGAAAATATAGACATTTATAGCTCTCTTGTCCAACTGTTATCTTTTGATATTTTTTTTGTCGAATATTTGTCGTCAAGTTTCTCAGAATTTTTGTTTTTATCAGAATGAATTTAATAACAGAGTTATGAGTTTTTCCTTTTGCTTTTTTGGTCGAAATCAAAAGCAGAAGGCTGTCAGATTTTTCAGTGTATTTGAGCTGCTTGAAATGGATGATCAAACATTATTTTATTTTTGTTTATGTATTTCATTTCATAGCTTTTCATTGGAAATGACGGATCGGGAGTCGATGTTATATCATCTGCATTTTTCAATCCTCCACTCATTGCACGCTACGTTCGAATAGCCCCTCAAGCTTGGGGAAATAGTATTGGATTAAGAGTGGCTCTATACGGTGTACAACATAGTAAGTAGCAACCCCAAACTATGACAAGATACAAGATACACTGTAAAAAATATTGGCAAACTTTTTACCACCACGAGGTTAAGTATTTTTCCAACCAATTTGGGGAAGCATTTTTCCCAATACGGGAAGTATATTGTCCAGTAAGGTTAAAAAATAAGCAGCAATTACTTGAAAATGGGCAAAATTTTCATCACACTGGATGAATAAAAATGCCCCAAAGAAATGCCTGATGTTGGTTGGACACATAATTACCCTCATGGAGCACTTTTACCCAATATTTTTTAGAGTGTACAAGATATTAATTTTGTCTTCGCATACGTGATGATTACAAAGAAATTTGTTTTCCACTAGTATAATTATAATAAACATGCATGAACAAAACATAAACAAAAAACAAATAAATTACTCAATGCCATTTCCCCTTGTCGAATAGTTCAATAGATTCATCACCTTTCACTGTGACACAATGTCAGCATATAGACATACTATATAAGATGGTTTGTATTATATATATTTTTAGTTTTGAGTAAGTTATCGATTTATTTTTGATGTTTTTTTTAAATTAAATCCAGGTGCTACATGCAGAGAATGGGAAACAAATCAGTACAATGCCGTTACGACAGCCGGTTATTATCTTTATACAGACCTCACAGATCCAATCTACTGCCCGATAGACAACTGTAAGTACAGGACTATCCTTTTGGCCATTGTTATTCAACTTTAAGACAAGTAGTGAGCATTTAATTTAAGACAGATCCAGATCAAAATAAAATATATGTATACATTTAAAGAGGGACTACTAATTTGTAGGCCCTATACTGGGTTGACTAAAGCAAACTTGCTGAAGTGACTGGTTCCCGAAACTAGTTAGCTCAGTACAACTGATACCATTATTTTCACTTGGTAACCAGCAAGCATACTGTGTTCAAGTCGAATTTGACTCGAAAATATTCAAGTGTGACTGAATGTGACTGAGCTCAGTGACCCTTTTCTAGTCGAATTTGACTCGAAAATATTCAAATGTGACTAAAGTAACTGAGCTCCAGTGACCCTTTCATATCTCGTCAGTTTAAACTAAGTTGTTTTCGCCAGTGCAATTTTGGGCTTACTAACACCCCGAACAGCTCCAAAAAAAAAAATATATATATATAGAGGAAACGCCTTAATGAGAGAGAACGAGCATAATGCGTCAGGCGATACAGTGATTTTTATTTAACATTTTTTTTCTAATCCCACTACGGACCACAGCGCCCGATTATAGTAGCTGTAAGGACTACTATGACGCAGGATTTACAGACAGTTACTACTACGTCTTAAACCCGACGGGAGGCTCGTACGACGCTACCATCTTCGTCCATTGTGACTTCACATCCGTCCTCAACAATGATGTTGCTATGGTAACCGTAAGCAGCGATTTGAATGGTTGGAATTTCCTCCAGTCTTACGATGGGAATTATTCCTCGAGTGTTACATATAGCTCAAATGCAGCCGGTAAGATCATGAAGATGAGAGATAATTGTAAATAAAAACACTAATCATTGTCAGTCACTTTTGACATGCTTGACATAATCTGGAAAAATTAAGGAATGAATGGAAAATTGAGTTATCACATACTTACACAAATAATTAAATACATAATAAATATGACTGGATTAATGACTAAATTGATATATGTATGTATTAATGGATAGACAAATAAGTTAAAACACATATAAATAGATAAATAAATCAATAAAGACGCATATAACTAAATAAAGAATATATCAATAAAAGTTAGATATGCAAGGGATGAATTATATAGATTTCGGCTAGAAACCTATTGATTTCAACCACAAGAATAGCAGGGTGAAGCAACTTGCGTTTCATTATCACAATGATTCATTGTCATAATCGTTTTTATCTTTATCATTTCTAGCTAACGTAGGATTCATGGCGGCTGCTTCCGATTACTGCTACCAATACATGATGTACGAATGCTTCGAATCGAGGACTTTCTCCGGTTCTATGGCCTTGTCTTATTGGCAGGACAAGGATGAAAACCAAATGCCATTCTGGCCCGGCAATGAGGCCGAATCTACAGCTTGCTATTGCAACGAGGTACGATGATAACTTAAAAGTTTGTGTGAGTGGGTGTTGGGGTGCGCGCGCGTTTATGTGGGAACGGGTGGGTGGGAGTGTGAGGGTGTGGGTGTTGATGTGAGTGGGTGTGATTAGGGTAGAGGGTGTTGTCACTGTTGTGTGACGCATGTGCGCTCATACTGGGGAATAAAGTGGAACGGAAGTCAGTAAGTGGCCCAGAATTTTGTAAGAACTCGATTATAACGTCCCCAGTTACCAGGCAAATTGCCATACACAAGCATCCCAATTTAGATGCATGCTGTATAAGACAGTGTGTGTCGTTGCAATATCTGCTCTCTATACTACTACTACTACTACTACTACTACTACTACTACTACTACTACTACCACTATTAATACTGCTAGTCCTGCTACTGTAGTTACAAAAAACACAGAAGAAAAAAGAGCACCAATAATCATGAAAACAACGATACCAACTTCATGTTTTTTTTTTTATTTACAGGGGCAACGTCATTATCAATCATCTTGTATTATTTTAATCTACAAATACTTTTATCTCAACTTTTAGCTCGGTAATTGTGCTAAGGATACCGAATCCTGCCACTGTTCTGGTCTGGGCAACTGGTACTCGGAAGGTGGATGGATAACGAATAAAGACTTATTACCAATAGGAGGTCTATACATTAGTGATATCAGCGACGGGGCATCATCCGGGAATTTCACTATTGGTGACCTGATATGTTTCACGAAATGTAAGATATGCCATTTCCATTTTTAACGAGTCAACGCTGTATTTAAAAGACATATTTCTGTCCTCTGACTACATTAGATCGAATGATAAAAGCAAATAATGAATCTCACTATATGAAGCAGAATTAATAATTCGCCTAAATGTTGTCTACTTGTCTTGTCTACCAAGGTAAAATTATATTTTTACACTCTCTATCTCTGAACTGACTATCAAGGTCTTCATAAGATGTGTATATAACCAAGTTAAAAAACAACAACATGAAATCCAAGAACGACTAGAGTTTTGAACATTTCAGACCGCCTTTGATTTGTGATGTACCACAATCTATCACACAACCTGCATCGCTTCAATAAATGCTTTTGGTCAAAGGGCCAATCAACGGGAGAGAGAAACAGACCCAAATTACCTATTGAATAAATCTGAAGCTTACGAATTATAGTTTGAAATTGTTGTCGCATGGATATCTAAAAAAATCAATATCATCATCATCACGGTTATTATTATCATTGGTATAATTATTATTAATAATATTATTATTTTTATGATAATGATTGTTATTATTATCATTATGAAAATGTTTATTTTTAAGGGAAATAAGCCATCTCGGGTTTAATGGGCTATCCTGTCAAAGTATTTTTTTATACTTCCCACTATTAACGTGCTTGTTATATTTCACCTGACAAATTAATAAATAAATATTATTATTCGTTAATGTACTTATAATCATCATAATTAATTGTTATTGTGCGTGATTCCGTGAGCTTTTCCCCAATGTAACTTATAGAATATATCCAAGGTAACTTAGTTTTTATTGCTACATGTATTATCGTTAACATCATTCTTCTACTTTTTCGTTTATTATTTAAGCTGGAGCCGTGCCATCGTCATGCTATGATGTAGCACAAGACGGTCATAGCACAAACGGATTGTATCTTATCAAACTGAGTACGGGAGACTACATTCCAGGTGAAAATTTCGATTTTTTTTTTTTTTTAAAGAAGTCTATTTTTTTGTAAATGTCATGCTCCTTCAAATATAACACATTTTCAAAGTCATCAACTTTCTTACATACATATACTAATTTTTTTATCACGTTCAGTTTATTTCACGATTACCTTTTTTCTCCTAAACTCTGTTATGAAGGGGGTTTATTTATTCATTTATTTACCTATTTATCTATTCATTTATTAATTAATTTGTTTATTGTTTTGGGGGAAAATATTTATTAATATATCATTAATATAGTATGCAACTAAGAGTATTTTCATTCATTTCAACTCTCAAAACAAATCAGTTAATCGAGTCCGCTGGGTGCAATTGTTATTCAAGTCATATTCGACTATTTTCTAGCCGTATTTTACTAGAACAGAGTTATTACTGACTAGAATATATGACAGAAATGTGACTAGACATATCAGTTGCACCCAGTTGACTACTGATCTAGTCAATTTGACTGATTTGTTTTAAGAGTGAAAGGGTATAATAGTGATAATATCAGATAACCTAGTGATAACAGAAATGTTGTCATCAGATTCTGCTCATGCTATCGCCATCGATATGTACTCTCTGTAATATGATGAGGGATACCCGTTATCATAATTATAGTGTATTGAACCATCCCTCTAGGATTACTACTACTTTTAGCTATGTAAATATTCCAATAACTCCATTATCTGTTGCAGTATACTGTGACTTCAACTCCGTGGAAAATGCGATCCTCACCCGACTTGGACACGACTTCCAAGAGCCATACGACGTTTACGATTATAAACGCGAAGGACGATTCGCTCGTGATATCAACTACGACTACTCAGCGACGATCACGAAGGCAGGCCTATTAGTCGATGGGGAAGATGCTTGCAGACAAAAGATCGAATTCACCTGTTACGATGGTAAGTGAATTCAATACAATCTACTATCAGCTATCTGTTCGTCATTCATTAAGATGATTGGGGATGAAGCACAATAGCGAACAGAATTGAGAGGGGGGGCTTGGGCGCTATGGACCCCCAAATTTTTGCCACCAAGAAAAAAAAAGAGAAAGAGAAGGAAAAGGAAAAGGGAAAAAGGTGAAATATTAAATTATTGCTTGAATATTTTACCACAATCCATGAGAAATTTATAATTTTGAATAAAAAGGTCGCTATTTATCTCGCTTGTTTCGTTAACTCGCAGCCTTTTACAAACTTTCCCCATACGCCATATACTGCCCCCTCCATTTCTTGGCAGGCTACTGATTAAGCACTGCTTGATAAAAATATAGCTAATGGCTTTAATCTTTATGGATAGTCCCCCCGACTGTTATATTATCAGTTGCCCCTGGGAATCTATGGATAAGATTAAATAAATTTGATTCACATTGGTGCCCTGTTTTTAAGACAAAATGGAGTATAACTATTGTAATAAATTTCCTTGAAAATCGGAGTGATCTACCTATTTGTGGTCGCATGGATTAAATTGGGACTTAATTGTAGACCGTGTGCAAACCTTGAGGCCCTCAGTTTTTTTTTTCTTTTCATTAAGCTAGTTTTGTACGTCACATTAAATCATCTTTTATAATATTGTGTTCATTGCATGTTTTTAATTGTCAATAAATAAAGTTAATCAAACAACAAACCTTTTGTAATTCGCTAGACATTTTGTGCAATGCAGAATTGTCATGATTGATGTTCACTGAAAGTTTCCCTACAGCATACAAAAAATGATTAAATCTATATGACTTGTGATGGCGCGGATGGTATTTCTTTAGAAAATTATCAAAGACGAAAACAGTGATAGATCCATAACGAATAATAATAGTAATCAATGAAGAGCTATTAGAAAATTGATGTACTCTGTGTTTATTTTGAACAGGAGCGTTGTTGGACCCCATAGAATATTCTTGGTTAGGCCTCCGAAACGGCTCGGCGTCCACATCCTGGGCAGGTACCAGTGTGTATGATATGTGCCCGTGTGGTAAGTAGTATTGTCAAGTTGTTTTGGTGGCGATAGTGATAGTAATAGTAAAATATATTAATGCCTGACAATAGCAGTGTAATGATAAAGATGCTGTGACGAATCACTTCTCTTTTACAACAATTTAGATATTCAAATCTCTACATAACTAGAAAATGTATTGGGTTTTAAAGATTCAAAAGCCAGTGCTTAAGACAAAGGTATGGTATTGAAGAAATTAGAACTAAGGCGCCTTAAGGAAATTCGTAAATAATAGTGATCTAAATTATCATATGGGATTTTGAGAAGAATGCAGTAAAGATTTTGATGTGCCTAAAATTGACATGTGCTTTAAGGCTCCATGTATTTTAAGTAAATGTTATTCAAACCAGTATCATTATTATTGCAAGTATCATAAAGGTATCGTTATCGCTGCATTACTTTAAAGTCGGTTTACAAAGAAGAGGAACGTGATTATGAGGATCATGATGATACTATTAATGATGACAATAATACTTATAACAATGATTGAGGATGAAAATGGTGAACAATTATGTTCAATGAAAGCCATGTGTTTATACTAAGCCAGTATACAAAAAAACATCTTTTAATGGTGGATGAGTGTTAGGAACATGATAATTTTTTTTACTGTATCAACTGTATCGGCAATGTGTTTCCTTTCAGTAAAATTTCCGACCATGTCATGAGTAATCTCTTCCTAGATAATAATTACAGTTCCTCAGTTCACAATGTGGAAAGCAATAATTTATTTCAGTCTCTCATTGAGAATAGTTCTGAAACTTCCGAACACACTTACTATTCTGTAAATGAATTTACTACACAATATGATGCAGATTCTTTATCGAATAGTTTCTCAATCGTTCATTTCAACTGTATAGGAGCATTTAAAGTTCTTTGATCATCTTGACATGTTTCTTGATAATAAAAAATCATAAATTCAAAATCATTGGCCTCACTGAAACATGGCTTACCAATTCTTCAGCAACTAATCTTTACAACATTCCTGATTATGAATTTATAAACAATCCACGTGATTATGGACGAGTCGGCGGAACTGCATTATATATTCATAAGTCTTTACGTTTTAAGATGCGAAATGATCTGACATGTGTAAAAAAAAAAACATAGAAACTTTATTTGTAGAAATATTATGGAAACATAAACATAATATCATTGGTGTAACATACCGTCCTTCAGGACAATCAATAGAGGAATTCCAAGTCGAATTATCTAATATTTTGAAAAAATTTAACGTTAGTTCTAACTCTTGTTTTATAATGGAAGATTTTAATTTAAATTTGATTAATAATATCTCCAACAGTATTGAAGATTTAATGAATCTGATGCTTACTTTTTCTTTACGTGCAACTATTTTCAAACCCACCAGAATAACTGATTGTTCAGCCACCCTGTTTGATAACATTTTCTCAAATTCTACTGATTTCATTAATTCTGGAATTTTAGTGACAGATGTAAGTGATCATCTTCCGGTATTTCTTTTGCTACCTTCAATCTCCTATTATAATGACAAACCTGCTGATACTCATTACATTAAGAGAAGCTTTGATGACTTATCGTTACAGAACTTCTTTATAAAGTTGTCTAACTCTCAATTTGATGTTAGTTCAAGTAACAATGTTGAAACAAAGTACAATCATTTTTAGGTATATTTTTACTTCATTACAATGACTGCTTCCTCATAAGAAGCTATTCCATAAAGAAAAGGAATAAAAAACCATGGATGACTAGGGAACTTAGAAAATTATGTATAAAAAGAATAACCTATACAAGAAATATATCAGAAATCCAACAAATTTAAATGAAATCAAATATAAAAAATATAGAAATTGTGTGACTTATCAGCTGCGCAAGGTCAAATCTAATTATTACACACAAGAATTCAAACAGGTGAAAGACAATATCCATTCTACATGGAAATTAATAAATAATATAATGGGTAAGAAACATAATTCTAAACCTATTGACTCAATTATTACTCCTGATGGTCAAACATTGTCTGACAATTTACTTATTGCGAATGCATTTAATAATCATTTTGTAACTATTGGTGAAAAATTGATAAATCAACATACTGCTATTAACCCTTGTACTTTCATTTCAGCATTACATTCCACAACGTAACCTGAAATCTATGTTTTTTAAACCAATAACATGCAAAGAAATTTATGATATTGTGAAAGATATGTCAAACGACTCTAGTCCGGGTATGGATTCAATAGTTGTTAAAGTATTGAAAAAAAAACGATTTCATTGATATGCATCCCATTATGTAATATTTTTAATTTAAGCATATCAACAGGTACTGTTCCCAAATATTTGAAGATTGCTAAGGTCACTCCCATAGACAAAAGTGGAAGTCGAGAAAATATGAACAATTATCGTCCAATATCTGTATTAAATATATTTGCTAAAATACTTGAGAAATGTGTGTATAACAGGATTATTAGTTTTATTGATGAAAATTATATAATATTTAACAACCAGTATGGATTCAGGAAGGGGCACTCCACATCGTCAGCTGTCTTGGAGCTCACACATAAGATACACAACTCTATTAATAACAAAGAACATACTCTAGCAATATTCATTGATCTCTCTAAAGCCTTTGATGTTATTGACCACTCTATTCTGTTTAAAAAAAAATATTACCATGGAATAAGGGGCTTGCCACTCAAATGGATCACAGATTATTTAACCGATCGAGAACAAATTACTATATTTAACAAATGTGAGTCAAGCTCCAGGACAGTGAGATATGGAGTTCCCCAGGGTTCAGTCCTCGGCCCACTCCTTTTTCTGTTATTTATAAATGACTTACCTCAGTGTTCAAATATGCTAAATTTTGTGTTATTTGCTGATGACACGTGTGTCTCTATGTCTGGTAGTAATGTTGATTTTCTGTTTAGAGATATGAATTCACAGCTTAAAAAGATCAATGAGTGGATGTTAGTCAATAATTTAATTCTGAATACTTCAAAAACCAATTATATGTTGTTTAGTACATGCAGCCACAAGATAGACAACTTGAAATTATACTATAATAACTTCGAAATTACTTAACTTCACAATGTAAAATTTTTAGGTATTTGGATGACAATTTATCTTGGAACTTTCATATTAAACAGGTCTGTAATAAAATTGCCAAAAAGATTGGGATAATAGCTAAATCTTGCCAACTTTTGCCAACTTCAGTTCTAAAAATGTTATATCATGCTTTTATCACATCTACCATTAACTATAGAGTGATTGCATGGGGATTTACAACTAAAAGAAATATACAGAAAATATTTTATTTTACAAAAACGAGCAATCCGTCTAATAGCTCATTCCGATTACCTCTCTGAAAGTGCACCTCTTTTGCAACGAAACAATATCTTACCGATTCAGAATATCATCTCATTACAGACCTGTTTATTCATGTATCAATGCCACAACCATATGTTACTTAAGTCTTTTCAAGATTATTTTAAAATGAATAATTTGTATCACTCATAGCGAACTAGAAATCGTAACAGTTACCACCCTCCTTTGCCACGTATAGCTTTAACTAGACGATCTGTTTTTTTATTATTTTGGAACACTCTTTTGGAACTCATTACCTAATTCTGTTAAATCATCAAAATCTTTAAATCAATTTAAACGTGCATGTCTCCAAAACAAAACACTTCTAAACACGGCTTTCCATTTATTGCAATAATTTGTTTTCACCCCCTCCTTTTTTCTCTTAGACTTATTTGTAATCATGTTATGATTATGATTATATTGTTATTGTTTATTTTACATGTATTAATTTGATTTATTCTTACTTTGGGGCCAATTTATACAAGCAGTTGTGCTTTCTTTGACCCCTCCACGTGTAATATATCTCTTAATGTCAATGATTTATATATATTTTTAACTGTGGAAATAAATTTTAATTTGAATAGTTAACATTTCGTTATCAATTGAATATTTCAGGATTATGAACATTCAAAACAGTATATACATTGTCATCATAAATGTTGTTGTTACCATAATTATCAAAATCATCATGATATTCATGAAGATTATTGTCAGCACTATCCTGGTTGACGATTTATTCTCTTTGCCGTTACGATTCCAAATAAGGTGCTCTTGGAAGTTGCTATGACAACAGCCAAAGTTGCAACTGTGACGGAGTGCAGACAACGATTCACGATGACAATGGATGGGTAACAGACAGAACCATGCTACCGTTGAAACAAATGAGAGTTGGAGGAATAGAGACTGGCGAGACCGCAACAGTCAGAGTCAGCCAGCTTGAATGTTTTAAGGAAGGTAAGCACTGTGTGGTTTAGTGGTTACAGCGTTGGACTTGTGATGGTAAGGTCGTGAGTTCAGATCACCGCTTATGCATTACCTCTGCTTTAACCGAAAAGGTCCCATATGTAGTAATTTCTGTCGTCTACTTTATAAAGATCAGCCACTGTGATTAATTTAACTTTTGTTTCCCGTGTAACTGGGTATATCAGCTTGGCGTTAATGCAGCGAAAAGCTGCGGCGCCGTGTTCCTATAGAAATTACATTAACGGAAACACACACAGAGGAGATCGTGCAGGGGACGGGTGTGTGTGTGTGTGTGGGTTGGAATTAAGTACTGCATATCATGCAAATATAACTTTTGGAAAGACAACTTCGTTGTCAGTATTGTTATTGTCAGTATTGTGATATCATTTAGAATTTTATAATCTATTTGACACTGCTGTACATTAATTTCTTCCGAAAAGAAATAGACGTCAGCGCCATACATTCTAGATAATTATACAGCAGCTACTTGTAATAATGAATGCAAACATCTTTATTTGGTATTGGGGAATGTAATGCCATTATATTGATCCACTACCTAAACTATTTTACTTACCAAAATCGAATATTCAGTAAAATTGGCAACAGCAAAAAACCTACAAAATATATATTGTTTAGAATCTTATGAAACTCTCGGGAGATTTCTGCTGCGGTCAAGCAAGCCATGCGTCAATTTGCATACAAGGGAGGTCAAACTAAAAGTGAAGATTTTAATTGATACGAGGATAGGAAAGTTAGAAATTAAAAAAGAAGTCCATGTCTGAAGATGTCAATATCCTGGACGTAGCTTTATAATCAAGTGAGATGATTTGGCATGATCAATCAATTTCAGATCAATAATCTTTTGCTGCCAGTTCTTATCATGGACTGAAGGGTTGCCAGATACCGTTGATATGCAGCACTGTGATCGTACTGTAATTATTTCAAAGGAGAGTTTTAACGAAATATGGTGATTTTTTTTTCTTCTCTAGAATCTGGGGCGTTACCTCCATCATCGTGTTATGAGATCAAAGAGAACGGCGAGTCCATAGCTGGAGATTATCTCATTGATCCTGATGGGCCAGGCGGTGAGGAGCCTTTCATAGGTAAGCATAAGCAGGATAAAATTTGAAAAATATATCCCTTTCATCTCTCAAAGGGCTTCAATAATTCAGGAAAATAATAGTATTTTGGATTTATTAATCAGAACATGATTGCAGATATTAACCACAAATGCAAGGTGATTGTTGTAGACCTATTTGTTTTTGCATTTTAATCAAATTATTCAGCGTAATTATAAAGAATTGTGATAACTTTATTTCTTCTCTAGAATCTGGAGCGTTAGTATTATCATTATTATTACTTTTATTATTATCATTATTAAAATACGTCGGCCCAATTTCTTGTAACTTATTCTTGCTTCATTTCCCTTTCTTATATAATATGACCGATTGTTAAATACTATTAATGATGTAACAGCTGTAATTGGCTGCACGTTGTTGCAACTTATATAAGTTATATTATTTTAAGCAATTTTGTACTTTTGAATTTACCGTTCTCGTTTTATTTACTATTCAATCACTTTTACATTTTCCCATCCCATCCAGTTTATTGCGATCCAAGTTTCAACTCCACGCATGCGCAAATGATTATACATCACGACTCTGAAGACCGCAGTCACGTGGTCGATAAAGGCTCGGCTGGAGAATACCAGAAGATGGTGACCTATGATGGCGTCACAATTGAACAGTTTACATCACTCTTTTCAAATGACATCAATGTCATGTTCCTATCCTGTGTACAAGAAATTAAATATGAATGCTACGGTAAGAATCACATAATTTAAGAAAACTCTTATGGAACAAATGTTATAGTTTTATAATAAATAACAAAGGACAATTTTAGCGCACGTGTCTGCCTTTTCTGTGTATATAGGGCCTTAATAAATATACATATATATATTAAATATATTAGAGAGAGAAAGAGAAAGTATACACCTACAAACGATAGGCAAAAATAACCAACGCATTCTTTTTTTTTTTTATATGTCTGACAGTCAAAATGACCAAATCAACCATTTGATTGCCTGAAATCTACCAGAATTTTGATTGGTGTTTATCGGTATGTTACATTGACCAAACCTTCTGAAGAATGAAGAATGATTCTTACTGTCTTTGTTTTTCTCAGAATAGTTGCACAAAGATAGATTGTGCGTTAAAAGTACATACGAACAAGGTATAACAGTAATTATCAGGCCAACAAGAAGAGAGTGGTTGTCATTTGAATATTTCACCTGAAGAAAATAGAGAAGTACATTTAAAAAGTATATTAAAAAATCTCATTATAAAATCGTTTTTTTTTCAATTTGAATAACAAAAGAAACTATTCAAACGGCTGAACAGACCAATTTTTTATTCGAAAAGTAAAAATCAAAGCTTCAAAATTGAACTTCTAAACTGAAGTATAATGTTCCTGAAGAGCCAATTCAATTAACTTATTTTTTAAATATTTCTTGTCTGTTTTGTGTCTCCGTGATGCCAAAGCTTCTACCCTGCTCAAGAATAACATGGGTTGGTTTGTAGACCGTCTGGGAGCTTCAAGAACTAATTTCGGAGTCGCCAATGACAGTATCTCATCATGTTCGTGCGGTGTCGATGGAACTTGCAGCAGTAAGTATACAGCATCAAACTAATTTCGTTTACACATTCCTAACAAAGAGAGGTTAACAAGATAAAATAAGTTAATTTCTGATCTGTTCCAAATTTATTGTTTATTTTTGACTGCTTTTGGCCTAATTCAACATTCGCAAATGAATCATTTTAAAAATGTTTGTAAAAATATTCACTCTATGATATATGTTTCATATTTTCTAACATTTCCAAAATGCGAAAAAACATTATTTTAAATATTTTAAAAATATTATGGCTAAATATTATATGAGGAAGCAAGAAGATTTTTTACCATATAAAGACCATACTTTTTGAAATTTTATGTTTTCCTAACCTTTAGGTAACATGATTATAATTTTTTATAATGTTTTTGTGTTAGCTGAAAAAATTCAGTGCAAACGCCTTGAAAATCAAGTATTTATTATTGTGAACTCTGTGAACAAATACCATCATATCATTTCTCTTAATACTATCTTTACATTAGGCGCATCTGAGGTTTGCAACTGTGACAACGACGCGATCAGCTGGGCGGAAGACACAGGCGACATCAACGACTTCCACGCTTCTTTCCTTCCGGTCACTCAACTACGGTTTGGTGACACCGCTGGGGGTGTAGGAAACGAAGAGGGGTACCACACACTTGGGCCTCTTATCTGCAGTTCTGGACCTAGTAAGTATGGATGAAACTGCTCTGGCCATTTTAAACCATATTCCCGGTGTTCGGGAGAGTGGGACCTACCGGATAGTATTATCCCACTGACAGGTGGCCAGTGCAGGAGGTAAGTAAATCGGCTCGTCGCATGCAGCTAAGATGTGCGTTCCCCGTGCGTGATACCCCGCGCCTTTTGTTCACTTTTGGAAGAACATTGTTCGACTCTGATGAAATGTTTTAAACAAAAATCTTGCGCGGTAAATTGCGCTATCCCGGCTCCCCGCCCCCTCCCCTCAATCCTCAGACCCAAAGACAGGTACAGGTCATCTCTGAGGGATCGTCATGGAATATAACACCAGGTTTGATTAGCTTCTGACGTCCCCGTAACACCAACTAAAGGTACACTCACATCCTGAGCACATCCTGAGCGTACTGCTTTACCAGTCCCTCGGATCAGACGGGTGTTCCTTTCCTTTGGGACGATGTCACCAATCCCTACGGCTCATCCCGGGGATGAACTGCACCTCAAGGGAACCGATGGCGTCGTCAGGCTAGCTGTAAAGGCATGGGATTCAGCATCATCCAAGACACATCCAAGCTGCAGAGACTGGCTGTCATCCGGCGACTGAGGGTACCAAACCAAATAGGACAATTGGACCGAACAAGGAGACTAATTTAATAGTATCATCAAACTCTTCAGGTAAGATTACCTCGATCCAGAATGTACAAACCTCCGAGAAATTATTGAAAGGGAGATAATGAGTAATATTCTTCAACACTGCGAGGTTTCGTTCTTCATTAGTCGTATACGAACTATGCAAGTCTATCTAGTAGATCACAACACTTTTGTTTAAGTGTAAACTTAAATGATGAATTTATATCCATCGCTTACACATGTCATAAACGTATAGTATTTCGAAATCGATTAAGATT
Source organism: Lytechinus pictus (assembly GCF_037042905.1). Taxonomy (NCBI): domain Eukaryota; kingdom Metazoa; phylum Echinodermata; class Echinoidea; order Temnopleuroida; family Toxopneustidae; genus Lytechinus; species Lytechinus pictus. The sequence goes on from NC_087261.1 coordinate 2,674,420, forward strand.
TGGTATGATTAATCGAATATGTGAATAAAATTAATAATTGATTCTTTATTGGTTCACTTTTGATTCATTTTCTAAATCGAACACTTGTTATTGGTTAATTTTCTGGAAATTATTTTCTGATTATATTTTTCCCATAATTTATGTTGCATATATTCCAGATGGAGGCATAGCAGAAATATCAGCATCATCACCATTTAATCAGACATCTTGCTTGCCGTCATTAAGAAAAGGATTGTAGTAATAACAGGAGTGACTCAACGGATTCAGAACTTTTAATGATTACGTTGATTTTAAGATTTTGGAAACACGGGAATGTGAACCTATATAACTTATGCGACAAGAAACTATGACCAAATAAACGACATTTATGAGTTCGCTTCGTAAACTTGCTTCAAAATCATTTCCGTTGATTTCATGTCATGTCCATCAAGGAACACTTTTTTCGGCCCAACCTAGTCTTAGGTTGCAGGTCGATTGCAAATGGTGTCCCTCGGGCTCTCTTTTTGGTCAGGCGTTGTTATTTTTTCTGTATATTGTTCAATACATGTGGATATACTTTAAATCGTTTAACGACTGCTATTCATACGATTCCATTCCACTTAATATACTGTTATTGTAATGGAATGCATACTGATTTATTAGAAATAAAACACATAATGTTACAACATGATGTAGTACCCACCAATTGCCAATGCAAATCAATGATTAATGTAATGAAGAACATTAGAATTGCATTGAGTGATTATCTTAAGAGATGTCACTGCAGGGTGAAATGTTTACCTTGAAATTTCAAATCTATAGAGTTTTCAATAAAACCCCAATAAAGTATGAACCTGTAAAACTGGATTTCTAAATATTTTGAGAAGAGTTTAACTTGGATAAGTATTAAGAAACATCCTCCTAGCGTCTAAAGTAATACGGCATGAAGTTAAGTAATTGATGAAGAATGTCATTATCACTTAGGTTTCGCGCAAATCGTATGTTTATGATACGTTGTTCTAAAGTCCCGGTTGGTCATTATGATGTAAAACGATATCCTCATGTAAGGAGTGATGTCATTCAATGCTTTAAATTTTACTCATTTTCTGTGGATTATATAGCATGTCGGTTTCTTAGTTTCAAACTAGCAGACAATATACCCCTAGTACATTTGTGCACGATTTTATGAGGTCTTTACCATGTTAACTGTTCTCAGAGTTCGATTTTATCTACCGGACAGGTTTATTTATTTAAATAAACATCCAAGTTCAAAATTTTGTTGGCGGTCGTAGCCAAGCTTCGGACTACTCAATATACGTTGGCTCACATTACTTGGTATGAAAATAGAACAATCTTTGAAGTGGTAAATTATACTCAGCAATAAGCTAAACCTTGGATGTTTATGCTAAATAACATGATGTCCGCTTGGGAATGTAATATAAGTCATTAAATATACATGTATGATCTCTGCAAGCAATTACCATTTTACAAATATTGTGATTTCGGATTCACAAGAGTTTGGTAATAAATCTATTTCATAGGTTCCAGATACCATATAGTTTTGTATCGTGTTTTGATGAATGAAATGTGATAGGGCCATTTGTGTTAATTGGTACTAAATCCCATTTGTTGATTATAATTGGCGATCTTTTAAGTGGGAAGTAAAAGCTTTGAAAATGCGGTTAAATTTTATTGACCAATGAAACCTGAAAGTAGAAGATTGGAGTGAATTCATTTTAACTTAAAGCTTTCAAATGCTGAACGATTCGTAACCTGTTCAACTGTTTTCATCCTTTCCTTCGAGCACCCTAAATCTATATTTCATTTTATCATGACTTACATATACAATTGCTATGAATCTTTATCTGCTGCTTATTATGTATTTGTTTTAATATTATTTATGAATGATTAAACAAACAACATGCCCTTTAATTCAACACGAGCGCGAATACTCTGGTTGTTATTATTTCAAATGATTCATAGCGTATATATATGATAGTGTTAATTATATGTGTGTGCAGGTGTGTGTTTGTAGCTGGCTATGTGGGTGTGTGAGTATATGTGTAGTTTTTTCTTATTTACTCTCTAGTTTATCACTGTGAATAATTTCTTCTATCACCATCTTTTTGTAATTATTATTATTATTATTATTATTATGTATTCGGCATAATCAAATACATAAACAACATATACAAACAATAGGAATATGAGAGTCACATGGATGCCGGGAAAGGAAAAAGATTAACTAAATAACTAAAACCCGAAGGTCTTCCTTTCCAATCCATGTGACTTTACAAAGATAACATACATACATGTACTACAAAATTGTAAAATACAACTATACAACTATATAGTTGTTGAAGATGACAACAAATTAATGTTCTATATAACACAATTTTTGTTTTGATTTGTTTGTTTCATTAAGGGGCTCCTTCACAAGCTCTGTTTCTTGTTTGATTGGTTTAAATAAACTTGAACTTGAGTATGAGAGAGAGAAAGAGAAAGAGGGTAGAGGGCAGGGGAGATGAAAGGAGTCGTAATGAAAGGATAAATAATTATGCAAAAGAAATAGATGATAGCTGAAGATAAGACATAGAAGTAAAACGCTTTATTGATACCATGGGTATAATGATTAACGGGAAAGCGAAACTGGTGATCAAACCACGAGTTACTTTAAAGAGAAATTCCAGTATTTGCAGTAAACACTGATTTCATGAGAAGGTCTGTAAAACAAGGCTTAATTGTCAGTATATCATCGAGGATCTAGATCTGGTACGGTTACATAAACTGAACTTTGTAAAATCTTGAAATCTACGCTGAAAAATGTTCACACTGAAGATCACCAACACAGATAGGCACACGTGGGACAGTGTATTATTATTGCTAAAATAAAGACCCGACGGAAGTGACCGAATCCGCGCTTATTTTGCTTATTTCTCAGCAATTACACAATTTCTTCCAGAATCCTTTGGCACATATTTTTTATTCATATAAACAGACACTTTGGTGGTCATTATATCAGATTCTGTAAAAAGTCATTTTTAGATCGTTACCAAAACTGGAATTTATCTTTAAGTCAATAATTTATCTCATCACTTATTCAAATTTCTCCTATACAGTGCGTTCCACAAAAAGGAAACCCGTTTTTAGAGACAGATATCATAATTATGAAATATGTTTTGATATTTAAGTTAAGTGTAAACTCCCAATTTAGATATATGAGACCAACATATAGAAAATCGCGCATGGCAGATTAAAAACGTGTCAGAAATCAGAAATGATTTGCGAAGAAACTCACGTGTGAATCTGAATATACTCTCTTTCAGGGATCAGTGAGAGAAACTCAACAAAGAATACAAAAGAAAGGCTAATGAGCCAATCGTCGAATAAGCATGGTCGTCGTATCACGAACCAATCTTGTTCAACTTTTCTGTTCAACCTGATTTCGCATTAAAATTTCAAACTGGTCTTGCTCATAGTCATTAATGCGTGAAGTGTTTGTCTCACATTAGATATCAAAATATGGAAGAACAATTGTATGGTATGATGATGTAAATTAAATATCATGATTCATTTTCCTTTGAAGAAAAGAGACATGGGTATCCCGGTTTCCTTTTTATGGGACGCACTGTATATTAACCTGCTCTGATAGTAAGCTAACTGCTGAATAGGGGATCTAAACACAGTATCATTCGATAGTCATACATCACTCTATAAGTAGATATCACGTGAAAGTGGTTCTTGATATATAGGAAGGGCTCCTGAGCACGCTCATCGCTAGGCTGAAGTATGTCAGCCTTCAATATTATTTTCACACTTTACCACCAAACATTTCTTCGTAAAGTCAGGCAGTCATAGTTATTAAACAAACAAACACACACACACACACACAAATATTAATGGGACTAAATCTACCGTAAGAGTAACATTATCCTCACTTTTCAATACAATTGAATTGTTCCAAATAACATTTGAGTATAAAGTCTCTAGACTACATTTTAATACGAGATTTGAGACGTGACGGAAGTAAAATGATAAATGTACTTGATCACTTAAAGGCTTTCGAAAAGTGTTCATATATTTCCAATTGTTTCTATGAAATTATATTCAAGAGAACAGGTTCCTAATATAGGCCTATAGAACTTTCATTGTCTAAAAAGGTATCATATATGATTGTGTATATCCATGAAATCATGCCCGTGTGTAGCTTGACGGACTTTTGCTCCGATCAAATTTCAAGTCCTTTATTTATTATTGATTAAAGAAAACTGATGTAAAATGTGCACTTGATCGTGCATGTTATCTTCAATCTCAAAACGAAAACAAATACACCCCCCCCAAAAAAAAAAAAAAAAAAAGAAGGAAAAACACATGTAACGTGGCAAGCACGGTCGCTTCGCCTTCTCAATTATGACGTTCCGGGAAAAAGGGTTGAAAATAAGAATGAAAAAGTTCGAACACTTAGCAAAATTATTTTGTTAACCCTAAAGGTCAACCTGACCACTACTAGTATATTGTAATCCACGTCAGAATCTTGTGTTTTTCAGCCATGACTATTATAACCAATGAATGACGTTCTATCTAATATTCATATCGAAACTAAAACTAAAAAATAGCTCCATACAACCGATCGACAATATGATGGGAAACTTCAGGATCATATTGCATTTAGTTTACTTTATCTATACTTTCTGAATTTCCTTTCAACCTAATGAAATGCTTGAGCTTTTTCAAGTGTTCTGTATATAGTTGTCAAGAACTCTGTGCTATTATACACCATGTACATGGGGGTGATACGACATTTGCTCCTGCATCAATTGCTACGGGCTCAACTTCGTCTAAGATGTAGCGTCGGGGTTGGAATAGGGTTTTATGTTGGGTTTAGGGTAGGATATAGTGTTAAAGGGGAATCCAACCCAAATAAAAACTTGTTTTTATGAGAAAAAGAAAATCAGATAAGTTGATAGGTGAAAGTTTGAACAGTATTGGACAAACAACAAGAAAGTTATGAATTTTTAAAAGTTGTAGATATTGGTAATCACTATACTCATGGCAACTTCAAATTGGCCGCATATGGGATGTCATAGTGATGTAAGGCAAGGACTACTCTTCCATGTGCTCCAATACATATTATGGCTAAAATGTCATTTTTCCCAAAAGTTTTATTTAAAATTATATTTTTCTTTCATGAGGACATTAAACAAAATACTACCTGGGTTATATTTAGATTACTGCCCCAGGGGAATGGGTACTTAGGAGAAAACCACAAATCCCTGATAATAAAGTACATGGCCTATGGAAAAGTTGTCCTTGCCCCTTGTCATAATTTACTTACCCAGTTGCCAATTTGAAATCTACATACTATTAGTGATCTCAATTTTAAAGCAGCTATAACTTTCTTATTGCTTGTCCGATTTCTTTCAAATTTTCACCATCCTGTTTAATTTATTTGTCTCCTTCCCAACACAATATTTTATGGCAAAGGTTGGATTCCCCTTTAAACCCATGGTTGAATTGTTGAAATGTCATGGAACCTGTACACGGACAACACTTCTAATTAATCTATATTCATTTTTGCAAAATGATATTGTACATGTCATTTCCTATTACGGGTCTTGTTTCAGCAAAATGAACCTCGGTGGAATTTAAGACCAACCGCCCCAACCGCAAAATATAAAAATAAATGAAATAAAATAAATGGAAAGAAAAGGAAAAGGCACATGCTTACGCAGAACAAATCCAACAAACATTTCAAGATATCGGGAAGCAATACCAATTTAATATTTGAAAGCACGAGATCATCATTTTCACATTAAAACACTTTAAACATTTATCTTTTTATTTCTTTGTGTTCACCATAATGGGCTAGTTACATAGAAACCAAAACTAACTGGTGTATTTATTACTCATACATAATATTTAACTTGGGCGAAACAACGAAAATAACCCACTCAATGGATGTCTAAGTGCATGACAAAACACGCTGCACAACCATGACAACACAGAAGTTTTAAATACGTATAAAACATTATCATATTGCATTATACCTGTCGGCAAATCGATTTGTTTGGGCGTTATTCAGAGGATACGCTATGCTCTGGGATGGGGGGGGGGGGGGGTGACCACCACAAATGAATCTCTAAGGAACAACATGAGAAAAAAGGAGGTTAAAACAGAAAGTCATGAAAATGTGCTATAAAGCGAGACAATAGGGTTTTGTTCAACTATACTGCTATCATTTAACTGAGGGGAAAATGACGTCACCTTGCCCATTCCTTCAAAATATCCTGACGCCGCCTCTGGTAGGACTATATTTAGGCCTTCTTATTCTTTTGAAATTGCAGTCCAGCCATATGTAACCTATAGAGTAATATTATACCTAATGTTAACGTATTTGAATGAAAAATCAATAAATATCATGCGAAATCCGATAAGATACATTGTTTATTATCTATGTAATGCATTTTAGTGGATAGCATTTTGGCCATGATTTCCAGGTGCAGTATCAGAGCGTATTGTATTTTCTTTAAGGGACAGCGAAAAATTTCCACTCTTTACATTGCTTTCTACATTCATGCACTAGGCCTATATAAAGAGTGGTATTTCTTGCTGTCCGATATAATGTACATGCAAATACTGTCAATACGAACAACGTATATTAAAACGATGTAATTCAATAAAATGGAAACAAAACAGGAAAGGACTGCATAATATTACCCCGGCTATAATTGCCCCGCTGCATGGGCTCCGTAACAGAAAGGTTTGCAACCAATCACAAAAAATACCAATGACCAATCAAGATCATCGTTGCATGCGCTCTCGGTTTAAAATACTGACCGGGCACCAATCAGTGCGGTTCTCTCATATTTGCGATTCATCGCAAACCTTTGAGTTACGGAGCCCAGGATTAATATGCTTTGAAAATTAGGTTAATACTGTTTACAAACTCTTCTTTGCCACTCTGGCCACATAATTCTAATAGAATGATGAGTGAGTGCTTTATAAATACTGAACATGATGGTTATTTACATTTCGATTAGCATAATGCAAGTCTTTTCTAGAAATCCATGAAGTTTACTTGTAAAGTCTTGTGCTGATAATCTCACAATGCACCACATATTGTATACTGTACATAATATGTTGTCATAAATATTTGAAATTATCTCTTAAAAGAATAATTTCATGTAAGTATTGGGATCATTACCGCTACAGGTAGGCCTATATACATTACAGTTTCATGGCTATGTACAAATAATTATGCTCGAATCTTCTGGTTATGACTTGATAAGGTCCAAGTATCACTGTTTTTGCGCGCAAAATGCTTGTAAATGTGGTGGGAGATTGGGGGTATCATTTGCAAATATCTCGAAAGTAGCAGAAAACGAATTTCTAAGATGGATCATAAAGAATATTATCAATCATCCCATTATCTCCACCCACTTCGTTGCGATTAGCTTGCCTATGCTTACATGTACAAGGTAAGAATCTAAGGTTACTCTGCCCTGGAATTGCTGCATAGTCATACTGTTGGTCAGAAGACCCTGAACAGGTAGGAGTGTCTTTGGAGCCTTGGTGGCCATTTGCTTTCATCGCAGAACATGGCTCTGATTGTTCAATCGAGTATTCACTAGGCTCTAGGACGAAGTACTCCGAGCTGGAGAACTGTTGTCCCTCATTCATTTCCCCCACTGTTTTTTCTCCTTGGTCAGGCTCTAATGTATGATAATATTCACCAGGCATATCATCGTTTTCGACAGCTTCTGGCTTCTCAACTCGGTGAATAATGGGTGGAGGATTGTCGTCGGATCGTGGTGGTGGTCGTTGGTTACTTCTCCCTTCACTGTTGTTTCCTACGGTATCTCTTTCACAAGGTAGGGCCAGCATACTCCTTTTCTTAGAGCTGGCTGACATTTCTTTACTACTCTTCGAACTTTTCTGCAGGTGGGCATCTCTTCTTGGACCTCTACCCGCTTCTCCTACCGAAGGTTTTCTTGGTTCCCGTGCAACCTCCCTCGGCCACCTTCCCCGTGAATCATTGACACTTCCATCAGCCCCGTATGACCGTTTATCTGACCATTTCACCGACCCTACACGCCTGTTGGAGTATGCACCAGGGGTTCGCTGATCGGATCCGGACCCTCCTTGACGCCTTCTCTTCCTGCAGCTGCATTGCACGCCGTGTTTACGATCTGAGCAACAAAACTCGGGGATTGAGCCACCCCCTTGACATTTTCCCCTATCTTCTGTGACATTCTGCATGCCTGTCGGATTTCGCATTGAATGTGCAGAACTTGGCTGGAGACCCCGTGGTAACGAGTGGGATCCTTGACGATTGCCCCTTCTGCTCTGGATGCGATCAGACGAAGTGGTGTGATCATACGTGTCTTCAGACGACAAAGTTAACTCTGAAACAGAATATCCATTGCTGGTGTTAACAAGATGATGTCGACTGGGTCCTGCAATACTGTAGATATTGCTCACACTCTGAGGTCTTTGGGGTTGAGATGTAAGTTCTGTTGGCGTGGAGCTATCGGTTTGCTCTCTGGCGTGTCTCCTCTTACGTCTCCTATTCGAATGAATAAAATGAAAGCAAACATACATTTAGGCCTTTCTTTCGCTTGAATATGAAATTATGATACAGTGATTTTTAGATACAGTAAATACCACACTAAGAGTTGAATCTATGGCTTTCAAAAACTGAAATGAACCTCTGAGATGCAATCCTACGCAAGGTACAGCTTCTGGGTGAGGAAGGTGACATGGGATGAGACTACTCGAATCCTTACATGAACAAAAAGGCATTTTAGAGAATCAGGATACAGTGACTGATATAATACCTAGGTATTAATAAAGAAAGAAATAAAATGAAGAAAGAAAGAGAGAAATCAAAATAAGAAGAAAGAAAGAAAGAATAAATAAATAAAAGAGTTCTATTGACCCTAACATTTGCACTTATTTCAAATAATGTTCATTCGCCAAAAAAAATCCTTAGTGTGCATCTACCGTAAGACTACTGTAAGCACGATAAAGTCTGAATTATATCTTGCTAGTGTAGGCTTATATTAAAAATGTGCAAAATATGATTTATGTTTTTCTAGCAGTGGTTATCTAACGATTCTTATTTATCAAAATCAACAGCAGCAACAAATCGTAAAACCCAAAAGTTTACTTTTATTTTGTTGAAATCAAAATTTCTTGCACCGCTTGTTCAACTCAGCATCTTGTGTGTGTGTGTGTGTGTGTGTGGGTGTGATTTTTTCTGTATTCTTTCCATTCTTTCGTTTGCATTTAAAAGATGCAAGTCGCAAACTTTCGATAAAGTTATTACACAGCTCTATTAAATAAATACGGGGATACGATGCATATTTTAAAATATATTTCTTACTCGTAATATTCATCAAAGTATTGCATGACAGGATACTCTCACGAATGACTAATCTCTCTCACTTCCACAATATGTTGAATTGAATTTATTCAAACCAGTCAAAGGAGAACAAAGTACAAACAAAATAAATGGTTACATTATAAAGAACTGAAACAAATGACAGGTTTGGGACCCCAAAGAAGCACAGCTTGTAATCAGGGGCCCCTGCATATGATATTTTACTCAAACATGGAATAACTATGGGTGTACCTTTCACTTATTGAAACGAAGAAGCATACGAAGCACGTTGTAACTACGATCCCACCACATACGATAGCTAATATCAAAATCTTGTTACCTGGGGGATCTAGGGGTAAACGAAATAAAATATACGATATTTGTTTAAAACCATTTTTTTTTTCAAATATGCAAAGCGCTAAAGAAAACGATGGCACTCTTTAATATACAATCATAATGATCACTATCATAAGATAAGTGTTAACTAACCTTCTGAAAGAAAAAAAAATTACCAATAGAAGGGAAACAGGAAATTTTGTTTATTTTTTTCTTACAAAGAATCAACAGCTTTTACTAATAGGTAAAATTTGAATGGTAGATGACATAATTCACAATTTTGACAAGTAGCAAAGCTTGCCAAAGGCAGGTGTTAGCATAATTCTGACAAAACCTATTCGATCTATGATGGTAAATAGTCGTATTCGGGAATTATTCTTAGTGCCAAATGTGTAAACATGTTAAACAGTTTAACGGAGCCGATAAGGAGGGCATTATTGCATTTTCAAATTGAAACTTAGTGAGAATTAGCACCAATTTTGTGAAAATATTACCTCATCTACTCCCGTTACAAATTGTTCCTGAGAAGATGGAAGAAACTGATAATAGTATTAAAAACAGAAAAATTAATAATATTTAAACAGAATACCTCGAATAATATATCAATTATATTGATTAAAAAGAAATAAAATGTTTAAAATATGAGATACCTTTTAATAATCATTTATCGTAATCTGTAAACATACCTGATGCTTCATTCTCAAATGTGCCTGAAAAAATAAACAAACGATATGATTTTAATTAAGTCAACTTGAAGATATGTCAGAAAATCAATTAAGATATGCCTCATAACAATTAATAAACAATCTTAATTGCGTAAAAGTATTAAGCAAACACAAAACATTAAATACTGTTAAGTATGATATATCGGGAAAACAAGCAGATAAACAAACTCATAATCTTTTAAAACACATCAAAGCAATATGTTTACATCCAAAATCCATTAAAGATGGATGAAGTATTTTCAAATGCTGCGGTTATCAAAACGTTCAACGAATTGATTATTTGCATTGTTATCTGAATCTAGTCAATATAATAAGTCACTGTGTAAAAGAGCCAAAAGTTTCTAGGGCCACGTCAAGGCATATGCAATGCATGCGGAAAAAAATATGATGAGCGAGCAAAACTTTTCGGCCTTTTACCAAATAATGACAAATCTAATTTTATGATGTGTGTTGACATAGTTTTCAACAAATAATATCACTTTGGACAATTTTCATTTCCTTTCTCTATTTGTTTTGTTTATTTTTGTGAGGGGGGGGGGGGGGGCGAGGAGAGGGCAGAGCCACCTCATTCTGTACGACAGTACAAAAATACTTCGACGGATCTTACCGCTTCTATATACTTGATAGAATCCTATACCCCCGCATGGCCAAAGGACATCTGCGGGGCTTTTTTCACAGGGAATACCACATTTTCTATCGCACATTCGATTCTTTATTTGACAGGTAAAGTTTCCACAGGAACACAAGTATCCAAGTGATAAGGCTGAGGAGGAATGGTTACCATCTTTACATTGGCTGGTACATTCGTCTATATCAGTGACATTTGAAGTTCTAACCGTCTCAATACAAGTATAGTTGAAACAACCAATGTATTCCATATCTGAGGAGAGGAAATAAACGAGACTAAATATATGTAAGATTATATCTTTTCAGGTGCAAAAATTATTGATATCTATCTAGACAAGAATAGACCTAAAGTAATTTGTCACAACGTTTGCTTCACTTTTTAACGTCGAGAGTACGATTTAAAACACACCTTAACCCTTAATGCAACAATTAATCATGCAAATGAAAGTTATTTTACATTTCAAGCGCGGGACTGTAAAAGACAACGCTGAGAAAAGTGTGGTATTTTTTTTGGAATCTTGAAGCTTACATCATAGAACCACGGATCAATCCACGCAAGGACCAGGGCGGAGACTCTAAGAACCTTGGTCACATTTGCTACGGCCGCCGTAGATTCTAAAATTTATACGGCGAGTAGCAATTCTACGGTCGCCTCAGAATTTCCACGGCCACTTACTCTAGCGGTCACATATGTTACGGTCGCCGCACGGCGTATTTTTTTATTTATGGGGAAAAAATCTGCGGCTGACGTCTGTCCTTGAAATCATGACGTACGGCCGCCCTAGGGCGACCCTGCGCTGGCCGTAGGTTTTTGACAAATACTACGGCAGACGCGAGGTGGCCGCAAGGCGCCCTCACGGCGGCCGCAGGGGGACTATACAGTGAGTATACCCAGAGAGACATCTCTATGGTATACCATGAATTGCTTGTCACATTCATCATGATATTTTATATTAGACGTTTCATTTTAGAAAGTTTTCAAAGTGTCGCACCATGCCCAAGTGTGTATTCTGGGGAGGAGGGAGGGGGGAGGGGGGAGGGTTCGGGGCCTGGGCCCCCGGGTAGGCGAAAAGGGGGCGCCAAAAAGAGGGAGGAAAGAAAGGGAAAGAAAAGGGAGATAAAAAAGGAGGGAGAAAGAAGAGAAAGAGAAAAGAAAGAGAGAAGGAAACAAGAAGAAGGGAAAAGGAGAGAAGAGAAAAGGGGGAGGTGTAATAAAAGTGCGGGGGCGCCAAATTGATGTTCGACCTAGGAAGGGGGGGGGGGTCGCCAAATTAATGTTCGACACTGATCTGAATGTTATACGATCAGTAATGTTCGACTTAGGAAGGGGGGGGGGGGCAAATTCGACCTTTGGTGTGATTCGCGCTTCGCGCTCGCATCGAATGATAGTTAGATGACATCCTGTTAATGATTACCTAAATTGCGTAGAATGTCTAGTTATGGAACGGAATATAAAAAAAGTTCAGCTCGCGCTTCGCGCTCGCATCGAATAATTTTTAAGTGCCCATCCTGTTCATGATTACCATTAATGCTTAGAATTTCCAAACTTTGGGTCATTTTGGAATATAGACAATTTTCAGCTCGCCCTGACAGATAGATAGATACCCATCCTGCTCATCCTTACAACACTTCTCAGAATATTCTATTTTCAGGTCTATACAGAAGCTATCAAAAATCTCGTTCGCATTATTTATTTGGACTTATGAAATAAATCTCCCTTAACCATGTTAACTTGTTTGTATGAATAAAGTTAAGATGTTACTAAATGCGTTAGTCTTAAGTAAGAACTACACCCTAGGAAACAACAACAAAAATCAGCATTTAACTCCCCCTGATAATAATAATAATGATAATTATAATAACGTCATATTTTACCAAAGTTAGCCGCTGGTGAAAGGGCAATATCTGTGCTTCCTGGTCACATTTGTTCTAAAAAAAGTGGTATTGCATATTCATGGATAGTTTGCTTGTTATTAAGTCATCATTAAAAAAGTGGTCTGTAGTTGCCCTCTTTCATGTGATTATGAAATAAGATAATTCAACATGCATTTAAGGCACCTGTTTGCCTGACGAGGAGGGTTCACCATTTTTTCCCGAAAAAGTACACATGCATATGGGCCAAAATTATAGGTCGGGGCCCCCGAGGTGCAAAATTATAAATACGCGCCTGGTGGCTCCCGAGCAGATAACACAAAAGGAGAAGGGGAAAGGAGGGAAGAAAAACACGAGGGCAGCCGCACGGCCACCGTTTGCTCGACGTACGGCCGCCGTAGACCGTTCTACGCCATGCCTACGGCATTTTCTTTTCTACGCTTGCCGTAGAAATTAGACATGCCTACGGCAAGTCTAATTTCTACGGCAAGCGTAGAAAAGAAAAAATGTTATAACTCCAAGTTAAAATTCTACGGCCACCCCTTCGGCCTGTAAAAAGTAGGACTCCGCCGTACGTCGACCCTGCGGCCACCGCAGAAATCTCTCGAATTCAGGTATCTACGGCCGCCGTAGAGCAAATGTGACCAAGGTATCCTGTACATGGGATATCATGTTTACTGGCCGTAGCCAGTCAACTTGTAAGAATGAATTTAAAAATTAAAATAAACCAACAGTTTGTTTGATTTCAAAACACGAAATAAATACATGTCGGCATCTGAAGTCGGTTGGTAAGCGTAGGATTATGCGCATGAATCGGACTCAACTGTATCGCACTGAATACGTTGCATCCTTTCTTGAAGTTCGTGATACAGTACAGATAAAAACAATTTTAATACCCATATTCATCATTTTCTGGATAGAAAATAGCCTACAAATTGAATCCATAACATTGTCATAAATATAAGATTAAAACAAGATCTCGATCGTCTGTAAAAGAAAGTGGCAGTTGAGACTCACATCCGGAAGTACGATTAGCTGAATAATCATTACAAAGAGGGTCCAAGGCACCCGGGGTAGCAATTGTCTCGCTTGAAACAAAAATGATCAATTGCTGAATCAAACACGCGACGACACCATTACTCCAACGACCGAAAAGCGCCATGTTGCACAAAAATGATAACCTCGCCTCTTGGTGGCGGAAAATCGATGACGAAAACAATTTGTTAAATGTCTTTTCTTTGTAAAATCAAGTCCATGTATTGGGAAACTTTAAAGCTTTGCCACGATGGCACAAAACCACTGTCCTCATTACTAGGGATACTTCACACCTTGTATAACCGTGATAACCGAGCCTTCCCCCCTCGACCACTGATGAGGAAGTATTCAGTGGATACGACAATATCATTTGGTCTCTATTAACACGATTGTCTCATGCACGACCAGTGAAGGCAAAATTGTCAGTCATGTGAGCATCCAAGCAATTGTTATCGGGGAAAACAAAACTAAAACCCAACATGTGCAAGGATTCTTTTAATGGTACAAAACAGTCTACATAACCGTGCTTCTAATTATCAATCGAACTTTCTTTTAGTTTTTGTCATTATCATGATTATTGGGCGTAATCTAGTTTCAAGTTTAAGTCTATTTTCTTTCCACTGAAAGTCACAAACAAATACATCCATTCATATACAATATCAATGAGGTAAATCAGTAAGGATAAACTCATATACAATGTGCCGAGAATATAAGATATACAGTATGGAAAAGAGGTTGTCTGTAAATGCAAAAGACAAAATTATTAAGAATACCAACAGTCTCCATGAAAAACAAATGCAGATAAGAAAAGGCTAAATAAAAGGTTAAAGAGATATACAGAAGGGATATAAAAAAAAAACTAGATTAGAAAAAATGTGAATACACTTGTCCCATATAATGCAAGGAGTGCTAATCTAGTTTTCTACAGTGAGTTTAAAGACAGATCTATCACTTTGACCAAAAATAACAGAAAAAATAAGTAGTTGCAACGCTCAGTATCGGGAGTTAAATACATGTATATATATATATCTATATAATACGAAGAGCTCGATTCCAAAACGATCTAAATTAATTTTTGATACAAATATAATGTATCTTAGACATGGGAATCAAATGCAACATATCGCATTTGATTTTTTTTAAGTTGGCAAAAATTGATTGCAAATTTGAGTTTTGTTCCAAAGGAGCTTAATCCAAAACAGTTTTGCTCCAAAAGGAGCTAAATTCACTATACCGTTATTTTTTTTCCTGTTTTACATAAAGTTATGTATTCAATCTATTGAGTACATGTTCTGGATACAAGTTTACACAATCAGTGCAAATTTTGCTGAAAATAACATAATTCTACAATCTTTATTAATATTTTTGGATTTAGCTTCTTTTGGAATTTTTCGAAAAGTCACCGTCCTTAGAAAAGAAGACAAAATATCATATTTTTCTTTTTGTAATTTGCAAATAATAAACATCGGAAAAAGATGTAAAATGTACCATGCTAGCCATATTTATGTGCTTCGTGTACAATTTCCAATATCAAATATGTAAAAATTGCCAAAAATTGACACTTTACTAAGGTTCTGTTCCAAAAGGAGCTAAATCCATGAAAAATAAAATTTCCAAAATTCTTTAAAAATTGATGAATGCTAAATTTTTGAAATCATGATTTAATCAACCCAAGATGATAGTACAATCATATATATTAAAATAAAACAGCAGTGGCTGAGGGAAAGTGGTGAATTAAAAAAACCTTCAAGTGATTTACAGAAAAATATCAAAAGTGGATTTAGCTCTTTAAGAACAAAACTCTTCATGTAAGGAAAAGGTAAGAAAATAACAGTAATGCAGTACGATATATAACATTGTCACGTTTCACAATAGGTGTACAATATAAGATTTTATTTTCTTTTTAAAAACAAAAGAGCTGACAGAATGCCTAATAGAATTGTCTATAGAGAGTTCCAATATTTTGGTCCACTATATGCAAGTAAGTTAATTCTGAGCTGAGTTCAAACTAATGATACACGGTATAAAGATTTTGCCAAGGGTACTCCACCCTTTTCTAACTGATACATGAGATATCCGTGGTATAGACGATATACATGAATATCTTGGACCTTCAGTATTTTGTTTTCATAAAAAAGCTCATCAGTGTGAGCGCTCATGTCAACAGCCGAGATAATTCTCACTGTTTTCCTTTTTAATGAGCAGAATTTTCATGATTTGGGTGTGGCTCCCAAGGCAAGCACATTAAGGAAGAGTACAAAGTGCAAAGTACACCCTTAGGAAATACAGGCTTCAGATTGTTTTCTAGAAAGTAATTTACACAAGTGGGATGCCTTCACCTTCCAAGACAACTTACCATCAATGTAAAGACCTAGAAATTTAATAGATGATACCTTTTCAATATTAACCTCGTCGAAGACTGCATATCCAGGCATAACTGTCTTAGCATTACTGAATAGCATATATTTTGTTTTCAGTAAGTTAAGTGACAGTTTGTTTGCATGAATCCATTAATAGTTAACACATATAGCTCCCTATTTACAATTCCAAGAAGAGTTTCTGTGAGAACATCTGCAAATGACAAAAAAGAGAATTTCTGTGAAGATTTTGGACAATCATTCACGTATAAAAATAGAGCAAGGGACCAAAAAGGGAACCTTGATGTACTCCACATGTGACGGGTCGCATATCTGTGGATACTTCATCAAGCTGCACAAACTGTTGCCTGTTACTAAGATAACTTCTAAACCATTCAAGTGCAGTCTCTCTTACCCCATAATAAGATAGCTTGTGCAAGAGTATATTATAGTTCACCGTATCAAAAGCTTTGGAATAATATAAGTATATACCAATCGTATGGAGGTGTTTATCTAGTGAAGAAGATATCTTGTCTAACAGACAAGGATTAGCATGAGAAGTTGTATGTTTCTCTCAAAAACCAAATTGGGAACTTGAGAAAACTTGACAAAACTTCAAAAACGTATATATCAATCTAATATATACAAGTTTTTGCCAAATCTTGGAGAAGGCAGTGAGTAAAGTAATTGGTCTATAATTACCCGTTTCTGAGGGGTTTCCTTATATATATATATATATATATGCACAACTTTAGCTATTTTAATTTTTCTTGGAGCACTCCCCTGCACCAAGGACAGTTGAAAATGTGAGTGAAAGGTGCAACTATAAATGTAATTGCCTCTTTTATCAAATCATTAGTTATACCATCAAAACCAGGGCTCTTCTTCCTTTTCAAGCCCTTGACAACATCTATCACCTCAAATTTGACAACAGGAAGAAAAATAGGTTTCTTTCATTTGGACTGTCTGAATAATTTTTCAAAGATTAGACAGAGTAGCACCAATGTTAGAAAAGTAATAATTCAACACTTTTCACAGATCAGTTTCTTGTCTCCAATACAGTCTTTATAGACAAGTAATAATCTGTGATTTAGGATTAGTTCTTAAAACATTACGAATAACTTTTTATGTTCCTTGAACATCATTACATGCAGACTGCAGTTGAAATTGAAAGTGGTTTTTCTTTGCTTGGCGCAGAGCAGAAGGCAGTACATTTTTGTATTGGGGATACTTTAACTTAGATGAACTGGTTTGTTTTGCAGCTTTATACCTGCAAAACAAACGATTTTTCTTATTTATAGACCTAAGTAAAGACTTGTTAACCCATGGCATACGGGGTAATTTGTTATAATTTTGCTTACATTTTTGCACAAAAGGGAAACATCTATCATGAAATAACAAACATATCCATAGATTTATTGAAGGACTTATTATCATTTTCATTTAGGAATTCACTCTATTCAACAGTTCCCAGTTTTCTCTTAAACTGCGATTCATTATCTTGAGTAAATTTGCGTGTTAACTTTCTGTCAAATGCATCGCAAGAATTCTTCTCTACTATAGACTGATAGATGTTCTGACAAAAATAGGAAAATTGTCTGAAATATCATTTACAATAATACCAGCAGTGGGAATAGGATACAAGTTGGTAGAAACATTGTCAATTAAAGTCTGCAAGTCTTCTGCTACTCTAGTTGGTTTGTTAATCAGTGGAATCAAAGAGAATATACTGTACTTAGAGTATCACCAAAATCACTGTCGTAACATTAATACTTTAATGTCACCCATAATGAATATATTTTCATTGCTGAATGAAGGACTTTAAATATTTTCCACAATTCTTCGACAAATTCATAAACGTCACCATATCAATTTTTTTTTCTCAGGAATTGTAATCTCAGCAAAAATGGATTCTAGAAATATATTCATAATACACAGTTCAGCTTTTGTATGACACTCAAATGAGGTGGGAATATAGACAGCTGGCAGCCGTCTGTTTCGAGGAGTTTTTAAAACATTTTTTTTCTCGTACATGCACAGACGGCTCGCGTTCATGCAGCCGCCATTTAGGGTTAGAAATGCAAAATCCCGCCCCCCCCCCGACATGGCTCATCGATTTTCGTTTTCATTTCATAAAAAAATATTTAAAAAGTACTGGACCAAAATAAAGATTATTATTCCGTTTTGGCCTGAAATGCACCAAAACGGGGAATTTTTTTTTTTAAAGGGGGAAAAAACCGTGACTTACTTCGGTTGTCGCGCAGCTCCCACTTCCCTGGATTATCTGAACTTAATCTATAAACATATAGCCATTATGTCTCTGTAATTGGTGAATGGAGCCAACGGAGTTCAGCGGAACAACCAATAAAACAGAGACCAAAGCTTTTGGTATACGCCACCACCTGCCTTATTTTGTCAATTATTAGAGATAAGTTGATGCTCTACTTATAAAGATTATAAATGGCAGTTGGATTACTATAAACCCATGTTTAAGTGATTCCGATTACTGGGCACTTGTCCTAAAAATTTTCCCAAAACAAGGAAAGTCTGTCAAAATTTGCATTCATAATACGCATATGAAGGTGCAAAAAGGTCGTCTCATTGGCAGAACAGTTTGCCAGAAGATAAAAAAAACGCTTTTCAGTATAATATTCTAAACCAGTCACTGTAGTTTCATCCCCATCGTTTAGTATTTAATTGTGATTATATCTTATTTACAATATGCGCATCGTAATCACTGAGGCAAGAGAAAAGTAACCATAGCACCCGAAGAACCTTGTAAATGTAAGCATTTGATGTTGTACAGCAGTATACAGCTTCACACTGTCCTGACCGACCCAAAATATGGCCAGCTATCCCAAAACCAACAGTAAGTCGCTGAAAATGAAATCTGAGATTTGGATTGGGTTTGTAAAGGCACGTCCGAATCTTGATATATAACTTGTCGAAGTTCATCAACAATAACCCTCATAATTATTTTATCGAATGCAGAGGAAATTCAAGGAGAGCTTAAGAAAATAAGGAGCAAGGAAGGTTTATATTGTTAGGGGTTCATTTAAGCATGAGATGTACTCACAATCTTGGTTAATTTTTCTCAGTGTGAAGACGAAGAAGAACTGTTCTTTTAGATAAGCCTATAATTTTCAAATTGTCTGCTTTTTGAGACCAAGCTTACTATTCTGGCTATTGATACAAAGAAACTTCCCTGACGACGTATCTGTTCATTTTGAAGAGGCTAGCAGTGGCGGATCCAGGGGGGGGGGGGGGACACAAGGGTCGCACTGATTGATAATGATATAATATTAGCAACAGTAAAGGAAAGACTATCCCCCAGCAAAGACTTTACCCCTTTTTCAACATTTTATTTTATGGTGCCGGTGAAGTGCAAAAATATGTTCGCCGCTCGGCAGTATGCCCCCCCCCCCTTTCGCCAAAAGCTGGATCCGCCTAAGGCTAGTCACAAATGGTCAAAATGAGAATAGTTGGAAACCATAGAGAGTGACATGAGACTGACGATCCCGAGTCCCGGGACATAAGATCCCGAATTCTCTCGAAACACAGTCATACGACAACATGTTTGGTGTTTTCATTACCCCGTAATACAAGTAATTGTATTGATATTCATATGAACTGTTCATTATTTCCAATTCCAGATATTGTAACAAAATATATTGAATTTATGTTTTCGCTGTCGTCGTCGTTGAGATTGATATTGGTAATTTTTATGGTGTATTCAATAAAATTTCGTAGTAATATTCATGGGTTATCGAAGTGTATTGTAAGTTAAGGTAAATTCGTACAGGGAGACGCATTATTCAACAATGTCTTGGAAGGCTTTGCCTACATGGCGGTGAGGAGGACTTGCCATTTCTGGTCAAGGAAAAAAAAAAATGCATCACAATGACCAAATCATTTTATAAGGATCGTCCATATGGGACCCTTTTTTGCTGGGGGGAGCAGGTCGCGTAAACTTTTTCGAATATCCTCAAAAGCGAGGGTGCGAAACGGCCGAGCTTGACATTGGCGCTATAACATTTTGTAAAGCGAAATTGATGGATATCGTGTATGCTTTTGATTAATTTTGTGAAAATTTTCAGGAAAAAACTGCCCCCGCTACGTAGGCTATGTATGGCATCATCTCCAAAGATGAAAAGTGACATGTAGTAGCGTCGACAGGGGAAGTGGACACATCGAAGGTGTAGGTGCAACAAGAACGAATTGTAGCTAGAAGCATTTAACATTGATGATAGTTTGTCATTAAACTTAGTGTTCATCAAAACATGCGATAAAACAAACAAAAATACAGAAAGCATAAAATTTATACTTAACAATCCCCCAAGAACTTGAACCCTTCCCCTTCGAAGGACCTTACATCTGTGATCCTTGGCAATAGTGATGCAAGGAAGATTTCAAATTAAAGCTGATGAGTTTCTTTGTATCGTGAAATAAACATCAAAATAATAAATAAAGAAGTCCTGATAAAGCTGACATTTGAACTAAGGTTCCACAAGGGCCTTTTTTACGACCCTTCGTGTATTAGAAATCATCCGCAATAGAATAGAATAGAAATGGTTTTTTTGAACAAAATAATCATTCGCGGCCCAAAGGCCGAATTACAGATTTTCAGACATAAAAGCAAATACACAAATATACATAAAAATTACAACATAGTGAAAACGGGAATTAGAAACACAATCCAAAATACGTGAAAAAAATTAATCACATGCCTGAGGTAAATAATACATACATACGTTATTGTCAAATCAATCATCATTGTAATACAATCATTCTATAACCATTAATTATTTGATTCATTGTCATAATTAATCTAAGATTTTGTTATTATTTTATCATTACTATTAATATCATATTACTATCCTTTTATTATTCACATTATCGTCATAAATAATTAAGTATTGCACATAGAGAAACATTGACGCTTTGTATTACACTCATCAAAAAATAAAAGATGTTCGTTCATAATTTACCACTGGAATACATATTGTTACAATGTGAGTACTTATAGGTCATAGTAACTGGAAAAGTAAGGCTATAATTGTGTAGGACGGCTAACAAATGTATTTAGATTCCGGAAGGCTTGGCAATTTAAAAAAAAACTTTGTGAGAACTCATACATTAACTGATATATAAGAACGATTAGCAAACGTGCGTTAATGCAGTTGTTATGAACATGAACAAGATTTAAACGACAGAGAGAGAAAAAAATCTAAGCTCAGTTTGGTGTGGAAAAAGTAATTATCTAAAGGCAAAGTAATCAAAATCTTAACAAAAATTATGAGAATTTTCAGTTACATAGAATTCAATAAGTCAATAAGGTAAGGGATGGCACTTTGTCGAATTTGCACAATTGTTGCCTGACCCTACTGTATCTTAGGGTTCTGCCGACACCCTTCGGCTTAGGGATCAGGTGTGATAATCTTTCATTCTTTTCCAGTTTCTGTGCAAAGGAAAGACATAAATCTTTCCTTCGATCTGCAAGAGACTTTAAGTGAAGTGATTCAAGTGCAGAGTCATATAATGTGAAGCGGGGATCTAGAATAATTCTTACAGTTCTCCTCTGAATTCGTTCTAAGGAAGCAATCTGTTGTTTTGTGAGTTCTGTAACGCTATGGTGTGATCAATTCGATCGAATGCCTTACTGAAGTCTGTTAGGATAAGGTCAGATACTGATTTACTTTTCTCTGCATGCAGATACAAAGTGTGCAACATATCTACGAGGTAATGACATGTTGAAAGCCCTTTCATGTTCCCGTATTGTTTCCTGTCGAGATGAGGCGCTAGGGTTTTCAAGATCCACTTTACAACAAATCCTTCGAAGACCTTTACAAAGGAATCCGTCAGGGATATTGGCCTTAAATACTCAATCACTGCAGGGGTACTCTTAGGCACAGGTATTACCACTGCCTTTTTCCACACTTTTGGTACGCAGCCTTTGGCTAGTGATGCGGAATATATATCTGAAAGCGGTTCGCTTATTTCACATGCGAATTCTTTTATGATACGAGGATGCATCGAGTCAGGGCCAACTGCTTTGCTGACATTTATTTTCTTCAGCTGCCTTAACACTTCCCATGGTTCGATTCGTGGAGGAGGTGACGGTGAAGGTAGGTATGCAGGCAGATCTTCCCTTTTCATAGGAGGAACGTCCCTGGCGGTTGAAGAGAACATTTCATTGATCTTAATTATCAGCAATCTGCTTATTGTCGTCAACTCCTGGAACTCGAATGCTAGTATTACTTGACCCCGTATTTGTCATAACTTTAATCTGCTTATACCATTCTGCGGGGTTTGACTTCTTGTGGATTTTGATTCTCTCAACATAGTGATCCTGTTTAGCTTTCTTGATCTCTCTGCTGACACGGTTCCCAATAGCTTTAGACAGAGCTATGTCGTTCTTGTGGAAAGCTCGCAGACGGTCCTGGATTAGTGCTTTAATTGCAGGAGTCATCCAGGGTTCATCACAGCTGTGCATCTTTACAACTCGTGTCGGTAAGAAACGATCAATCATACAATTCATAATTTTGTAGAACAAGTCAGTCTTTTCATTGACAGATGATGTCTCGAGGACCGGAGACCAATTACAGCCCGTGATAAAAGATCCGAATTCTCGTAGTCTTGAATCTGGCAATGGTCTTGTGACTCTCTTCACTACTTTATTATGATGGTTACATGGTATATTAGGTGTCCAGAGAATAGCATTGCGATCACTTGCACCAAGAGGGCATGTGATCAGAGGTTCTTGGTATTGGACAGAAAAGTTCGTTATAATTTTGTCCAGGGTTCTGTCTTCTCTTGTTGGTTTATTCACCACCTGCTTGAATCTTCTATCCCGCAGGAGTGGGGACAAGTCTAGTTGGTTAAAGTCTCCCATCACAGCAACACCAGCAATGAATAGGTCTTTGGGCCTATCCTATCCCGCCTTTGTAACAATGGTTGTCTAATGACATTTGGCAACTGTTAAGATGCAGTTTGATCACATTTACATAAACAGAAACATAATAAACAATAAACATTTAAAGTGGGAAACAATAGAAATGCAAACTTACGTTCAGATGCTCTAACACTGCCAGTTTCATCGCAGGCCGTACTGTGAGCCTCTCCAGATTCGTCTAATGTCATGATGAATAACATCAGAAGCAAACAGTGGATATCCATTCTTTTCAGTTGAGAAACAAGGCGTTTTGTGTCACGTTTTATTTTCTGACTCAATACATTAGAAGTGAAAAAAAAAATTGCAAGAGATCAGCAAAATCAACCAGTAGATGGATGATAAGTTTAAGAGGTAGAGAGATAGAGAGAGAGGGGAAAACACAGAATGAATGGTGATACGCACCCATTTCCAAACACACGATCGCAGATAATGCTGTAAAGAAGAAAAACAAAGTTACGGTAACCTAATCATGTCAGAAACTATATGAAGATGTTTATTGACATTCAATATTTAACTGAAATTAATATTTTTGTTATTAATTCGAGGATGTCTGATGACTTTTGAAGAATCCATAACCGAAAGCTTCAGACTTTTTTTAAAATTCCATGTTTATTCTTGTGGTATTGTATTATGTGGATTTGATAAACGCTGGGAAGAAGAAAGTGAAAGCAAACATATGGTAAATATTTAAGTAATTAATAATTCATTTACACTTTATTGTCCACCACAGAGTAAACATATAGATTTATCAAACTCTTCAGTATGTACGTTTGAATTAACCATTATGGTTAAAAAGGAAGACGTACATGTTCTTTACATAGTAAAAACTTTTAGCCGGCGAATTTGTTGACTTAAATTCTTTAATTCATTAACCCTTTGCGTGCGACGGGCTTCCACAGAAGCCCAGCGAGTCGTTCACTTAGCTACGACGGGCTTCTACAGAAGCCGAGATATGTTTGGTTTAATTCAATGAAGTTTTTCAGCTTTTTCGTAATTGTTATGTACTAAAATCTCTGCCACTATTTCCTTTATAAACCTATTTCGATAACAGATTGAAAAAAATATACAGCTACGTGGGGAAAAATCCCGAAATTAGGAAATCATTTCAACTTTACTCGATTTTCTCGTTGGAGTCTGACGGGGAGGATAAATTTTGTGACGAGCACGTACGCGCGCGCACAAGGCCTGATCACGTGATTTGTTCTGATCACGTGATTTGATCCATATCGTTGTTCTGATAGATGTACGCTATCTTTTCTGCAAGATCGTCACGTAATAAGCTACGCGTTTATTCACCATTTTCGTCTTATTTTTTTCATCAAGGAGATATCACTTTAGATAGAATGATATCTCCTTGGTTTCATTGATCGATTGTATTTTCAGAAAAACAAAAAGCTTGTTATGTCTTAGTACTTTGAGCTGATCTTGGTGCACTTTTGAACTTTTTCTCTCCCCATTATCCCCCTTCTTATTATTTTTGTCTACTATTCTGAAAAAAGGAGAAAAGAAAGCAGTTAAACGAACCATTCATCTTCTGCTCTTTTAAAAAAAGAAACGTCCATGTAGTTCATGATATCGGCACTATCCGAACAAAAGAATGTCTGGGCGGCCACTCAAACAAATTCCTTCCGAAAAGAGCAGGATACAGATGGTCAACGCCCCGAACAAAAGGAAGATTAGTGTTTATCGGCAGGATGACCCATTGAATGCTTTTCGTACTTAGCAATACAAAAAGCTTTTATGAATACTTTTTTTTCGACCAACAAACCGTATCTAAAAAGAAAAAATTGTCTCATTTACCGACAACGCAGGTGCTTATGACATCCGTCAGTGATTCATATTGCATAAAAGCGCTACCCCTGGGTGATGATGCATATAAGGATGAACGAAGAATCATTTAGGGAAATTATAGATAAAATATGTTCAGATGTCACGGAGAACGAGAGAGAATGAGAGACAGAGATAAAAGGGGGAATAGACAAGTGCGCTTTTGCTAAAATTCCATGAATATCTACTTAAACGAATAACAACATGACTTTATTTTTTGGTTAGATTACTTTTAAAAAATCCCACAACGTTTGTTTGTCGCAACTCGGTCCCCAGACCCTTGCCATACTGACGAATTTTTATCATTATTCTTGTTTGACCTTGCCCCCTCCCCAGATGGAAATGTTCTGAACTACACTATAAACTTGCTTGTTTGTCTCCTCTCTCCGATTTTCTGTTTTTAATTGCGAGTAACGCGGTAGAAAAGATAAGAATAAAGACCGTCTTGGCCACTTTTTTTCCCCGTTACGACCCCCCAAAAAAAATTGCATTTGGGGCGCTTACCATGGTTAGCATCTAAACCAAAATATTTGGAAAAAGATGTTATACAGGGACAGCAATGTTTTTTTATGGTGCAGGGGTTGAGCTGTGGGACGGGGGTGAAGCGGCTAAAAAAAAATTACAATTTGTTAATTCATGTCATTTTACAGAATGAATTTATAATAGGTTAGGTTTTAGAAGCTCTCCATCTTATTTCCTTTTCTCTCCCAGATGAAAACTTTTGCATTGAAAAGTTGCCGGAAACATAATCACTTCAAATGATAAAATCAATAATGAACTAAAAGTTTCCTCGCGCGAAATGGAGGAAATAAAATGATACAGGATGATAATTTGTTTGTCTGGTGTGTCATCCGATAGAACCCTCTCAATCCTACAAACTTTTATTCATGTGTTACCTACACCCCCCCCCCAAAAAAAATGTTGATACCGACCCAAATTTTATTGATTTTCCTACTTTTTCGCCAATTTCTTTCTTCTTTTTTTTAACCGGCGAATAGCGTGGTAGAAAAGATTCATAGAGGAAAACAAATTGTTTCCGTTACTGCAAACAATCATTTGGGGCGCTTACCCTGGTTAGCATCAAAACCAAAATATCTGATTTTTTAAAATAAAAAACAGGGGCCACTGAGCGTTTTTTATAATGGAGGGGTTGAGCTGAATGTGGGAGGGAGTGGACCGGCCCCCCAAAAATCATAAATTTATATAGACTTCGGATTTTTTTTGTACATGTTTGCTGAAAGGGGTGAGGACTGAAACTTCCTACCAACTCCGCTGCCTCTGTACTATGAGATTGAACGATTAAAACGATAGAGACAAAAATGAATTCTAACTATTGTGAATGTTTTTTAATGATTTATTTATTACTTTGTTTTCGGCTGTGAAATCAAGGAGACAATATAACAAAACGAAGGAGATAATCGAACAAAACGAAAGAACATGATTACGGATGCTATAATTTATTCAAGAAAAATTACTTTCTCTTACTTTCAGTAATTGCTATCATGGCTCTTTTTGAGGGAATAGTAAGATAAAGAAAGAAACGTAGAAAGTGACACGAAGAGAGTTGGGAGGTATGATTTCAGACTTACAATTTTGGTCACTTTCATTCGTTTAACACTTTGAAATAATTTCAGGATATTACAAATCGAATACCGGTGCGCAAACTTCAGGAACAAAATTATTTTATCATTATAATACTAGTAGCTGCGTGGAAAATCAAATTAAATGAGACATATAATTTATGAAAAAATCTAAAAAAGAAAATTACTTTAGTGAAAGATTGAGGCCTGTCTTGCCATAACCCTAAGCCCCAAGTTCACAAATAGTTTAGTTGTGCATTTTTATACAATGGAGATGATCATCATCGTCATATTGTCTTTTGCGAAAGATATCTACCCATGTTATCAATATAGAAAATGGAAGATGATATAGAATTCATTGTGAAATGACAGTTACAATAGTAATTTTAAAAGGTTTTTCGAGACATTATTTGAGAAACTGGGGGAAAACCCCCCAAAATTTTCGACATGATGACCACGATGAAATAGAACGAGAGGCCCACAAATCCAACCATCTCCGATACAAGTTGGCAAAAACGAGGCATTCTCTCGGAACCTTTTCCGATGAAGAGAGAGAGAGAGAGAGAGAGGGGGGGGGGGAGACGTTAGATGTAATGTAAAATGACAGGTACTGAGAAGAAAAAATCAGAAAGGATTGAGGGGGATGGGGGCGGGTATATACCTCGTAATCCAAATCGGGAAGAAGGAAGACGATACAGATATAATTTAAATGAGAAGAACTAAGAGAAAAAACGGTGTAGAAGGGAGGGGATATAGAAAGACGATAGATATAAGGAAATGAAAGCTGTAGATAATACATTCGGTTACAGGTTAGAAACCAGAGAAAGGGAAAACGAGGAAATCCCTAATTGGCACCGTTTTATAAATACATTATACATGTACATTTTATATTGACAAATGCGCAATAATTTAAACAAATTTACCATCCGCCAGTCGAATAGAAGGATTTCAGTAGCTTTCAAGTGTTATTGAAAATTTGTAAACAAATTTTATATAAAACGGGCCCCTGGTTTATATTTGAACCCCCCCCCCCCCTCCGCTTTCTCTCGTTCTCTCATCCTATATTGCTCTTATTTTTGTCTTCTATTTCAAAGGAAACAAACAGAAAAAAAAGGAATTTAGCACACCGTTTATCCTCTGCTCTTTTGAAAATGAAAAACGTCCATGTAGTTCTTGATCTCGGCACTCCCCAAACAAAAAGAAAGTCATGGCGGACGCTCAAACAAATTCCTTATAAAAAGAGCAGGGGACAAATAGCCAACGCCCCGAATAAAAGGAAGATTAGTATATTTCGTCAGGATGACCTACTGAATGCTTCTCGTATTTAGCAATACAAAAAGCTCTTACTGCTTTTCATATTAGGACAGTAACATTAAAAAAATAAATGTTTACTCATTTATTGACAAAACATGGCAGGCGCTTAAGACATGGCAAGAACATTTTCTTCTTGAGCATGACAGTGCTTTCTTCACAAAAAATACAATTTCCCCTGGGTGATGATACATAGAGGGATGGAAGAAGATGCAAGTGAGATTAAACAAAAAGAATAGAAAATGCAAATCGAGATACATGTATAGGAGAATGATAAAACGACAGAAAGGATGGAAGGGCAAAAAGAGGAAATGGACCAAAAAGGTATAATGTAAACCATAATGTGCGCTTTTGCTATTTCATGAATATTTACTTATAAAGAATTATAGAATACTAGTCCCTCACCTCAATTTGTAACTCACGCCATTTTATAGAATGAATTTGTCATGTTAGGTTTTGGAAGAATTTCATCTCATTCTCTCTTTCTCTCCCAAGCAGGTGAAATTTTTTGCATTGAAAATTCGACAAAAGCATAATCAGTTCAAACGCTAAAACTAACAATGAACTAAAAGTTTCCTCGCCGGAAATTAAGGAAATAGAATAAGAATTTACGTTGAGGCATCCACCTAAAAAAAAACATGTTTGTTTGACGTGTCCCGACAAACCCCTCTTAATCTTACACCTAACCCTCCCCCTAAAAATGTTATTAATTTTTTTCGCCAGTTTCTTTCTTCTTTTTGTTTTCTTTTGTTTTTCTGGCGAATAGCGTAGCAGAAAAGGATCCATATAAAGAAAAAAAAAAGACAGGTTGACCTTTTTTTTTTGGGGGGGGGGGCGCTAACCCTGGTGAGAATCAACACCCAAATATTTGAAAAAGATGTATAAATATATTTAATTCAGATGCTACAATTTCAATAGATAAAAATAATTTACTTTCTCTCATTGTGACGAACAGTAATCGGTAGCATGGTTATTTTGGAGGGAAAAGGGAGATAGAAAAATGAAACGTAGAACAAGACGAGGAGAGCGTTGGGAGGTATGATTTCAGATCCACTATTTGAGTCACATTTACCTCCTTCGCTCTTTGAAATTGCAACAGGAAAACAAATCGAAGACTGGTATGCAATCTTCAGGAACAAAATAATCTTTTTATTACAAACTATAATTAATTAAAGGAGAAACAAAAGGCGATTTTAGTAAAACATTGAGGCCACCGTCTTAAAGCCCAGAAGCCAAAAATCACAAAATAGTTTGGGACTTTCGTTGCGCAGCATCATCATTGTACTTGCAAGGGAACATTCACCCTTTTTTATTCATTCTGGAAAATAAAGGTATTTGGTATGCTGTGATTTCACCCAAAACGGATTATCGTCGTAATTATTCACTTTGCAAATGATCTGTATACAAGGGGGTTAAGAGACCATTCATGAGGAGCGAGACAATAGGCAATGCCGAAAAAAAGCACCAGAGCAGACAACAAAGCGGTATCGATCGAACCCGACTTGTCCGCGCGTGCTGATTGCCCTTACGCATTTTTGTACACAGTGCCTATTGACTTGGGAAAAAGCGAAGATTTGGCAAAATAACAGAACTTTTTCCTCATAAATTTCTTAACTATTCTGTTGGTTTCTGAAGCGAGACCTTTAGTTCTAGAAAGAAAAATGTCTGATCTTTCATCTTTACATTTACTAAAAATCCTGAAAATACTTCAGTTTGGCGCAATTAGCAATAGATTAGGAAAACACCGCCACAGATCCAAATACCAGCAATGTACAAAAACAGCTCCGCCGCAGGGAGGGGTATCCGGTTTCACGGGCCCGCACGCAAAGGGTTAATAAAAGAGACGATACCCTCATTCAATCTTTTATTAAACCTTAATGCAAAACGAACTTTTAATTTATATCTTTTCTTCGTCTATACGTACCTGTCCATCTATATACCACCGATTGATAGCCAATCTGGCGTAAACTTAATTATCTAACTTATTATACTTCTTTTTGGAAAACCAGTGACCATTAGACATGTTAAAGGGGGAGTAAACTGTTTGTGGTCTCTCATTGACTGTGTGTTATAAATACGTAGTCTTAAAATATATGTTTTCAGATATCTACTAATACTACAGAGAATAAATTTACCTATACTTGTATTTGTATAGAGAAACTAAAATGTTTTGAGAGGAAAAGTAATTGTTTTGCTACTTGGTAACATAATCATTTCGGTATAAATGTCTCAAGTAGAAGCATGTTATCATGAATATAAGCCATTTATCAAAATAAATAGTTCTTTGAAAGAGGGAAGACTGTGAAAAAAATGGGTAATTTTTTTACCACCACGAGGGTAATTATGTGTCCAACCAATTTCGGGCAGCATTTTACCCGATGTGGGAAGCGTGATGTCCGGTATAAAGGTTAGAAAATAAGCAGCATTCGCTCTAGAATGGGCAAAATTTTCATCACACTGGATAAAGAAAAATGCCCCAAAGAAATGCCTAATGTAGGTTGGACACATAATTACCCTCATCATGCTCTTGGAGCACTTTTACCAAATATCTTTAGAGTGTAACCAGCGAATAGAGAAAAATGTCACTCGCTAGACTTTGATTATAATATTTATTCATAGTAGAACGAATGATTGAGAGATTGGGGGGGGGGGGTGCCAAAACTATTTTCAAAATAAAAAAAGCACTTAACACCGACAATTAATCATTTTCAGACAAAAGGATGACATTGATTAAAAATGAATAGCTAGATCTTATCTTTGAAGCGTTAAAACATATTTTCAAAGTTTTAGATGAAGGCATAAAGTCACTTTTCAAAGATGATCTAATACAACATTTTCTCTTCTTGATTTGCAATTGAGAATCCATGTACAAACAAAAACAAGTAGTTCGAATAATCCAACTATGAGATTTCTGATGGCTATAATTAAAGCAATTGTTAGAAAAATGACTACATCTTACGTTGAGATATTCTATCAGCACCTATTTCACCACAAGCCGGAGTGCGAGCTATTCCTGACCCTTCTGACGTCACAATAGATGAAATGATAACTAAGCAAACCATATCCACTCCTCGTAGATATATTTTACCCCCGCTGAACTTCATAAAAACATATTTCAGATTAAGGGTATATTAGGCTCAGATTTCCCTCCATTCCATTCTTGGACCCGGTAGTAGAACAGCACACTATTCGTAATGCGGTTCCTCTTTGAAATATTGATTTATTTCAAGAGGAGCCTATCCTTTTTTTTTCTTTTTTTTTTATTCAGCAAGAAGAAACAACGATTACATTATATCTAACACTAGTTACACAATTTTCATGAAAACTTAAATTGGTATTTTAACAGATATCAATGATACTGATTGCTTAGAGAAATGCGGGCTTGTGGCTTTAATTATTATATTATACCGGAATTGAAACCCATTAGAAATGTAAACATTGAAGTGGTTTAATACACATTTATGTCCATGTTTACTATAACATCAAATCAGGTATTGTAATAATTGCAAATAGACCTTAAAACCATCGATACAATTTACATTCATAAAACTCTGCAACGAATTATTATTATGAGCGAAAATTGGGGAACAGTTTTCCTATATTCGGGTGTGTTTTTGTGGCTTAATTTTGGCTTAATTTTTATCGATTCATTTGTTGTTTTCTCAATTATTTAGAGTCATCATACTTAAGCATCATGCGATATTCTCCCTCACACACGCATATGCACTCGGCCCCCCCCCCCCACGCCCCACACACTCATTTTCTCTCTCTACCTCTTTTTACTATCCCTTCTCACTTTTCTCAAAGGTTTGCAACCAATCACAAAAATACCAATGGCCAATCAAGATAATCGTTGCATGCGCGCTCTCGGTTTAAAATACTGACCGGGCACAAATCAGTGCGGTTCTTTCATATTTGCAATTCATCGCAAACCTTTGTGTTACAGAGCCCAGGTGGGTGTTTCATAAAGCTGTTCGTAAGTTAAGAGCGACTTTAAGAACGACTGGTGATTCTTTCTGGTGATAATTTGTATATTCATTGACGATGGTTGAGCGCGTAAGAAAGGTTTACCAGTCGTTCTTAAAGTCGCTCTTAAACTTACGAACAGCTTTATGAAACGGCTCCAGGACTAATATGCTTAATAAAATTAGGTTAATACTGTTTACAAACTCTTCTTTGCCACCGTAGCCACATAATTCTAACAGAATGATGAGTGAGGGATTTATAGAATACTGAACATGATGATTATTTACATTTCGATTCGCAATGATAATGCAAGTCTTTTCTAGAAATCCATGAAATCTACTTGCAAAGTTTTGTGCTGATAATCTCACAATGTCACAACATACTGACATATTGTGTACTGTACATAGGTTGTCATAAATATTTGAAATTATCTCTTCGATGAATAATTTCATGTAAGTATCGGGATCATTACTTCTATAGGGAGGCCTATTACAGTTTCATGACTATGTACAAATACTTATGCTCGAATTTTGGGGTTATGACTTGATAAGGTCTGAGTATCGATGTTTTTGCGCGCAAAATGCTTGTAAATATGGTGGAAATTTGTGGTATGATTTGCAAATATCTCGAAAGTAACAGAAAACGAATTTTTAAGATGGATCATAAAGAATATTATCAATCATCCCATTACCTCCTTCCACTTTGTTGTGGTTAGCTTGCGTATGCTTACACGTTAAAGGTAAGAATCTAAGGTTACTCTGCCCTGGGATTGCTGCATAGTCATACTGTGAGTCAGAAGACCCTGAACAGGTAGGAGTGTCTTTGGAGCCTTGGTGGCCATTTGCTTTCATCGCAGAACATGGCTCTGATTGTTCAATGGAGTATTCACTAGGCTCTAGGACGAAGTATTCCGAGCTGGAGAACTGTTGTCCCTCATTCATTTCCCCCACTGTTTTTTCTCCTTGGTCAGGCTCTAATGTATGATAATATTCACCAGGCATATCATCGTTTTCGACAGCTTCTGGCTTCTCAACTCGGTGAATAATGGGTGGAGGATTGTCGTCGGATCGTGGTGGTGGTCGTTGGTTACATCTCCCTTCACTGTTGTTTCCTACGGTATCTCTTTCACAAGGTAGGGCCAGCATACTCCTTTTCTTAGAGCTGGCTGACATTTCTTTACTACTCTTCGAACTTTTCTGAATGTGGACATCTCTTCTTGGACCTCTACCCGCTTCTCCTACCGAAAGTTGTCTTGGTTCCCGTGCAACCTCCCTCGGCCACCTTCCCCGTGAACCATTGATACCTCCATCAGCCCCGTGTGACCGTTTATCTGACCATTTCACCGACCCTACACGCCTGTTGGAGTAAGCACCAGGGGTTCTCTGATCGGATCCGGACTTTTCTTGGTGCCTTCTCTTGCTGCAGCTGCACTGCACACCGTGTTTACTATCTGGGCAACACAACTCGGTAATTGAGCCACTCCCTTGACATTTTCCTCTATCTTCTGTGACATTCTGCATGCCTGTCGGATTTCGCATTGATTGTGTAGAACTTGACTGGAGACCCCGTGGTAACGAGTGGGATCCTTGACGATTGGCCCTTCTGCTCTGGATGCGATCAGACGAAACGGTGTGATCATATGTGTCCTCAGACGACAACGTTAACTCTGAAACAGAATATCCATTGCTGGTGTTAACAAGATGATGTCGACTGGGTCCCGCAATGCTGTAGATATTGTTTACACTCTGAGGTCTTTGGGGTCGAGATGTAAGTTCTGTTGGCATGGAGCTATCGGCTTGCTCTCTGGCGTGTCTTCTCTTACGTCTCCTATTCGAATGAATAAAGTGAAAGCAAACAATAATTTATCTTTCGCTTGAATATGAAATTATATAATACAGTAATTTTTATATATAGTAAATACCATAATAAGAGTTGAATCTATGGCTTCCAAAAACTGAAATGAATCTCTGAGATGCAATCCTACGCAAGGTACAGCTTCTGGGTGGGGAAGGTGACATGGGCTGAGATTACCCAAATCCCTACACGAACAAAAAGGCATTCTTAGAGAATCAGGATACAGTAACTGATAAAATACCTAGGTATTAAATAACGAAAGAAATCAAAATAAGAAAGAAAGAAATAAAGAAAAAAATAAAGAAAGAAAGAAGGAATACAAAAAGAGAGTTCTATTGACCGTAACATTTGCACTGATTTCAAATAATGTGCATTCGCCAAAAAATTGTATTAATGATACTTCCTTTGTGTGCATCTATTGTAAGACTGCACGATAAAGTCTGACTTATATCTTGCTAGTGTAGGCCTATATGCAAAATATTATTTATGTTTTTCTAGCGGTGGTTATCTAACGATTCTTAGTTATCAAAGTCAATAGAAGCAACAAATCGTAAAACCCAAAGGTTTACTTTTCTTTTGTTGAAATCGAAATTTCTTGCACCGCTTGTTCGTCTCAGCATCTTGTGTGTGTGTGTGTGTGTGGGTATGATTTTCTCTGTATTCTTTCCATTCTTTCGTTTGCATTTAAAAGATGCAAGTCGCAAACTTTCGATAAAGTTATTACACAGCTCTATTAAAAAAAATACGGGGGTACGATGCGTATTTTAAAATCTATTTCTTATTCATAATATTCATCAAAGTATTGCATGACAGGATACTCTCACGAATGACTAATCTCTCTCACTTCCACAATATGCTTATGGGTGTACCTTTCACTTATTGAAACGACGAAGCACACGCAGCACGTTGTAACTACGATCCCGCCACATACGATAGCTAATATCAAAATCTTGTTACCTGGGGGATCTAGGGGTAAACGAAATAAAATATACGATATTTGTTTAAAACCATTTTTTTTTTCAAATATGCAAAGCGCTAAAGAAAACGATGGCACTCTTTAATATACAATCATAATGATCACTATCATAAGATAAGTGTTAATTAACCTTCTGAAAGAAAAAAACATTACCAATAGAAGGGAAACAGAAAATTTTGTTTATTTTTTTCTTACAAAGAATCAACAGCTTTTACTAATAGGTAAAATTTGAATGATAGATGACATAATTCACAATTTTGACAAGTAGCAAAGCTTGCCAAAGGCAGGTGTTAGCATAATTCTGACAAAACCTATTCGATCTATGATGGTAAATAGTCGTATTCGGGAATTATTCTTAGTGCCAAATGCGTAAACATGTTAAACAGTTTAACGGAGCCGATAAGGAGGGCATTATTGCATTTTCAAATTGAAACTTAGTGAGAATTAGCACCAATTTTGTGAAAATACTCCCCCATCTACCCCAGTTACATATTGTTCCTGAGAAGATGGAAGAAACTGATAATTATAATCAAAACAGAAAAATTAATACTATTTAAACAGAATACCTCGAATAATGTATCAATCATATTGATTAAAAAGAAATACAATGTATGAAATATGAGAGACCTTTTAATAATCATTTATCGTAATCTGTAAACATACCTGATGCTTCATTCTCAAATGTGCCTGAAAAAATAAACAAACGATATGATTTTAATTAAGTCAACTTGAAGATATGTCATAAAATCAATTAAGATAATTATGCCTCATAACAATGAACAATCTTAATTGCGTATTAAGCAAAAACAAAACATTAAATACTGTTAAGTATGAGATATAGGGAAAACAAGCAGATAAACAAACTCATCATCTTTTAAAACACATTAAAGCAATATGTTTACGTCCAAAATCCATTAAAGATCGTAGGTATTTTCAAATGCTGCGGTTATCAAAACATTCAGCGAATCGATTATTTGCATTGTTATCTGAATCTAGTCAATATAATAAGTCACTGGGTAAGAGAACCAAACGTTTTTAGAGCCACGTCAAGGCGTATCTAATGTATGCGGAAAAAAGTATGACGAGCGAGCAAAACGTGTCGGCCTTTTACAAAATAATGACAAATCTAATTTTTTTAATGTATGTTGACATAGTTTTCAACAAACAATATCACAATATCACATTTCACAATTTTCATTTCGTTTCTCTTTTTGTTTTGTTTATTCTTGTGAGGGTGGGGGGGGGGGGGCGAGATGAGGGCAGAGCCAACTCATCCTGTACGACAGTACAGAAATACTTTGACGGATCTTACCGCTTTTATATACTTGATAGAATCCTATACCCCCGCATGTCCTGAAACCTGTGAAGCTTTTTTCACAGGGAATGCCACATTTTTTATCGCACATTCGATTCTTTCTTTGACAGGTAAAGTTTCCACAGGAACACAAGTATCCAAGTGATAAAGCTGAGGAGGAATGGTTACCATCTTTACATTGGCTGGTACATTCGTCTATATCAGTGACATTTGAAGTTATAACCTTCTCAAAACAAGTAGAGTTGAAACAACCAATGTATTTCATATCTGAGGAGAGGAAATAAACGAGACTAAATATATGTAAGATTATATCTTTTCAGGTGCAGAAATTGATATCTATCTAGACAAGAATAGACGTAAAGTAATTTGTCACAACCTTTACTTCACTTTTTTAACGTCGGGAGTACGATATAAAAGACACCTTAACCCTTAATGCAACAATTAATCATGCAACTTAAAGTTATTTTACGTTTCAAGCGCGGGACTGTAAAAGACAACGCTGAGAACAGTGTGGTAATTTTTAGGAATCTTGAAGCTTACAACATAGGACCACGGATCAATCCACGCAAGGACAAGGGTGGAGACTCTTAATATACTGTACATGGAATATCATGTTTACTGGCCGTAGCCAGTCATTTTGTTAAAATGAATTTAAAAATGAAAATCAACCAACAGTTCGTTTGATTTATAAAACACGAAATAGCTACATGCCGGCCTCTGAACTCGGTTGGTAAGCGTAGGATTATGCGCATGAATCGGACTCAACTGTATCGCACTGAATACGTTGCATCCTTTCTTTAAGTTCGTGATACAGTACAGATAAAACAATTTTAAATCCCATATTCAGCATATGCTGGAAAAAAAATAGCCTACAAATGGAATCCATAACAGTACCATAAATATAAGATTAAAACAAGATCTCGATCGTCTGTAAGAAAGTGGCATTTTAAACTCACATTCAGAAGTTCGATTAGAAAAAGTATCATTACATTGAGGGTCCAAGTCATCCGAGGGTGCAAATGTCTCGCTTGAAACAAAAATGATCAAGTGTAGAAGCAAAAACGCGAAGACGCAATTACTCCACTGATTGAAAAAAGCCATGTTGCTCGCAAATGATGACATCGCCTCTCGATGACGGAATCAACTTATGTCTTTGATTTCGTAACATTTATTCCAGGTATGAGGAAACTTTAAACATTTGCCACGATGAGGCCCAAAACCTCTGTCCTCATTACTAGGTGTACTTCACAATCTGTACAGTATAACCGTAATAACCAAGCGTTTCTCCTCGACCGCTGATGAGGACGTATTCAGTGGATACGACAATATCATTTGGTCTCTAACACGATTGTCTCATGCACGACCAGTGAAGGCAAAATTGTCTGTCATGTGAGCATCCAAGCAATTGTTATCGGACAAAACAAAACTAAAACCCAACATGTGCAAGAATTCTTTTAATGGTGCAAAACAATCTATATAACAGTACTTCTAATTATCAATCTAGCTTTCTTTTAGTGTCATTATCATGATTACTGGGCGTAATCTAGTTTCAAGTTTAAAGTTTAAGTTTACTTTCTTTCCACTGAAAGGCACAAACAAATACATCAATTCATATACAATATCCGCATACATTCGTAATTCCGAAGCTTCATAATTCTGAAGGTTCGGTTATTCCGAAGGTTCGTATTTCCGAAGGTTCGTTATTCCGAAGGTTCGTAATTCCGAGGGTTCGTTAATCCGAAAACGAAATAAGGTTCGTAATTCCGAAGGTTCGTCAATCCGAAAACGAAATAAGGTTCGTAATTCCGAAGGTTCGTCAATCCGAAAACGAAATAAGGTTCGTAATTCCGAAGGTTCGTTAATCCGAAAACGAAATAAGGTTCGTAATTCCGAAGGCTCGTTAATCCGAAAACGAAATAAGGTTCATAATTCCGAAGGTTCGTTAATCCGAAAATGAAATACGGTTCGTTAATCCGAAAATTAAATAAGGTTCGTATTTCCGAAAATGAAAATTATTCATTTTGGTAACAAACACGGTGTTGTCATTACAAGATAACACGATATTATGCAATAATAGTAATAACGATCGATGATACATGCATGTGTTGTGGCCAAAAGCATGTATTTCATTAAGAATAGGCGCCCGGATCAAGCATAGGCTAATTTCGATTTTATCTGAGCAATTGCTGCCTTTAGCAAATGGTTTAAGGATGCAGGGGATTAAGTTTGTTGGTCGCGTGCGAGTAACCTCCAGATAATAGGATTTGTATTGGAGGGGATGTCATTTTTAATAA
Organism: Lytechinus pictus; assembly: GCF_037042905.1. NCBI lineage: Eukaryota > Metazoa > Echinodermata > Echinoidea > Temnopleuroida > Toxopneustidae > Lytechinus > Lytechinus pictus. Next base: position 2,712,808 of record NC_087261.1, read on the forward strand.
CAGCTTCTGCTGGTAATAAAAATAAAAATAATACGAATAATGATCCTTGTGAGATGCTGAAAGCGCGAATCGCAAGCTCAAACTAGTAGACATTTCATGTAACAAGACTTGAACTTAAAAATTCTGAGCATTTTTTGTAATCGTGAGAAAGATGTGTATCTTACTAAAGAATTAACGCGAGCGCGAAGCGCGAGCTGTAATTTGTTTATATACTGACCTGGGGCCCGTTGCATAAAACTTTTTACCTGAGAAAACTCAGATTGTTTTTTTCCGGAGTTTTTGCCCTGTGCTAAAGTCAATGGCGGAAATCAGACTAACCTTAGTTTTCAGTTTTTACCAGAGTTTTCTCAGGTAAAAAGTTTTATGCAACAGGCTTCAGAAAGTAACCTTTTAAGGACTGCATTTAGTGACTCATGAATAGTATATCTCACGAACTAAATAATGAGAGCGCGAACCGCAAGCTTAAAATTTGTGATATTCCAACCTGAAAACTGGACATTTTATACATTTTTTTGTAACCAGGAATAGAATGAGTTCCTCAATAAACAATATTTGATGCGAGCGAGAAACGTGAGCCAAATTTTTCCGATTTTCCAACCTGAAAACTGGACATTCTAAGCATTCTTGTAAAAAAAATAATTGATGCAAGTGCTAATAAGCGCGAGCCCAAAAGGGTATTCCATTTTGAAAAGGTCACTTTTTTCCGACAGGATTTTTTTGGGGCAAGTATCCACCCCCCCCCCTGTCCCCGGTTCCGCCACCCCTGAGTGAAGCGAGCAAGATTTTGGAGCATGGGCGATTTAGCTCTAGCAACTTAAACTCCTTTTGTAGTCATGAATAGGGTGAGCATCTAAACAAAACAATTAATGCGAATGCAAAGAGTTTTAAATATTTGATATGCTGGAATGAAGTCATAAATATAACTAATATGATATTATATTTAGAGATAGGGGCGCAGGCAGGGTCCTGTATGGGGAATGGATGTACATACGGCGTACACGTCACAAGGGGAAGAGAGGGCATTTGCCCTAAAGATGAATGGGGAGAGGCAAACATTTGCCCCCCTCAAAACCCAAAATTTGGAGGTAAAAAGTTTATCATTTTCACAATAATTATTATTATCATTGTTCATCATCATGGGTCTTGTGGTCCAGTGGCTAGAGAATTGGACTCATAATCGCAAGGTTGTCAGTTAGAATCCACACTCTGCCATTGTCTCCACTTTGATAAAAAAAATACCCGAGAGTAATATATGTAGTCTATAACTTCAGCCACTATGACTGATTAACCTAGACGTAAAATTTTTCTTACGTAATTGGTTATATACCAGCTTGGCATTTACCAGCAAAAAAAATGTCCTATCGAGTTCCTACAGGGGTTACCATAAACAGAAACATAATTATCATTTTTATGATTAATTTCGACATCGTCGTAGTCATCATCGTCGTTTTCGTCGTAATCAACGGTCGTATGATTATAACGAGTTAAACTTTAATATCGTTCACAAAAGAAAAAGTGGCAAATTCTGCATCCTTAAAATTTCACACTGCGAGATTCCTATTTGGGTGCCACTTTACCACCCCCTGACAAATTATAGAGAGAATTGGCAGTTCGAGGGATGTAGAAATTGGTAATTTTTCGAACACGCTGGCATTCTGACTTAATTTTCATGAGGTTGGCGCTTTACCACAAGTTCGACATTCAAAAAGCTGTGCCCTATGAGATTACAAAGAGTTTTCGCATTTACTACGGGGAAACTCTCTACAATGAATCGATTCTTCCATTATTTATTCTTTGAAGAATTTATTCTATTCATGTATTCCATGAAGTTCTCAAAACATTCCTTTTCAAGTCTGATCGTCAAAAATTATCAACTGGCACTACGCGCATTTTCATTAGCATGTAAAGGACGACTTCTATATGAATTTTTACAAACTATTTAAAATCCCTCTTTATGACAGTTCATCAAAAATTTTAGCTCGCACTTTTCGCTCGAAGTAATTAGTTCCATACGCGTCTTGTTAATGACCATCACGAAATTTCAAAAAAAAAAAAAAAAGAAGAAGCTCCTCATCAGTTTTTATTTGGTATAAGGTATTCGTCCAGTTCTTGGTAACAAAACATGCATAGAATGTCCACTTTTAAGGTTGGAATATCACACATTGTTGGTTCGCGTTTTGCGCTCGCACTAATTATTGCTTATTAAGGTAGTCATTCTGATCCTGGTGAAATAAAATTCCTAGAATGTCCAGTTTCATGGATAGAATATCACAAATTTTCAGCTCGAGCTTCGCGCTTGCATTAATCGATTGGTGAGATATGTAGGCCTAGCACATATCCCATTCATGAGTCACCAAATGCAAAAGGTTCCTTTCCTGGTCAGTATATGAAAAAATTCAGCTCACGCTTCACGCTCGCGTTTGATTCTTTAGTTAAATTCACATCCTTTTTTCATGATTACGAAATAAAATCGGAACGTTTACTTTTTATGTGGGGCGTTTTGGCCCAGTGGATAAGTCTTCTGACTTTAAGGCAGAGGGTCGTAGGTTCGAATCCAAGTCATGGCATTATTTCCTTCAGCAAGAAATTCATTCACACTGTGCTGCACTCAACCCAGGTGAGGTGAATGGGTACCCGGTAGAAATTCGTTAATGCCTTCCTTTGGGCGCCTATAGGCAGCCCAGCTAAAGCCGGGATAATAATAATAGCTGGGAGAACAGTTTTCAGAACTGAAGTGGCTTCCCTGGGTAAATAATATCCATATCATTATTATCATTTTAGGCCTACATGAAATTTCAAAAAGTTTGAGCACGTGATCCGCTCGCAACATCTCACAAGGATGCCCTTTTAACAGTAATTGACCAAAAAGGTGAATTTTACATCTTCAGATTTGGTTTTTCCCCCCAAACCGCTTGCTCGCTACGCTCGCAGAAATGAAACGTTAATATATAACTTATCAATCAGAGATCACTTTAAAAATTTTGCTCAACTTAATTACTACAAAACACACAACCTCTTTAAACAGATAATAATCTTATGGCGAAAATATCCGTTTGCACCAAAATGCCCCTATTGGCCCCTTTTTGGGCTTTGCCCCCCCCCCAAAAAAAAAAAAAGAAGAGGAAAATACGTTCCGCCGCCACTGGTTGAAACACGCATCGTCTTCATGGCTAACTGCAAAAAATTCTTAAAATGTCCCCTTTAGATCAGGTCAGAGCTTATATTTAAAATTTCTGTTCGCGCTTCTTGCTAGCAGTTATTATCTAGTTACATAGGCATCTCGTTTTGAAGATCACAAACATATTGCCGATCATATTTAAAAAAATATATAGCTCGCGCTCGCATTATTCAAAAAGGGTTTATCATGTTATTCCATATTTACTTTATTTTATAAGTATAAAGCTAATTATTGACTGTTAGGACTACCCTTTCAAAGAAACAAACAAAAATCAACTTTAAGCTGCCGATCGAGGAAAATATGGCTGAAAAAAAAATTTGCCCCCCCCCCTATTTGACAAAAGTTGGATCCACTGGGAGGGAGGCAGAGGGCACTTGCACCCCAAAAATGAAATAAAAAACAGGGAAATTCATATTTTTCCAAAATGGGAAAGTTCCTTTTTCGAAAATTAATATGCTGTTTTTCATGTTTTTCGAAATATAATACTCTTTTTAAAGTATACAAGTTAAGTTTTCAGGCTGGAATATTGCAAATTTTCAGCTTGCGCTTCGCACTCTCAATTATTCGATTGGAGAAATATGTATCCTAAAGGGGTCACTAAATGCTTTCTTTAACAGGTTCCTTTTCTGGTCAGTATGTTTAAGCTCGCGTTTTGCGCTCGTGTTAATTCTATAGTTAGATGCACATCTTTTTAATGACAGCAAAAATCTGCTCGGATTTTTAAAAACTTATTTTCATTTTTTATTGAAATACCCTTAAGTTTTAGCTTGTGATTCACGCTCGCAACACCTCGCAATAATGCCATTTTAAGAATAATTGACCCCCAAAACGAGTTTTACAACTTCACCTATATTTTTTTTTAACCAAGCCGCTCGCTCATTATACTCTCTCCCGAAAAATAAAGCCTAAATATACATTTTGTCATAATAAGAAGTCACTTCAAAAAAGTTGTTCTCTACTTAATCACTATCAAACACACAATGACTTCAAGCAGATAATAATCTTAAGGTGAAAATATCACCAAAGTGCCCATTTTGGCGTATGTGTTTCATTTTTTGGCTTTACCCCCGAATGAAAATTCGTTCGGCCGCGCTTGCCTTCCCATCCTCATAACAATTGAACGGCAACAGTGTCCCCCGCCCCCCCCCCCCCCTTGCCTCTGCCTCTGCTTTCCCGGTTTTCATTTTTCGAATTAACGAACCTTATTTTGTTTTCGGATTAACGAACCTTATTTCGTTTTCGGATTAACGAACCTTCGGAAAAACGAACCTTATTTCGTTTTCGGATTAACGAACCTTCGGAAAAACGAACCTTATTTTGTTTTCGGATTAACGAACCTTATTTCGTTTTCGGATTAACGAACCTTATTTCGTTTTCGGATTAACGAACCTTCGGAAAAACGAACCTTATTTCGTTTTCGGATTAACGAACCTTCGGAACAACGAACCTTATTTCGTTTTCGGATTAACGAACCTTCGGAACAACGAAAATTATTTCGTTTTCGGATTATCGAACCTTCGGAACGACGAACCTTATTTCGTTTTCGGATTATCGAACCTTCGGAATAACGAACCGTCGGAATAACGCCACAAATGTTCGGATTAACGAACCCTTTTTCGTTTTCGGATTAACGAACATCAAGGTATAGGCAATTTACGTGTTTCGGAATTACGAACCTTCGGAATAAAGAACCTTCAAGATTACGAAGCTTTGGAATTACGAAGTGTAACCACATTATCAATGAGGTAAATCAGTAAGGATAAACTCATGGACAATGTGCCGAGAATATCAGATATACAGTATGGGAAAGAGGTAAATGCAAAAGACATAAGTATTAAGAATATCAACAGTCTCCATGAAAAACAAATGCAGATAAGAAAAGGGTAAATAAAAGGTTAGACAAAAGTGAATACACATCTCCCATAGAATGACGGGGGGGGGGGAGGGGCAAGGAGTGCTAATCTAGTTTTCTACAGTGAGTTTAAAGACAGATCTGTCACTACGACCAAAAATTACAGTAGTTGCAACACTCAGTATCGGGAGTTAACCAAAATTATCCAAAATTAATTTTTGATAGAAATATAATGTATCTTAGACGTGGGATTCAAATGCAACATATCGCATTTCATTTGAATTTCGTTGGCAAAAATTGATTACAAATTTGAGTGTTCCAAAAGGAGCTTAACCCAAAACAGTTTTGCTCAAAAAGGAGCTAAATGCACTATACGGTTATTCAAAATGTGTTATTTATCCTATTTTACATAGAGTTATGCATTCAATCTATTAGGTACATGTTGCGGATACATGTTTACACCATCAGAACAAATTTTGCAGAAAATAACACAATCTGTTCAGGGACCTGGGAAGCGGGGGTGCTGGGGGTGCTGAAGCACCCCCATAAATTATCCTGGGGGTGCTGCGTGTATTATTTTCCATAGGCAGCACCCCCACGAAATCAGGTTCCCCCCTGTATTTTTTCAAAATATGTTATAATGTACATAATTATCAGATCCGACAATCGCAAATCATTTACACAGTCTTTCACATATTCCAATAACATCCCTCCTATAACGCGACTCAATCAAGCTCCAGCGGGGCAGCAATCTGATACAGACGTGGTCGCGCGCAATACGTAATAACCATACACACTCTTCGATAGCAGAGAGGGACATGGGGGTGGTTGGACTTGAAACTTCCAGGTTTTATGTCGAATCAAGTGAGCGCGCGCCCGACCGCCCGTGTATTGTACGGTATACAAAAATTACAAGTCAGACAATAGAAATCAAATTTCACAGTCTTTTTCGCCATGCCCCATGGCCCTGGGGGCTGGGAAGCGGGGGTGCTGGGGGTGAAGCAATTTGGGGGTGCTGCGTGTGTTATTTTATATAGGCAGCGCACCTCCTGGAAATCTAGTGGTAGGTATGATAAATGACAGAAATGTAATGAAAATGAACGACGTTTTGTAAACCCCCCCCCCCGCCCCCTTCAGAATTTTCCGACACATTACTTGAAATAGTGTTTAAATTCACCCTCTTTCAGATCGGAATATCAAATATTTTCTGCTCGCGCTTCGCCTCGCATTGATTTTTATAACAAAAATGTATTTAGAATGCCCAGATACTAGGTCTAACTCTAAACACGCGCACGCATGTTTATTCAGATACGCAGCTTGATTGGGGGGGGGGGGGGGGGTACTCCGGGCTGAAAATATTTATATCAATACATTTTATCAAAATAAATAAATGTAATCAAAATCTAATAACGATTAGTTAAGTTATTTAACTTTAAAGTTTAGCAATATTTTATGAAAATGGTGATATGCATTTTGTCATGAATATTTAATAGGTGGGCTGATGCTGTCACATCCCCACTATCCTGTTTCTTGCGGAATCAAAATTGTTTCATTTTTTTCATACCAGAGTGAATGATATGTCTCCCTTATAATGAAATAAGTTGCAGCAAAGAATATCTAATGGACTAAATCAGTTGTCAATTCAACTGTTTTGATTCTTGAAAGGAAAATATTGAATAAACCTAATTTATATAATAAAATACATAAGAACAAGTGGGGATATGACATCACCAGTTTGCTCATTGAATATCAATGAAGACATGCCTAAAACTGTTTCACTGGAACAATGCTAATCAAATCTTTATTCTTATGTTCGTCTGAGTTTTCTTTATCTGTTCAAACCATTTTACATTCAGTGTGGAGTTTCAGATCAGAATATCAAAAAAATATTTTGCTCGCGCTTCGCGCTCACATTATCAATTTAAGAATATATCCAATTACCCTTCATTTTCTTGATTTACAAAACATGAATAGAATGTCCCGTTTCCAGGTCTGAAATCTCAATTTGGTTTCCGCTCGCGCTTTGCGCTCGCAATATATTGTATAGTTATATACCTATATCCTGTTCATGATTAGAAAAGTGCATAAGATGTCTCGTTTTTAGGTCTGAAATCTCAATTATGTTTCCGCTCGCATATATTGTATAGTTATATACCTACCCGGTTCATAATTACAAAACGTGCTTAGAATGTCCAGTATATTTAGGTCGGAATGTCAAATTTTTCAGCTCGCGCTTCGCGCTCGCATTATTTGATTGTTGATATATGTATCGTCTTCATGGGTAACTGCAAACAGTCCTTATAACACGTTCCTTTCGATGAGGCCAGAGCGTAAATAAAAAATATCTGCTCGCGCTGATCGCGCTCACAATTATTATTTGTTACATACGCATCTTGGAACATTGCTCAAAATGTTCACTTTTTTTTTTTTTTTGTGTGTGGGGGTGTGAGGGTGAGTGTGTAATTATGGAAAAATCAATTGTGTCTGCCCCCCCCACCTTTGAGGAGAGATTTCAGCACCCCCACTGAAAAAATCGTTCCCAGGTCCCTGAATCTGTTCATGCTCAAGTGAAGAAATACTTTTAAGAAAGCAAGCTAATGTATATAAATTTCAGTCCGGCTTTCGTATTAAAACGGATATTCCACTGAAACCTGTTTAATACATTCAACAGATTTTATCAGGAATTAAATTTCACATGGGCGCATGGTTGGAATGGTTCTCCTATACTTACAAAAAGCCTTTGATACTGTAAATCATAACATACTTTTAAAGAAATTAGAAGTGATGAACTTAGACTCTGCATGTGTGACATGGTTTAGATCATATTTATCTAACCGTCATCAAATAGTTACCATGCAGACGGTTCTTTCTGATTCACTGCCTATTAAATGCGGAGTCCCTCAAGAAAGTTTTTTAGGCCCCATTCTTTTATGTCTTACATCAATTATGTGTACTTGTATTAACGAATCTAAATTAATTTCACATGCTCATGATACTGTCTTGCTGTATTTAGATACAAATCCCAAGAAAATAATATTGATAAAAAACTTAATGCAGATTTGGCAAATTGCATCGAATGGATGTCTGACAAATGCGATCCTCGCAGCTATGGTCACGTGTTCGCGTATTGACCTATCACTGATTCGAATCTACATAACCTATGTAATATACATGTATATCTTGGACCTTCAGTATTTTGTTTTCACAAAAAAAGCTCATCAGTGTGAGCGCGCGTATCAGCAGCCGAAATAATTCTCACTGCTCTCTTTTGAATGAGCAGAATTTTCCCTAAGTGTGATTGGGCTGTGGCTCCCCAGGCAAGCACACCATAATTTAGGTAGGGCAAAATTGAGGAAGAGTACAAAGTGCAAAGTACACCCTTAGGAAATACAGGCTTCAAATTGTTTTCTAGAAAGTAATTTACACAAGTGGGATGCGTGCACCTTCCAAGACAACTTACCCTCAATGTAAAGACCTAGAAATTTAATAGATGATACCTTTTCAATATTAACCTCGTCGAAGACTACATTTCCAGGCATAACTGTCTTAGCATTACTGAATAGCATATATTTTGTTTTCAATAAGTTCAGTGACAGTTTGTTTACATGAATCAATTAATAGTCAGCACACATAGCTCCCTATTTCATGTATTTACAATTCCAAGAAGAGTTTCAAAATTTCTGTGAGAACATCTGCAAATAACAAAAAAGAGAATTTCTGTGAAGATTTTGGACAATCATTCACGTATACAAATAGAGCAAGGGACCAAAAAGGGAACCCTGATGTACTCCACATGTGACGGGTCGCATATCTGTGGATACTTCATCAAGCTGCACAGACTGTTGCCTGTTACTAAGATAACTTCTAAACCATTCAAGTGCAGTCTCTCTTACCCCATAATAAGATAGCTTGTGCAAGAGTATATTATAGTTCACCGTATCAAAAGCTTTGGAATAATCTAAGTATATACCAATCGTATGGAGGTGTTTATCTAGTGAAGAAGATATCTTGTCTAACAGACAAGGATTAGCATGAGAAGTTGTATGTTTCTCTCAAAAACCAAATTGGGAACTTGAGAAAACTTGAGAAAACTTCAAAAACATATAAATCAATCTAATATATACAAGCTTTTGCCAAATCTTGGAGAAGGCAGTGAGTAAAGTAATTGGTCTATAATTACCCGTTTCTGAGGGGTTTCCTTATATATATATATATATATATATGCACAACTTTAGCTATTTTAATTTTTCTTGGAGCACTCCCCTGCACCAAGGACAGTTGAAAATGTGAGTGAAAGGTGCAATTATAAATGTAATTGCATCTTTTATCAAATCATTAGTTATACCATCAAAACCAGGGCTCTTCTTCCTTTTCAAGCCCTTTACAACATCTATCACCTCAAATTTGACAACAGGAAGAAAAATAGGTTTCTTTCATTTGGACTGTCAGAATAATTTTTCAAAGATTAGACAGAGTAGCACCAATGTTAGAAAAGTAATAATTTCAACACTTCACAGATCAGTTTCTTGTCTCCAATACAGTCTTTATAGACAAGTAATAATCTGTGATTTAGGATTAGTTCTTAAAACATTACGAATAACTTTTTATGTTCCTTTAACATCATTACATGCAGACTGCAGTTGAAATTGAAAGTGGTTTTTCTTTGCTTGGCGTAGAGCAGAAGGCAGTACATTTTTGTATTGGGGATAATTTAACTTAGATTTATTGGTTTGTTTTGCAGCTTTATACCTTCAAAACAAACGATTTTTCTTATTTATAGACTTAAGTAAAGACTTGTTAACCCATGGCATACGGGGTATTTTGTTATAATTTTGCTTACATTTTTGCACAAAAGGGAAACATCTATCATGAAATAACAAACATATCCATAGATTTATTGAAGGACTTTCATTGAAGCATCATTTTCATTTAGGAATTCACTCTATTCAGCAGTTCCCACTTCTCTCTTAAACTGCGATTCATTATCTTGAGTAAATTTGCGTGTTAACTTTCTATCAAATGCATCGCAAGAATTCTTCAATACTATATAGTGATAGATGTTCTGGCAAAAATAGGAAAATTGTCTGAAATATCTTTTACAATAATACCAGCAGTGGGAATAGGATACAAGTTGGTAGAAACATTGTCAATTAAAGTCTGCAAGTCTTCTGCTACTCTAGTTGGTTTGTTAATCAGTGGAATCAAAGAGAATATACTTAGAGTATCAACAAAATCACTGTCGTAACATTGATACTTTAATGTCACCCATAATGAATATATTTTCATTGCTGAATGAAGGACTTGTAAGAATTTTCCACATTTCTTCGACAAATTCATAAACGTCACAATTTGGTGGCCGATAGACAACTCCCACTAGCCTATCATTTTTTTTTTTTATCTCAGGAATTGTAATCTCAGCAAAAATGGATTCTAGAAATATATTCATAACACACAGTTCTGCTTTTGTATGACACTCAAATGAGGTGGGAATATAGACAGCTGGCAGCCGTCTGTTTCGAGGAGTTTTTAAAACATTTTTTTCTCCTCGTACATGCACAGACGGCTCGCGTTCATGCAGCCGCCATTTAGGGTTAGAAATGCAAAATCCCGCCCCCCCCCCCCCCCGACATGCCCGACGGGGCTCATCAATTTTCGTTTTTATTTCATAAAAATATTTAAAAAGTACTGGACCAAAATAAAGATTATTATTCCGTTTTGCCTGAAATGCACCAAAACGGGGGAAAATAGATTTAAAGGGGGAAACATACCGTGACTTACTTCGGCTGTCGCGCAGCTCCCACTTCCCTGGTTTATCCGAACTTAATACATAAACATATGGCTATTAGGTCTCTGTAATTGGTGAATGGAGCCAACGGAGTTCAGCGGAACAACCAAAATAACAGAGACCAAAGCTTTTGGTCTACGCCACCACCTGCCGTATTTTGTCAATTATTAGAGATAAGTTGATACTTAACTTATGAAGATTATAAATGGCAGTTGGATTTCTAGAAAACCATGTTTCAGTGATTCCGATTACTGGACACTTGTCCTGAACATTTTTCCAAAACAAAGAAAGTCTGTCGAAATTTGGATTCATCTACGCCTATTAGTGATTAAGGTGCAAAAAGGTCGTTTGCACAGTTTGCCAGAAGATCAGAACAACGCTTTTCAGTATAATATTCTGAACCAGTGACCAGTCACTACAGTTTCATCTCCATTGTTTAGTATTTAAATGTAATTTTATGTTATTTACAATAAGCGCATGGCAATCACTGCATGGGGCAAGAGAAAAATAACCATAGCATAAAAGTTTGTGGTGATATGATCCCCCGAAGAACCTTGTAAATGTAAGCATTTGATGCTGTACAGCAGTATACAGCTTCACACCGTCCTGACCGACTCAAAATGTGGCCAGCTACCCCAAAACCAACAGTAAGTCGCTGAAAATGAAATCTGAGATTTGGATTGGGTTTGTAAAGGCAGGTCCGAATCTTAATATATAACTTGTCGAAGTTGATCAACAATAACCCCCGGGAATAACCCTCATAATTATTTGATCGAATGCAGAGGAAATTCAAGGAGAGCTTTAGAAAAAAAAGGAGTAAAGAAGGTTTATATTGTTAGGGGTTCATTAATGCATGAGATGTACTCACAAATAGAACAATATGGAAGCAAGGTATCAAATTAAAGCCGATGAGTTTATTTGTATCGTATTATATGAAAATAAAAATAAAATAATAAATCACAAAATCCTGATAAAGCTGACTTTTGAACTTAAGGTTCCCTTTTTTAGACACTTCTTGTATTAGAAAATCATCATAGAATGCAAAATCCGCATCTATCATATACTAATCCCATCCCGTCTCTGTAACAATGGTTGTCTAATGACATTTGAAGACTGTTAATATGCAGTTTGATTGCATTTACATAAACAGAAACATAATAAACAATAAACATTTAAAGTGGGAAACAAAAGAAATGGAAATTACGTTCAGATGCTCTAACACTGCCAGTTTCATCGCAGGCCGTACTATGAGCCTCTCCAGATTCGTCTAATGTCATGATGAATAACATGAGAAGCAAACAGTGGATATCCATTCTTTTCAGTTGAGAAACATGGCATTTTGTGTCACGTTTTATTTTCTGATTCAATACATTAGAAGTGAAAAAAAAAGTACATTGCAAGAGATCAGCAAAGTCAACCAGTAGATGGATAATAAGTTTAAGAGGTAGAGAGATAGAAAGAGACGGGGGAACACAGAATGAATGGTGATACGCACCCATTTCCAAACACACGATCGCAGATAATGCTGTAAAGAATTCATTTGGAAAAAACAAAGTTACTGTGACGTATAACTACTAGTGACTTGACAGTAGACAGTACTCAAACAAAAGACTCGGTGACGCGGAATTTCCAGTTATCATACGATGCATCAAGTATACAATCTGGGCATACCATCTAGCATACCATCGAGCATACCATCGAGCATGTTCAATCTGTAGCATAAAAATATAAACAAACAATAATAAGCATCTGTATATGCAGTTACATTTATGTACTTGCATGAGATAAAATAAATAGTCTATGTATTGCACAAATTATTTGTGACGTTTGAATCTTGCATAAATAAATATTCTGGTTTCCTGTAACAAATTTACCTATCAAATTCTGTCAATGTATTCAAATGACCTTGAATAAACTTTGCTATATGCGGTTAAATAAACAAAACCTTTACTTTGTCTCATTTATCCTTTATATCAACTACGATACTTAAATATTACCTTGCCTCTAAACTATATACTCTGAGGCATTATTGACTAGCAATAACTTTACTCAAACCAATAACTAGGCTTTCATTTCACCTTCACTGTATGTGTTATTTGTAATTATCAGGGCTTTAAAATGCACCAAAAACTGGCTTTAATGCCTTATTTCCAAACTCATACATATACTGTATCCTTTTCAACAACTAGAACCAAATGTAGCTAACAAAGAACAACATTTGTTTATTTGACATTCCATTTCGTTTACAACTCTGAACATGAATATCCTACTATGCACTGTGTGCGAGATTACCACACAGTACCGTACCGATATGCTATTACGCAACACTCTTCATGTGCATGTCCAATTACCTATCAATGTACAATGTCAATATACGTTTATCACACGTGTATTCTATACGTAAACTCCAAACACTTTCACCAAAGTTATGAGCTAAATTAACAACAAATTAATTATCGTCTGGAGTTAATTTTGGTTCCATATATTCAGTTAAACATTACATTACGGAAATATAAAGGTCCTTTTACTTACAACATTGGACTTGTACCGATTATCTTGAATTCTACTGTAAAGTCACGACGGGCTGAACTTTAAATCTTTGTCGATCTTGGCAAGGCAAATTTCCAACGCCCTCTATCGACCCAGATAAATGATGCTACAACTCAATTAACGTCTCTGACGTCATGTTAAATATTTCAAAGAAAAAATACACTTTCTAAATCTTACAGTTACCGTAACCTAATCATGTCAGAACTCAGAAACTATATAAAGATGTTTATTGACATTCAATATGTAACTGAAATGAATATTTTTGTTACTAATTCGAGGATGGCGGATGACTTTTGAAGTATTCATAACTGAAAGCTCCAGGCTTTATTTTAAACTTCATAGTGTATTCTTGTGGTTTTGTATTATGTGGATTTAATAAACGCTGGGAAGGAGAAAGTGAAAGCAAACAAATAGTAAATATTTCAGTAATTAATAATTCAGTTTTACAGAGTATTAAGTAAAGAAACCTTTTAGCCGGCGAATTTGTTGACTTAAATTATTTTATTCATTAATAAAAGAGTGTCATGCCTAGTAAGAAAACAAAGAAAACAACGGGGATTGACAATATAACATGTAAGCTCCTGAAAGCTGCCTGCCCGGCCATACTCCCTTCGTTAAAACACATAATAAATGTTTCTCTTTCATCAGGAAAATTTCCCGAAGAATGGGAATTTGCGATAGTTACACCGCTATTCAAGGACGGAAATCGTAACTTAATTGAAAACTATAGACCGATTTCGGTCTTACCGTTCGTATATCTAAATTATTGGAAAGAGCGGTCCACAATCAGTTGTATGATTTTTTGCAAAATTCAAATTTTTCTTTGCCCCCAGCAGTCAGGTTTCAGGCCGAGGCACTCGACTCAATCCACCGTACTTGATGTAACTGATTTTGTATTAACTAACATGAAGGATGGTCTTGTAACTGGTGCACTATTTATCGATCTCAAGAAAGCGTTCGACATTGTAGACCATGATATTTTATTGGATATTTTAAGAAATGCAGGCGTGAGAAATGTCGAATATGAATGGTTTAAATCATATTTCACTAACAGGAAACAAAAGGTAAAAGTAGATGATAAATTATCTAATACGAGAGCTATTCAATATGGAGTCCCCCAAGGCTCAATTTTAGGGCCATTGCTGTTTATCATGTACAGAAATACTCTCCCTAAATCATTATCAGGTATCGAATGTAAAATCAACATGTATGCACATGACGTAGTCTTACTTTTCAAAGCCAGGTCACCTAATGAACTAGAATCAAATATGAAAGCCGGATTAAAAGAAGTATGTATATTGGTTATTAACTCATAAGTTAACACTTAATAATAGTAAAACAGAATACATGATACTTGGATCCAAACAGCGACTCCATAATTTCAAACATGTTGAGATTTCTATTGGAAATAAGAAAATAGAGAGAGTATCCGATTTTAAGTATCTAGGTGTCATACTCGATGAAAATTTGTCATACGAAAGGCACATAGATCACGTGGCTAAAAAGGTTTCGAGAAAAATTGGATTTCTTCGTCGATCCGCAAAGCCTTATATCTCGGATGACATTTTTAAACTACTCTGTAATACTTTGATCATGCCCCAATTTGATTATTGTGACGTAGTTTGGTCTAATTCTTCTCTCGGTCTCCTTGATAGACTTACCAAATTGCATAACAGAATGGCAAGGATGATCTTAGGGGCCCATCCGCGAACTCACATTTGTGATTTATTTTCCGTTCTAAAATTGAAAGATCTCTTTTCCAGACGGCATTTCCACCGTATGTGTGAAGTATTGAAATGTGTTAATTGTATTTCTCCCCCATATTCAAGTGAACGGTTTATCAAACCTAATTATGATATAAGAACTAGATCAATGTCCACTGCCTCCCTTCAGGAAAACAGTGCTCCTATACATAATAATAGTGGCAAGAGGACTTTTTTCAGTACATCGGGACCACAGAATGGAATAATCTCAGGAAAGATCAACGCCAGGCTATGTCCCTCAATTCATTTCGTGCCTCGTTTAACAAATGAAAAATTGATAGGCCTTGCGACGAAGAGGAGTAATATTGTGTTATTGATTCATATTCTAATTTGGCAAACATTATAATCTCTACTCAAATTATTACCAATCAAATGAACATTACTCTGTCACCAGCCATCCATGCATCCTTTTCCCGTTTAAATCGTATGCAGCAGTTTCCATTAGAGTTTTCCTATTCATTTTCCTTTGTCCGTTTCTTGAAATTCAATGTTGATCTTTTAATATTGGATTGCATTTTTAATGTTTCTTATATATATGTTGTTTTATTGCGTACCATTTTGATTTATGTTTTCATTGTTTGTAAATATTGTACATATTGATTTTTATCTCAGGGCCCTCAAGGACAGCAGTTTGTTAATTGATGAGGCCACCCTGATTAAATAAGACTGAAAAAAAAAACCTCATTCAATCTTTTATTCAACCTTAATGCAAAAAGAACTTTTAATTTATATCTTTTCCTCGTCCATACCTGTCCATCTACAATGTATATACCACCGATTGATAGCAAATCTGACGTAATATTAATTATTTAACTTATACTTCTTTTTGGAAAACCAGTAACCATTAGTGTCAGAAACCATGAATGATGAAAACAATCGACATTTACAGTGGTGCTAAAAAGTTAGTGAACCCATCAGAAAATAAACATATTAAAATGTGGAATGTCATGTTTTTAGGTATTTTATTGTGAAGTTAGGTAATAAAATATTACATTCAAGAAAGTTGGTTTCTCAGGGCTCGCCAGACATTGTTGTGTTGTTGGCTTCATTCAACACTCAGCATGAAGGAATGTGTTTTGTGGCGGGGTTCATTAACTTTCTGGCACAGCTGTATGTAGCGCCATCTATCTAGAACTGTCGGAATATCTGAAATGAAACATGGTACTACTAAACGTTTGAGTCATCAAGGATGACGGATTACGGATGATTTTTCATTAAAGTATCCAAAACTGAAAGCTTGAGACTTGACTTTAAAGTTCATAGACAGTTCCCTCTTTGAAGTTCTCTCACTGACGTATAAATGGGGGGGGGGGGGGTTCATTTTAGAAACTTCGCCCTACCATGTTCGCCCCCTCAAAACGTTTGACTCATTACGCTCCTGAGTTTTGTATCGTGATTTTACAGTGAGAAAGAAACCGAAAGTGACTTTATGCTTAATACCGAAGTCATTACTTAATATTTTACACTTTGTATTGCACTAAAACTAAACATAACCGGGCGAGTATATCAACGAGCAGTGGCGTACCGTGGGTCACGGCATTGGGGGGGGGGGCACCATCAAAAAAATTTGAGTCACTAAGTGAGCGCGCGAAGCGCGCCCAGTTGCCAGGTATACATAAAAGAGACATTTTAAGGACAGTGCCATTAAGCGGATATGTCTCTCACTGGTCAAATAATGCGAGCGCGAAGCGCGAGCTTAAAATTTTTGATATTTAAACCTAAAAAGGGACATTATAATCAATCTTTTGTAATCATGATTATGTACCTGTCTCGCTAATGCGAGCGCGAAGCGCGAGCTGAAATTTTTGTAAATATTGACCCCCAAACAGGAATATTTTAAGGACTATATATTTTAGGAATCCATTAAGAGTATACACATCTCACCATAGTCATCTAATGCGAGTGCCAATAAGCGCTTGCTGATTTTGTTAGAATTACATCTAAACATGCACATAAAGCACTTGTAATCATGATTAACATACCCATCTCACTAATCAAATCTTGAAAATTTAGGAAATTCAGACCTGAAGAGGGGCATTCTAAGGCTTGTTTGTAGAAATTCACGAAGACCATACGTAGTTCACTAACCGAATGATGCGAGCGAAAAGCGCGAGCTGAAAATTTTTGAAATTCAGATTAGAAAGAGGGACTGATTCTAGGAATTCATGGAGAGCAGACATATTTCACCAATCCACTACTGCGAACGTAAGCACGGACAGGAAATGTTTTATATCAAGACCTTAAAATGGGGCAATCACTTTAAGTAGTCATGAAAAAAAGCATACTATTGTACATAAAACAATAACTCGAAGTGCGAGGAAATATATTTGGCAGTTTAGTGTATATTGACTTGAAAACGGGAGGTTTTAGTATAACAGGATTATATATCTCGGTAAACAGACAATGCGAGCACCAGGAACAATGAAGACATAGGCCCTGAGCAAATTATGTTTCATAAAGTTATGAAAAAAAATGTTTCTTATGTAATATAACATAACATAATTATGATATAATATAACATTATAATGAACAATAATGTCTTCTTTCCCACTACGTTTCTCTTCCTCCTCCCTCTTTTTCTCCTTTTCCCCGTTTTTTGTTTTTTGTTTTGTTTTTGGGTCAGCCGATTGGGGGGGGGGGGGGCACGTGCCCCCCATGCCCCCCCCCCGTAGTTACGCCACTGTCAACGAGTATGCTCTCATGAATCATCAACAAAGGGGAGGTGGTGGGGGGGGGTCGTTACTTAACTTAGGCCTACTCCAGGATGATGGCGAGTAAAGAAGCCATATTTCACACATTATCAGGGGGCGGTGCAACTTATTTTCGTTAGGGGGGGGGGCAAAGGGGCACTTATACGTAAAATTTTGCATTTTTAAGTTTTTTTTTTTAAACCAGGAGCAGAATGAGTACCTTACTAAGCAATAATTGATGCGAGCGCGAAGCGCTAGCCAAAAATTTTGTGATTTTCTAACCTAAAATGTATTACGCTTGACTTCGAAAATGAAAAAGGGTACATTTCATTTCTAACATAGAATGTATTGTTTTACTTCGAAAAAGGTATTTCATTATGAAAAAGGGCACATTTCATTTTTTTTAAGGGCCTTTTCCATTCTAAGCATTTTTAATCAGGAACAGAATGAGTACCTTACAGAACAATAATTGATGCGAGCCCAAAATTTGTGATATTCCAACCTAAACACTGGACATTCTAACAATGCTTGTAACCATGAACTAGATGCATACCATACTAAACATTAATTGATGCGAGCCAAAAATATCGTGATTTTCTATCCTGAAATGTATTAGGGTAAAAAATGTCATATTTCATTTTGAAAAAGGACACTTTTTCCTACGGGGATTTTTTTTCTCCACCCCCTGCCCCCGTTTCCGCCGCCCCTGCACAGTATCAAGGAAAGAAAACTTTCAGCCGGTCAGTTTTATTTTTTCATTCATTCCGCACTAATAAATAATAACCTTGTTCATCTTCTATAGTATATCAGTTTTTTGTCTCTTTAGTTTATTCCTGTGATTCTCATCAATAATTCATTTGTTATCATTTACACATTGTTTACGGTAATTATTCCCAATTCCATTTTAAGAAGTCATTTTAATCATTAAGTGTCTTTACATTTTATATTTCACCCTTCCCTTTCGTTCGAGTTTCCTGTCTACCATCTGATACGTATGCATGCCCTAATATTCATACGTCGATATTGTAATATTTATGATAAAGGATATAGATCACGGGTCGTTATGTCTGGATGGTCGAGACGAAACTATACACACTAAGAAAAAAAGTTCAATTGTGCACCCATTTTAATAGAAGTTCTATCTGGGGCGTAACTTTATTATAAGTTTATTGTTCCTACTTTATCAGTGCAGGTAGCAAAATTGTGCACCATATAGGGTGCAGAATTGTAATCTTCAGTAAACGTTCAAATTTGTACCGTTTTGAATGAACCAATCTCTGCACCCGTTGCACATCTTTCGGATGCAAACAGTTAGAATAAACGTTGCATATTTTACATTTTTATGTGGGTTGCACAATAGCACCAATGACGCGGTTGAAATGAACTGAACTGAACCGAATTTATTACCAAATAATGTAAAAATACATTGATACAGGGTACATTGTCATATAAACTTCATTGGTAAAAGGACTCCACATAAATAGGAAGTACTGCTAGTGGGACGTGGAGCCCCTATCCTACGATATACATAATCTGTTTCTGTTTCTGTTTCTGTTTGTGGTAACTCCCGTAGGAACTCGGCAGGAGATAATTTTTTTTGCTGGTGAACGCCAAGCTAGTATATAACCAATTACCTTGGAAACATTTTACGTCTAGGTTAATCAGTCATAGTGGCTGACGTAATAGACGACAGATATCACTCCTGAGCCTTTTTATCAAAGTGGAGACAATGGCAGAGTTGGGATTCGAACTCACAACCTTGCGATTATGAGTCCAATGCTCTAACCACTGGACCACACGACCTTTTAATCATAATTGATAGCATGAAATAACGTTTAAATAGTAAGTTAACATATCATGCTCTTCGGCAAATAACATATCTAGCATGTCTAGTAAATAAAACTAATGGATAGGTCTAGCACAATAGCCAGGGTAAAAGCAAGAATTGCATACAAATGAATTAAAAAATAATTATATACAATATTTACAAATCATTGAGGAACTCATGAATATTCTTGTATAAAAATGTTTTTAAGTGCTCTGCGGAAGGAATTTACAGATTTAAGCCGTTTTACTTCATCAAGAAGGCTATTCCAGATTTGTGAACCCATAAATGAGATTGAAGTTTTGCCATGTTCTATCCTCACCCTTGGTAAGAGTAGAGCTGATTGTTTTTTGTCTTGTACTATATTGATTCTCAAAGAAGTTATAATACTCATAAGCCGAGTGAAGCAACTGCTCAGTTATAAGTCTATAAACAATAATGACTACAGAGTGCCTGTACGATTTTAATATGTCTAAAACACGCAAAGAGTGAAATGAAGATGATGACTGTGTCATTCTCGAACTGAATGGAATAGCTCTCGGTGCCATTTTCTGTATAATGTAGATCTGGCACACCCCCAAACTTCAAGCCCGTAAGAGATATGTGATTGAATAAATGAGTGATATAACAACAAAAGTATTTGTTGAGGAAAAAAAATGTGATTTTCTAACTTAAAATGTATTATGTTTGACTTCGAAAAATGAAAAAAAAAAGCACATTTCATTTTGAAAAAAGGCCTTTTAAATTCTAAGCTTTTTTTAAACTAGGAGCAGAATGAGCACCTTACTAAACAAAAATTGATACGAGCGCAAAGCGCGATCTAAAACTTTTGTGATTTTCTAACCTAGAATGTATTGTTTTACTTCGAAAATGGTATTTCATTATGAAAAAGTGCACATTTCATTTAAAAAAGGTTCTTTTTCATTCTAAGCACTTTTAACCAAGAACAGAAAGAGTACCTTACAGAACAATAATTGATGCGAGCACGATACGCTAGCCCAAAATTTGTGATATTCCAACCTGAACACTGGACATTCTAACAATGCTTGTAACCATGGACAGGATGCGTACCTTACTTAACATAAATTGATGCGAGCGCGAAGCGCGAGCCAAAAAAAATTGTGATTTTCTTACCTGAAATGTATTGTGTTTTAATTAAAAAAGGGTATTTCATCGTAAAAAGTGGTAAAAAAAGGTCATATTTCATTTTGAAAAAAGGGCACTTTTTTTCCTAAGGGGATCCCCCCCTGCCCCTGGTTCCGCCGCCCCTGCACAGTATGAAGTAAAACTTCGAGCCGGTGGGTTTTAATTCTTAATTCATTCATTCACTGATAAATAAAAACCTTGTTCATCTTCTATTGTATCATTTTCTGTCTCTTTTATTCCTGTGATTCTCATCCATAATTTGTTTGTTATCATTCACACATTCTTTGCGGTAATTATTTCCAATTCCATTTTAAGAAGTCATTTTAATCATTAAAATTCTTTACTATTTATGTTTCACCCTTCCCTTTCGTTCGATTTTCCTATCTACCATCTGATACGTATGCATGTCCTTATTCATATGTCGATATTCTAATATTTATGATAAAGGACAAGGATCACGGGTCGTTATATCTGGATGGTCTATACGGTACTATATATACGCACCACGAAAAAAAGTTAAATTGTGCGCCCATCATAATGGAAGTTCTATCTTGGGCGTAACTTGTTTATTGTTCCTAGTTTATCAGTGCGGGTAGCAAAATTGTCCACCATACAGGGTGCAAATTCGTAATCTTCAGTAAACGTTCAAATCTGTACCGTTTATTTATTTATTTCCGTTTTATTTCAGCAGGGTAGCCCCTTTCAGTTACAAAACTGCTCTACCAATGGGCCATGCACAATAAAAAACAAATACATATAAATAACAATTTACACAAAAAAAAACTTAAAATCATATGCTTAACTACAAATATTTACTAAGGTAAAATCAGTGTTTTGAATGCACCAATCTCTGCACCCGTTGCACATCTTTCTGATGGAAACAGTTAAAATAGAGGGTGCATATTTTATAATTTTATGTGGGTTGCACAATAGCACCTAAGACGCGGCTGTAACTGTGACATTGATTTTAGGGTACAGATCACTTTAGTATTGGGTATTGTAGAAATTTATAGCAATTATGACAATGTAAATACGATGAATAGCATTGTCTTTCTTTCATAATTAGAGTCACAAGTGCACTTTTTGAGCAGCAGATTTAAAAGAAATTTTCAAAATTAGATGAAACATATAAACTCTTGAATTTCTCTTAAAAACCTTGTAAAACACCACAATATACAATGAAATACTATAAATTATACATCAATAGTGTCTCATTTAGCCTGATATTGATAGCATGCTCTGACTAGCATTTAGATTATGCGTACATTTCTCAAATTTATTTGATAATAATAGTCTATGCTCCAAGGCTTGGGTAAGATGAGAAATTTACTATCAAAGGATTAATAAATTCGGGCTATTTCTTTCTACAATTCATGTCCCGCCCCCTCTCTATCTCCAACGCACACTCACATCATTATCAAACTTGAGCACAAGTTCAAAATCCAGCAACCCCTAACCGTATACCGTCACCCTCACCCACTTATGCACACACGCGCGGAATTTTTTTTTCTCCAACATTAAGGATTTTATTCGAATGAAAATACAACAAAATTTATAAAATCTTAATTACATATCAACAATCAACAAAAATATGTATATATATATGTACATATATATATAATGTATATATATATAAAACTGAACAAAATAAAGATGGAATGAAATGCCTTTAGAAATACACTTTTATACTTAAAAAAACGAAACTGAGCACCGACCTTCTATGTAAAACTAATAATAATTAATATTGAGTGATTTGCAGAAAATAAAAACATATTATCGTCGGATCCCTAATTCCATTTTGCATCAAGCTTCCACATACAATGGAAAAAAAACATGACAAAGGGGAAATTGAAAAAAATTACTAAGTACAAAATCAATCATCAACATTCACACCAAGACTTACACTCGCACCACACTAGACACAATCTACCTGTTCACACTCAAACCTCTATTCACCTTCAGTTCATCCAATTCCTTATTTTTAGTCATCTGTTGTTAGTCCCATCGAACTTAATTCCCCTCCTCTTTCTACGAGTCGTCTCTTTTTTTCTTACGTTCCCTTTTCCTCTTCTATATCTATCCATTCTCCTCTATCTCTACATTTGAAGTTATTTCTCTGTCGCGGTCTCAACAAAATGGTGTGGACACAACTATGACAACGTCATTATTCGGAAATACTCCAACTTCACCGTAATCTATCCTTTTCAATCTGACGTCGATTGTTGAGGTACCAACCAGCCAAGGAAACTTCCCTTACGAGCGAGGTTCCGCACAAAGAAAATGCATTTAAACACAACTTAATATCAAACACAACTCCCTAGTACATGTGCTTTATTAATTGACAATAAAGGTGCGTTTGATCCTAACTTCTTTTGCAACAGGCCCCAGTACTAATTAGAGGCATGTAACATTAAGCATGGTAATCACTATATACTTTCATTCAAACTCAATATATTTACAATCTTCGTCACACTTTATCTTCGTCTTTCTAACAGACGTATGATAATCATGATAATGTACTCTTGAGTCTGGAAATTTCGTTAATGATTTCATAACCATATATCCGTCTTCCCCGAGGTGAACTGCAGACTCAGTCGTGGATTTAGCCGGATTGCTAGCATCATCGTGCGCGTGACATCTATTCGTTCCGATCTCTTCCGATTTTCGGTTCGGATCGAGTACTGAGTAACCGTCAGATAGGTCAACCGTCACATTGATCCGCGAATCGTCATGACTTGCAATATGGTCACGCGCAATCTGGTTGACGGATGCCTGTTGAGATCCGGCGCTTCTTGTTGTAGCGCTTGCACCAACTTGTTGCAGAATACAACTGCATAGTATAATGCACGTGACGATGACAAGGAAGACGATAGCGATGATGAGGGTTAAAGTCGTGTAAGAGGTACTAGTACTTGAATCATTCGGGGAAATATTTGGCTCTGGGGATAAAATGGCACAAATGAGAGAAAATGATTACATCTTCTGACAGATTACAGGCACGGATCCAGCGGGGGGGGGGGGTCTTTTTTCTGCCCAAAATAGACCGGAATATCTTCATTTTGTGACTGATGAGCCAGGGGGAGGAGGGGGTGAGACTTGTTTTTTTTTAATACAAAATACATTAAGCATAATGGACATGCTGGTATATCCGTATTTCAACAAAATCATAATTAAAAATTATCCAAAGATGAATATAAAAACCTTTCTCAAATGTTTTGACATATCCGATCTTACGTTTAGACATGAGAATGCTTTTCCAAGTATCAAGAAAAAATAAATATCCCTTATCATTCCTGCTGACATCTTTATAAACTTGATATAGAAGCCATCCCCCACAGCGCGTAATGCATCTTAACGGTTGCAAAGGGAGGACCTACCACGAATACTGATGTTTTTTCTCGATTACCAAATTGTAAATATTATAAAATTAGATAGTTCTTTACTTTGGTGTAAGTAAGGCCCCTTTTTGACTTTCTACTTTGGTGTTCCTTAAATAAACACACGATAGGGTACCAATGAAGTGTCAGAAAAGTATATCAGATAGAATTTGAGGGGACACGACATGGCGTATGTCATATCTGCGGAAAAAGGTATGACAAGTTGCGAGCGCGCAAAACTTGTTGGCCTTTTACAAAATAATGACAAATCAAATTCTATGATGCGGTGTATGTTGACATATTTGTCAACAAATAATATCACATTTCAGCGTTTTCATAATCCTTTCTCTTTTCCTTTAGTTCCTTGGGGGGGGGGGGGCGAGGAGAGGGCAGAGCCACTTCATCCTGTACGACAGTGGTGTCAGCAGAAAATACTTCGACGGATCTTACCGCTTCTATATACTTGATATAATCCTCTACCCCCGCATGGCCTAAGGACATCTGCGGGTTTTTTTTCACAGGGAATACCACAATGTACATCGCACGTTCGGTTTTCTCTTGGGCATGTGAAGTTTCCACAGGAACACAAGTATCCATCTGATAAGGCTGAGAAAGAATGGTTACCATCTTTACATTGGCTGGTACATTCGTTTATATCAGTGACATTTGAAGCTCTAACCGTCTCAAAACAAGTAGAGTTGAAACAGCCAATAAATTCCATATCTGGAGGAAGAGAGGGAGAGAGAGAGAGAGAGAGAGAGAGAGAGAGTGGGAAGGGGGGTTAATAAGAACAGCAATTGTATTAATTATATACATTCAAAGTATTAAAACAAACTGAGGAAGGAATGGATGGTGCAAAATAAATTAAAAGATTTGAGGTAAACGTAAGATAGAGGAGGGTAGATCAGCGGCAGCAAGATCTGCCCATTTTATTTCATGTATTCATTTATTTCTGATTTTTATGTCATGGTGGCCCATATTACTTAATTATAGTCGATGGTCTTCCATGAGGCCATGTTAAGTAAAAAAAACCCACACAAATAGCAATAAACAATATGTGCAGACACACAAGCATACACGTGTATGCCCTTGTGAATGATGTTCTTTCGATAAACATCCTTGTCAAGTTTAAACAAACTTGTGGGGGTGATTTTTAAAATCAGAAAGAATATTTAAAATAACATGAAATTATACCTAAGTCAATTTGTAAGATAAAACGTATAAAATAACCACATATCAAATGTGAGAGAATTGTTGTCAACCAGCATGGGATACTAACGAGTATTTTTACATATTTCTATGTTAAAATGCATCATCAAAATTAATATAGACAGTTGGCTTTATCGTATATTAAAATGAGAATATTCAATTCAAATACACAGTTCAAATTCATAAACCCAAGCGTAATCTTCGTTCTGGCTCACAAAATCTTCTCTCTGAAATTAGTGTCAAGACCAAATCATATGGGGATCGGGCTTTCCAAAAAGCTGCACCAGCACAATGGAATTCTCTACCACCGACATTACGAAATATTAGGCCTTCACAGCTTGAGCAATTCAAAGTATTTTAAATTAAAACCCCACCTCTTTCAGAATATAAACTTACTTTGGTTCAATCCATGTTTTAATATTCTTTGATGTTCATAATGTATACTTGATGTCTAATTTTCAAATCTACAATTCTAACCACATTTCCCGTTTTCCTCACGCATAGAGACCTGTAGGTGTTATGCGTATTCAGAACTGTACTATAATTGCTTATTATCAAATTTATCAAGCAAAACTACAAATCGTGAGAGTAGTGGTCTAGCAGAAGTGAAAGGGGAGAGGAGATCTGAGATAGAGCAGAAATGCGAGACGGGATGCGAGAAAGGAAAGAGAGAGAGAGAGAGAGAGAGGGGGGGGGGGGGGAGAGGCAGACAGAGGGGTCGGGGGGGGGGGGTTGGAGCAGAATGTCAGAAGAAAAGAGGGAACGAACATTATGAAAGAGGTAAAAACATGAAGATGTAAGGCTGCAAAAGTTTACGCTTGAAAGTTTTACGCTACTGATAAGACTGAGCCAAAGAAATGTTGCCATTTGGTAA
The DNA here is from genome assembly GCF_037042905.1 of Lytechinus pictus. NCBI lineage: Eukaryota > Metazoa > Echinodermata > Echinoidea > Temnopleuroida > Toxopneustidae > Lytechinus > Lytechinus pictus. The sequence continues at coordinate 2,739,057 of NC_087261.1, forward strand.
ACTTTTGATAAACTTGAGATGTGAGGGTGTGTGTGGATGGGTGGCAAGTTCAATGTGTAAGCTTGAATGAGTGAGTGTTGGGTTTGAGTCCGTTGAGAGGGTGTGGGGGAGTGTAAATATTTTCGTGAAGGGGGGGGGGGGGGGAGAGTGGAGATGTGTAAACGAGTTCACTGTCAGTGTTATTATTTTTCATTGTCACATTATTAGAAAAAAGTTCTCATTTCTATTATCATAATTATCAGTATTGACATCACTACGATACGTTTATGAAACATTTTTTTCAATCAAAATTCTGTTGTTAAAATGAATCATTTCTATCATTGCCATCATCACCACTACCACAACCACCATCACTACATAGCGTCACCACCACCACCATCATCACCATGGTCGTCATCATGATCATGATCATCATCACCATCATTACCATCAACATCAACATCATCATCATCATCATCAAAATCATCATCACCATCATCATCATCACCATCATCATCATAATCATCATCACCATCATCATCATCATCACCATTATCATCATGATCATGATGATGATCATCATCATCATAAACATCATCATCACCACGACCACAACCACCACCACCATCATCACCACTACCACCAAACCAATACAAATAGATTGTTGCTTTTAGAGGAAAAAGAAAAATCAGACGTGTAGATAGGTGAAAGTTTGAACAATATCGGACGAACAATGAGAAAGCAAATTTGAAGTGAAAACGAATGTTTAAAAGTTGTGTATTATTTATATTACTCTTTTTAAAACATCATCTAAGGATGAAGAGATACTACGATTACGGCTTTTAGAGGCACAATTTAAATTTGTAATGTAAAAATGCCCTGTAGACCTCGTTTTTTTTCAATTGTTTGTCATTTTTTGGGGTCAAAATGTGCACCCCCCCCCCTCTTGGAAAATCCTGGATCCGCCCCTACAAGGACAGTCCACATTAACAAACTTCCTCGATTTTATAGCGTTTTGCCGTAGTAACCCTAATAAGACTTAGGTGGTGAGAGGGTTGAATCTGCAACGCAAAAATCTGGCGCCGCACCGTGCCGTAACTTTTTTCTTGCCAATCTTGTGCATCTTTTTAGACTAAATTTGCCATATCCGGGTTCGCGGTTTCAGACCCAAAATTGCTTAAAAACGTGAATTCATCTAAACTACAATGCAAACTGTTTTTAAACCGAAACACGTAAATGTATCATTATTTTTATCTTTATTGATTTCATCTGGTTTATTGTGACAATAAAGTCGCCGACGATTTCCATGGAAAAATGTAAAAACAAAGAGTCGTAAAAGAAAGAAGTACATAGGAATTAAATTAAAATAAAATTAATAAATAAAACTCTATATTGAATAGAAAAAATACATTTGGTCAGAATCCTAAAAGAATCTGTGAAATGAAAATAAAAACAATAATAGTTTGGGGACCTATATTCAGTTAATTAGAGCAAACTATTTATTTTACGCATGAATTAGCATAATTAAGTATTGAGATTTTTCGAAGAATTCAATCTTACCATAATCAAGTATGGCATGCATGGGCATCGCGAGATCCGATTTTCGTCGCGATCGCGCTATCGATGGCCGAGATCATGGGGGGGGGGGGGGCATCTGATTTAGCCCACCCTCAGTCTTCTTATGTAAAACTAGCTCAGTCTTTTTAGGGTGAAGTACACTGTTGGTGGTGTTGTTTTTTGGTTTGTTTTATATATTTCATTCTTTTCACTTCAAAAATAATAATTTCAACAATCAATGAACATGAATGTAAAATTATATAATGATACTTTTTTAATTCAAATACGTAGGCAATAAAAAATATTACAGGATTGATTAAATTACTTTACCTCAAAGGCTAAAACATTTCAATCAAATCTACATGTTTTTCTTCTCTTTCCATTAAAGACATGCATTGATTTTGATTTTTGCCAAAACAACATTTCAATCTTATTATATGACCCAAATCTTAACCTGTCTTATGACATCAACGGCGCTCTGGAAAAAGCACTATATAATTCGAATTATTATTATTATTATTCATAATATCATTTAGCAATTAAAAGAAGAAGATATCTAACAACACATTAAGTCCAAACAGTAAAAATCAATTTCCCTCCCTTCTCCCATACACACACACATCACAAACAGAGACTGATGCACCCTTACCCTCTCGCACACCCTCACACAAACACACCCTCACGTCAACGGTGTCTTTGCCTTACATTTAGAAGATCGATTTGTGGAGTGGTCATCGCAAAGTAAAGTCCAAGGATATTCAGTTGGCCCGTCTGAAGCCCAGGCAGTCCATTGAATCAGCAAACATAAAAATACACGAACCATCACTTGGATTGAAAAGCTCATGACGCAAAATGATTAAGATTCGTGTGAGTGATGGCTGAAGAATATAATAAGTATATTTTCCTTGAAGATCTCATTTGAAGGAGAAACATTGCAGTTAAATAGCGATGCATCTAACCACCTTTGCTGAATACGCCGCAAGATTGTGTCTAATTGAAAATAATATCCTCGTAAGGAAGTAATTTAAATCTCAATGATTATGTACGCCTATTAATCTGTCATTTGTCTCAATGAAATAAACACTTTGAATGAAACCAAGTCACCCAAACTTCGATCCGATTAATTAGTTACCAATGTCAATCAGAACACAGAAAGCAAAAGTTATTTACATATTGACCAAAAAGAAATTAGAGGAAAGTTTTTAAGTAAAGCAATTAAAACCACTCGAAGTCTATATTGTTTTCCTTGGCCACTTTCTTTCCAATAATAATCTTGGCAAGGTCATATTCGAAGTTTGGTTTCTGTTAGCTATATTAGCATTTATTCTGGCGTCAGCAGATCTGTTGTCAATACACCTCTTTCTTCATACCTACTCAGGTCCCTAATGCACATGCGTAGGGTTTGAAGCCACCTTCTATGGTTGGCTATCGTGGTCATAATTCGCACGATAGGTACGTATCCCCACACCAGATTCGTATCCCAGTTGACCAATCACGAGCCTAAAAAATAGATTATACGTATCCAAATAGCTACATACAAATGCGACATAGATGTCAGGAATGTATAATTCTAACTCTGGATTTAAAGTACGTCGAGATGGCTACCCATTATGGATGGACGGTAACATTTGTATGTTCACGTTAATGGTTGGATAGGCCCTAAATATGTGTTAGAAAACATGTAGTAATTCACTAAATTGCGTCAAATATTCTGGTTACCTGACAGAAAACTCCCGGGGGGGGGGGCACTTACATTGGCGAGTGGAAACCATGCGCGACCAAAAAAGCACGTAAAAAGGATGTCTTTTCCAAGATAGGGCACGTAACGTGATAATGGTGTAAAAAACACAAAAATATTGAAAAAGGGGTATCTTTTTCGCTAGGAAAGTTACGTGTTTAGGGTCAAATTTGCGGGGATGATAAAACAAAATTAAAATGTTTTATAAAGGATGTCCTTTTTGCCCCAACACTACGTGTTTAGAGTCCGATTTGCACGAGGTGTGGAAGGTGAGGTCGTACTAAACCAAAATGATGTGTAAAGGTAAAACCAACGACCGAAGGACCCGTGACATAACACTAAAATATTACTGTACTTGTTTAGGGGTTCATTTCAGGGAATACTTGCCAAGAGTATCGTTTTGTTCCCAATAATTGTTTAGGGTAGGGTTTCACACGCCAATACTTGTTAAGGGGTGCATTTTCAGAATATGGAAAATACGTCTTTATGGTGCTTTTCGAGAGCCCATGGTCGCACATGGTATCCACTCGTCAATGGAAGTGCCCCCCCCCCCCCGGGAGAAAACTATTAGAAGGTGTCGTAATGTTTCACTCAATCGAATATTAGTTAACACGACAAAGACCTCTCTTCTTTCGGCTGCCCTTTCTTATTTCTTCCTTATCTCTCATTTCCCTTTCTTTTTATCAATTTTCAGTTCACTACTCTAAAATAATCACATGACCCCTGTCCATGCCCGCTGTAGCGTTACCCCTCACTGAACACAAATCAGGGAGTCCATCAATTAAACAGAGTCCAATAACCACTAATAATACTGGGCATCGGGTACAAGGTAAGCATTCTCTTCACCATGTTCGACATGTTCGAGACAGGGTGAAGATACCTTGGAATCACAGCAAGTGCAAGTAAGGTAAAGAGGATCATCCTGCACAGTCATGACTGGCTGATACTGAGAGCACGAGGATTGCTGGCCACCGTTTAAATCTTGATGTATGCCATCAATGGCATCACCATAGTCAAAGCAGGTTGCAGGTGATGCTGAGATTTCTTGACAAGTGTCGGTATCTCCAGTTGATGCTGATGCAGGGTGTACAGTTGAAGAATGGCACTCCTGTGTCCTGTGCGTGGCGGCAACCTCTGGATCTTCATCTGGGACTATGGCCTGGACACCTCCCGACGGCTGAAGGGCTGCTGGGAAGCACCAGGGTGCGTTGATGTAGGTCGGTATGGTCGTCGACTGCAGCAGCTCTCTTCTTGTCTTCAATTGATGAATCATTACAGCGGCGACAAAGACAACCAGGCAAATTACAAGTGGAACAAAAAGAGGAATCACGAGAGGCACTTCACCTGTACGCATGTAGATGAATGTAGTTGGAAAAGAAGAGAAACGAGAAGGAAAATTTTAGAATTCAAGACCAAGAAAAACGATTGAATAAGGGGGGGGGGGGGTGAACAGAGCATTAAAGGGAGAATCGAATGGCTTGAATGTAAATACCATCAGTATTTGCGTACTTCGTATTTGTATGGCTATCGTGGTCATTGTGGCAAAATAATTACGCTCTCGATCACTTTTCGTAATACATGCATTTATCTCCATATCGTATGCTCCAAGCAAGACATTTCCATTTTGATCAAAATCAGTCCAGCTCGTCTTTACGCACAATGTTGGATTATCGATCACAATTAAGTGAATACAATATTTAATTACTAATCAAGGATGATAAAGGCGTATATAGTTAGAAAATATTGCATTTATTGTTCAGAATTAATTTACAATTCGTAGGAGGGAACGATGAAAGCAATGATTAAAATGACAAAAATAAAGATTGAGTTCAAAACCTACGAACTTTATTTCAGACCATCTTCAGGTCACTGATCGGTAAACTGAAACGATATACATAGGGGAAATATCGGTCAATTAGGCAAGGATGGTACAATAAAGAAAACTGAAATCGGAAAGGAAAAGGCATATAATATCAACACTACTACATGACTTGGAGATTGATAATCATAACTCTATTCGGACTGATTTCTTACCTTCTCTGTTTTCAAACTGGAATTGATCATCTATATGTACAAAAAATAAAACAAAAAAAAAACAATTTGAAATAATGAAACATAGAAGCCTAAGAGTGCACTCCAAGATTATACGCATGATACAACTTTGATTCACTCGATACTACATGTACTAAACTGAAAACCATATAACGCTATCATGTGATTTCTGCATTGAATTAATGTGTCACTATATATTACAATATCCTAACTCAAATTAAACTATTACCCCATGATTATAAACAGTCATGAACGATTCCATCAATATTTTAATCATACTCATTCTTGAATCCAATGCTTATCAGATTTGGAGACAAATAGTGATATCAGTTAAATGTGATACTTCCACTTTTGCTTAGGATACAATGGGTTCAGGAATGTTAAAGGTTGAAACGTATACTTAATTACATAATAATTAAGGGATTAAGCGTAAAATGTGAGAGGAAAGGATGACATGAAGACAGATGCAAACTGTCAATGTAAACTAAGAGTAGGGCCTACTGTGTTTCCCGAGTCCATAATCATGATATCATGTCCACTGATCTAACCCTGCCTGTCTAATCCGTTTTCTGTACTCCAGTTTCTGTTCTGCGGCTGTTATTAGGTTCGGGGTCAAGTATCATATTTTGATTGAGAGGATCTTTCTTTTACACTGTTATCATGGCCCAGGGAAGCGGGGGTGCTGAAGACCCCCCCCCCCCCCCAAAAAAAAAAAAAAAAAAAAAAAAAAATATTTGGCGTGTTGCGTGTATTATTCTCCATAGGCAGCAAGTGGTGTAAAAAAAAGGAAAAAGATGTAACAAAAATTACCTTAATTTTGTAGAAAACTTTTTTTCAAATTTCTCGGGACCAATTTGACTGATATTTTTTTAGTGAAAACCTGTTTTTTGTTTTGCTTTTCAAATTTACAGCAGCTCCCTCACTTAGAAAATCGTTCCCAATGCCTTGATTGTTATACGCATATCCTGACGCGCAGATTACAGTAACTGTTCACCGTTAATACGGTTAAGGACAAGTGCTTACATTAACACCTTACGCATGTTAAAAGGATTCTACCAGCTTCTGCAGGAGGGTGGTCAGGGACCTAGCTCTTTCCCCCTTTTAACTAAAGATATTCACTAACCTTTATAAACTTGTATAAATCCGAGACCACCGCATGTCGTCAATGTATTTCGTCCGGAATTCAAGCAAGGGAACCCACATGAACTCTCGCACACCTTACTGTACCTGCTGCATGTTAGATACCCACAGTGACACCTATTTCCAGCAGATAGTCCTGCAAACTCGTACGATTCATTTTTACAACTTTGGGTACATTCATCGATTCGATGAGTGGTAAAGTTCGTAAACGTGTGGTAACAAGCGTGTTTGTAGCATCCACTATATTCCATATCTGAAAATACATAAATTAGATTAATAGAAATGATAAAAAGACGATAGTAATTTAAAAAAAAAGCTAAAGAAGAATTTAATTACCCGGAAAAGCATATTGGACAATTATACACCAGGCGTTTCTTTCATATTTTTTAAAACCCCCAAAACTCAAGTAGAGGAAAACACGTCAACCATTCCGTGTCAGTCAGCATAATCATACAAGGCATAGTAACATTACTACATAGATAATCATGATACATGAATAGAAAACACATTTGAATATAGGCCTACAAAAAGTCAGATGAAGAATATAAGCCATAATATCAAAATGAAAAGTTCTTTGAAAGAGGGTACACTGTAAAAAATATTGTGTAAACTATTTTACCACCACGACGGTAATTATGTGTCCAACCAATTTCGACCAGTATTTTACCCAATGTGTGAAGCGTAATGTCAAACAAGGTTAGAAAATAAGCAGCATTCACTCTAGAATGGGCAAAATTTTCATCACACTGGATAGAGTAAAATGCCCCAAAGAAATGCCCATTGTAGGTTGGACACATAATTACCCTCATGGAGCACTTTTACCCAATATCTTTAGAGTGTAACCAGCAATAGAGAAAAATGTCACTCGCTAGACTTTGATAATAATATTTATTTAAAGTAGAACGAATGATTGAAAGATCAGAGGGGGGGGGGGCTATTTTCAAAATAAAAAAAGGCACTTAACAATGACATGAATGATGAATGAATCATTTTTAGACAAAAGGATGACATTGATTAAAAATTGAATAGCTAGATCTTATCTTTGAAGCATTAAAACATATTTTCAAAGTTTTAGATGAAGGTATGAAGTCATTTATCAAAGATGATTTAATGCAACAGTTGTTCGAATAATCCAGCTTTGAGATTTCTGATGAACTATAATTAAAGCAAATTATAGAAAAATGACTACAACATCTTACGTTCAGATATTCTGTCAACACCTATTTCATCACAAGCCGGAGTGCGAGCTATTCCTGACCCTCCTGACGTCACAATAGATGGAATGAGAACCAAGGAAACAATATCCACTCCTCTTAGATACATTTTATATTCCTGTAAGCCCCGCTGAACTTCATAAAAAGATATTTCAGATTAGGGGTATATTCGGCTCAGAATTCCATCCATTCCGGTCTTGGACTCGATAGTAGAACAGCACACTATTTGTAACGCGGTTCCTCTTTGAAATATTGATTTATTTCAAAAGGAGCCTATCCTTAACAAGTTTTGATTCAGCAAGAAGAAACAACGATTACATTATATCTAACACTAGTTACAAAATTTTAATGAAAACTTAAATTGGTATTTTAACAGATATCAAAGATACTGAAGCTTAGAGAAATTAGGGCTTGTGGCTTTAATTATTGAATTATACCGAAATTGAAACCCATTAGAAATATAAACATTGAAGTGGTTTAATACACATTTATTTCCACGTTTATAACATCAAATCAGGGATTGTAATAATTGCAAATAGACTTTAAACCCTCGGTGCAATTCGCATTCATAAAACTCCGTAACGAATTATCATTATGAGCGAAAATTGGGGAACATTCTTTCAATTCAAGTTCCCATATACGGGTGTGTGTGTGTGTGTGTCGGACTTAATTTTTGCTTTATTTGTTGTTTACTCAATTATGTATAGTCATCATAATAATTGTAAGCATCATGCAATATTCCCCCTCAAACACGCATATACACTCACCCCCCCCCCGCACACTCACTCATTTTCTCTCTCTACCTCTTTCTTCTATCCATTCTCACTTTTCTATTTTCTCTTTCCTCGTCTGGTTTGGTACATTACCGCTTGGTCTCCACACACTTTGTCTATGACGGGCCGTTCATGCCATAAACCGTCATTTATTCACTCACCCGAGTGAGTAAATGATTGTACGTATTTCACCACCACCCACTCGGGAGAATGAGCGAGTGAAAAGTTTTATCAAATTAGAGAGCTAGAATCGTTATCGAGACCCCCATCACTGAAGTGGTTGTACATTTACTCGAGTGGTTGTACGTTCACTCGAGTAGTTGTACATAGTAGTAGTAGTAATTGGCATTTATATAGCGCTTTATCAATCTACGACTGTTCAAAGCGCTTCACAATTATTATTACCCGGTCACTGGATTCATAGCATTCCAAGCAGCCTGTTAGGCGCAAACTTGCTAAACCAACCTCAATGACGGTTGTATCCTACCGGTACCCAATTAGCACCTGGGTGAGAGTGGCAAAGTGTGGATTGACGCCTTGACAAAGGGCGCTAGGCCATGGTGGGATTCGAACACACGACCCTCTGATTACAAGGCGAGAGTCAGAACCGCTACACCACGGCGCTTCCACTCGAATGGATGTACAACCATTTCACTGAGGGGGTCTTGATAACGATTCTAGCTCTCTAATTGGATAAAACTGTTCACTCACTCACTTCCCAAGTGAGTGGTGGTAAGATATTCACAAATCATTCATGCTCGAGTGAGTGAATGAATGACGACTTATGGCATAAACGGTCCTTCATATTTGTCTACTTGCCCTTATGTCCCATCCAACATTGTAGTCGTAGTGCACCTACAATATTACTGCCCTAAAGCCCATTCACCATTTTTCTTCGAATTTTCAGTAACTCTTTCACTTTTTTCTAAGTTCCAATTGGTGTAACACTGTTATATATAAGAATAATTGTAGGAGCAATTACATTCATTTATTTAGTTATTTCCTCTTTAAGGATATTCACAGCATGATTAAGAATGTTCCAGAATGTCTCACTAAAGCTTTGTTAGACATGAGTAATCTTTGAGTACTCTTTGTTATTTCTGGAATTTGCAAACAATAGAGAATGTAGACAATAGACTGCAACACAAAGAGATTCCAAGTGGTAGTGGAAATGAACAATAGGATTAGCTATATTGTTTACACGTTAATTTCACTGAGGTCATTCAAGAGTCTTTTAAAATCAGACTGCTCTAGATATTGGCAGAATGTTGTTTTTGTAGACAATACTAGAAGCTTCCAGAATAGTGAATAATTTATATACAAGCTGGCAGTTTCTTCAAGGACATTATCACATCACATCAGATCAGAACTCACAGTTTCACGCCAGACTTTATGTCAGAGCAGAGTTTATTTCCACCTGGAATATTTATCTTCTGTGGAATTACTTGCACGCCATCAATTAACTGTTTGCAGTTACTTTGAGAGAGGAATTCTCAGTTCTCATCGAGATCATCAAGCTTTTTAATGAACGCTTTTCAACCCATGGATTGCTGAAATTGACTGTTATCATCATCAACATTGTCTTCACGGACATTTCAACTCGATACTACAGTGACTCTTGTTATTCATCGTGCTTCAACATCAATTTTGTCATCGCCATCATTGTGAACTTTAATTTACGGAATCTTCGCCAACCAACTTGGATATTATCTGGATCATAACTTTGGATTATAATCAACACTTCAAGAGATAGATGTAAGATGTTTTATTTTGTTTAAGTACATGATCTATTTCCTGTAATATAAAAAGGAAATCAAATTTAAAAATATATTTTCATTGTTATTTGTTGCAGTATCGTAACAACACCATTAAGTCTGGATAATAAAATGGACATAGCTTTATGAACTAAATTCTAGTTACGAAGTACAAAATGATAAGTAGTAAATAGAAGTGGAAATGTAAGTCTTTTGCGGTAAAATTACAATTTTTTATATACAAAAATAAGTACACATCGAAATTACACGAGAGAAAAACGCTAACATATTTTCAAAATACATAAAAATACGTGACTGAGGTAAAATATAAGATATTGTGTATTACCATTTATTGTTAAATTCATTATTATTAAGAAAAAAAAATGTTCAATATCACAATCACCATTGGTATCATATTACTTTCATTATAATTATTCACATGATTACTTATATCACTATTATTGATAGAAAAAAAATAGATAGTATTGCGCTTACACAAACAAATCATGCTTCAATTTACACTTATCGTAAAATATCAAACTGGCGCAATGTCAAACGACGTAGGGATATATTTAGTATAGACCAAACAATTAATGGTAGTCCAAGTGAATAGCGACCTGATATTCAACCTCTATCTTGTTTCTTTTAAGAAACAAAATTTAAAATGTGAAAAAAATTAGCCCAAAATTTTAACAAAATGTGAAATTTTGTTTGATGTTAACTTAATAAAATGGTTACATCACATGAATGAAAAGAATATACTATATTGAAATACATTAGAGAACATATAATAGAACTTTGACTGTACTTCATTATTTTAATGTAATTTATGCATTTTCGGTAAGGATGCTTTTTTTTATTAATGTGTTAAGTTTTAGAATTGGTCACTTCTAACAAATATTCTATGCAATTTTGATTAATGAATTTTAGCTTTGGGTTTTAGAACTTATTATGAAATTTATTGTCATCATAATTTTGTATAAATTATGTATGAAGGTACATATCATGCTACCGTAACTATCTGTATCATATCTTCTAATTTGGAATGTAACGTGTTGACGAATTCATGTAAGTATACCAACATTTTAGCGATTTGTCTGCAATGTTTATGTAATTGAATTGTGAAATAAAATACAATTTCTTAAAGCAATGGAACCATCCGGTAGTCGCAAAGCCGTCTGTTGAGAACCTTAAAATGAACAATGGGGTAAGTTAAGGTATTGGTCATTGGACGTAGACCCAACCTTGGTAAAAATTATTCGTGAGAGAGAGAGAGAGAGAGAGGAGAAAAATAAGTGAAACATAATATTGAAAGTTTCAAGGAAATTAGAAAGGCAATGAGAAAGTTATCGCCGTTTTAAAATTAAGATCCTTGACATGCTTAAAGACTCTATTTTCAAATTGGCAACTGGTTAAGTAATGTATATCAATTGGTAGGGACAACTTTCCCATATGCAGTGCACCTAATCATGTTGATTATCAGGGATTTTTTTTTTCCTTTTTTTCTTTATCCCTCGGTATCAATCAAAATAATTATAACCAAGGCAAAATATACGGTTTTATCTCTTCATGAAAGTAAAATATACATTGAAGTAAAATTTTTGGGAAAAAAATTACATCTTACCCATTTTATGTATTGGATTGAATAGAATAGTAGTCCTTGCCTAAATCACTATGACATCACCAATATGGCCAATTTGAAGTCTCCAGTGATTACCATTCTTTTACAACTTGTAGAAACTAATACCCCTCTTTTTGTTTCTCATATATAGTTCAAACATTCACCTATTTATACTTGTCTGATTTTTCTTTTTCCTCTAAAAAGCATCTTTTTATTTGGGTTGGATTCCCCTTGTGGTATCTTAAACGTTGTTGCCATATTTGTTGATGCAGTTATACACAAAATAAATATACTTTATCCCGCTTTTGTGGCCAAGTTTACTGAACTATAACACAACAATAATATCCCTGACCGACATACATGTTACGATCAAGGCAATGGAAATTATAAAAGAGGACTATTTTCCCAATTAATGAGTAAATAACTACACACATCCTGATATGTTTAACGTGAGTAGGATAACCCTTCTGGAGAACAAAGAGCCTGCGTTATGATAAGTTATGATATTCTTACATATAGTTAGTTATATAGCCTCCGACTGCTTTCTCTAGGAGGGGGGCCTAGTAACGTGTCAAACGCCAATAGGCCCTTCTCCTTTTCATTTAAAAATGGCTGACCCAACCTCGATGTTCTACTGGGGTTATGTGATTGTTCTTAGCAAGTTTGTGGTAGGTTTTATTGATACCGGGATCGCCAAATCTTTCAGAGTACTTATTCCTACCATGGTCGAACGTCTAGACTCGGATTACGCCACAGTTGGATTAATATGTAGCATGCCATCAACGCTCACATATCTGCTAAGTAAGTTATACCTCAGTCACATTTGCTCTACGGCGGCCGTACGGCTTTCGCCAATAGGGGGGGCCGAAAAATATTTTCATCAACATTTTTCTCGATTGGCCGCTATAATCTGATTTTTTTTTTTTTGGGGGGGGGGGGGGTTCAGGGGGTAGTCCTTACTAGAGACTGAATGTTTAAGTATATGTTAGTTTTTATTGTTATAAACAAGATAAGGTATCTCACGTGGTCTTAATATATAATGCGAGCGCGAAGCGTGAGCTCAAATTCTTTGATATTTTATGTCGTTAGACCTGAAGATTCTGAGGAGATTTTATAATCATGAAAAAGAGAAGTATCCAACTAAACAATGCGAGCGCGAAGCGCGAGCCGAAATGTTATCATAGTAACGTAAAAAGAGACTCAATTAGGACTGTTTTTAGTGATTAATGAAGAGGATACATGTATCACCAATTAAATAATGAGAGTGCGAAGCGCGAGCTCAAATTTTTTTATATTCCGACCTGAAAACTGGACAGTCTAAGCGCGTTTTTATTTAAATACAGAAAAAGCTGTGTGTCTCAAACAATTAAATGCGAGCGCGAAGCACAAGCTCAATTTTTTTATATACTGACATGATAAAGGAGTATTTTGAGAAATGCGAGCGCGCAGCGCGAGCTGAAAATTTTGATATAAACAATTTGTGTAAAACAAACAAAATAATTAAAGCTTGATGTGCGAGCTAAAATATTGTGTGCAAATTGATTTCAGATCTGGATATATAAGTGTCATTTAATCCTCTTGAATGGGATTCATTGGCACAGGCAATGCGAGCGCGAAGCGTGAGCGAAATTTTTTATATAAAGTTTTTTTTCCAATTCTTCCCCTCACCCTTTTCTTGTTTCCTTTCGGGGTCGGGCCGGCCGTTACGAGGTTGTAAATTACACATCCTGGGTATGATACCTCTTTCCTACTTTTCTTTAGTGTTTTTCCTATAGTACACTTTTTCTGCAGGTTGTCAAAAAATAGGGGGGCCGGGGCCGACTCGGCCCCCTCCTGGATCCGCGCCTGACGTGTATCGCTGCCTGTGCTTTCCTGACAAACTTAGTGACTACTGGGGTGTGCCTGACTTTATCAGGTGAGCCATTGCAATGATTTTGTGTGCATGTGTGTGGGTTGTTTGTGTGGGTGTGTGTGTGTGTGTGTGTGTGTGTGTGCGAGAGTGAGAATGTGCCTGCGTGAGTGAGTGTTTGTGCATTTCGCTACGTATATATACAAAGTACATTACAATATTCTAGAGGAACATACTTGATCGTTATATATTTTATCACGGTACAATCCGTCAAGCCTTTTGGTCCTCGAATGTCACACCTTTCAGGAGTCACTATACATCTTCAGTCTATGTTTTTTATCAGCATTATCTCAATATCATGTTTGTATTGTTGGTTTTTTTTTAGGTGCCGGCTTATCCATGGTCTACACCACTAGCGTACCTACGGGGGGGGGCAGGGGGGCACTCTGCCCCCCTGACGAGCCACAACCCATACAAAATATATATCACTGCCCCCCCTGACGAGCTTGAAAGACCTTTTTTTTTTTTTTTTTTTTGCTTGTCAATTTTTTTTCAGGTACAATAACATTTATTTTTGATTGAAAACCTTTTTTTTTTTTTTTTTGCTTGTCAATTTTTTTTCAGGTACAATAACATTTATTTTTGATTGAAGACCTTTTTTTTTTTTTTTTTTTTTTTTGCTTGTCAATTTTTTTGGCGGCCGATTTTGCCCCCCTGTGGAAAATCCTAGGTACGTCACTGGTCTACACGCCAATTTACCTTTCACTGAATGACTACTTCCCATAGTTTTGGTGAATACAGTATCATTATGTGGGTACACCGCCGGTTCGGTGTTGCTCCCGATTCTGATTGAAAAACCACTTATAGTCCAGTCAATCTAGCCAGAATAGGGGGGTAACCCACCACTAATTGCAACACGAGATATTCCACTGAAATGCTTTCCAGGAAGGTCCCCTAAGCAACATACTAAAAGTCCCAAGAAATCTAAGCAGTGGAAATTTATGAAATTTGCATATTATGCAAATTAGCCATGAAAAATTAGAAAAAGAAGGGAAATAATCCAAAGATTACAAATTAAATGGCCAAAATAATTTGATTTGAATGGAAATTCATGATAAATAACTGAATTCAATGTTTTCAATCAAAAGTGCAAAAATTTCTACCTCATTTGCATATCATGCAAATAAGCATCCTTATATGGAAAAAATGTCAAGATATTGTGATTTTTCTCATATAGACTGCTTAAAAACATTTCATTAATGTTGACATTAATATGCTACTATATCACTAAGCATGATAATTCATCCCAATGCCTGAATATTAATTTGCATATTATGCAAATTAGCCATTTAAAAAAATTGAAAATGATGAAATTAATCCAAAGATTACAAATTAAATGTCCACAGCAAGTAATTTTGAACATGATGAATAAATAAGTTCAATATCTTTATTTAAAAAAGCTAGCAAATCTGCCTCATTTGCATATTATGCAAATAAGTATCCTTATATGGAAAATGTCAAGAAATTTTGATTTTTATCACATTGACTGCAGTGAAAACATTTAAGTTTTTCAAATTAATATGCTGCTATCACTAAGCATTCAAATCTATCCTAATATGATTTATATTCAAGGAAAAATACTGGAAATATGTTCTTCGCTTCCTAAGCGTTAGTCTGACAAGATTATGGGATCGGCAAGAACAAAGCACAGTATTTGAATTGGTGTGTAGTTTGTTAGAGTTGACAACCCTTTCTTATATGGATGGGAACGACTTAGACTTTTTTGAAATTTCACCGCATAAACATGATAAAGGGAGGCCAGGAAAAGCAAACTTATGGCAGGTAAGATCTGATGAGTAGTCTCATTAAGAAGTGCAGCAGAGATTCCGTCTGGCCTAGTAGCTTCATGCAGGTTGTTTTCTTTAACAATTTCTTCAGTAGTCTGGCTACACCTGCTTGACTAAACAATATGTTATCTGGCCATATCTGGGTCAGGACTGGGTCCCAGGACTTCATCATCATCATCATCATGATCAGTTGTGAATACTAAGACTAATAATCTTTGCTTTCCTTTAATAATGATATTCCAATGTAGTCATATCTATTGATATTAAGGGCTCCCAACATGCTAATTGTTACAGCCTTGATCATTGTCAATCCGGTCAACAAATTATGTATTATAGGCTTGTCTACAAACCCTCTTATGGTCCTCTTTAATGCATTGTAGCAATGCTGAGCTTTACCTTACTGATGCTTTTGGAGCTCTAAAATGTGCAAGCCTTCCTAGCCTTTCTCTAAAACTCTTCACATCTTCCGACACAACTTATGTCCATTCTCTCATTGAGGCAACTTGTGTCGGAAGAAGACATGGTTAACGGTGTGTTCTTGTTAAAGTCCTCTTGATTGGCATTCAGTCTCCTATGCTCGACTTGTCAAAGTGGTTATAAAAGGCTAATTATAATGCACCTAAGAACGTTTATTTGCTGAAGAGCAATTAGAATATAAGAACTGTGCATAGAAACTAAATTCTCAGTTACGAAAGTCAGAACCACTGCATACTCATCAATAGGACCACACCCAAATGTTCATCCTACAGTTTGTTGATACCATTTTCTGCAAGATCAATCATCAAAGGGAGTGATTCCACTTATAGAAATAACCTTGGGAAATTTGGAAAATAGAGATAAATAAGCGATCAAGTCAGTGCGACTTTAAATGTACATCTACTGCAGTAAGACGACGGATATGGTAAATTTTGGTCAAGTTTTGAAGGGGCTATAGATATGCCATTTCGGGCAAAAGTTATAACAAGTTGTCAGCGAAAATCCTATGTTGTAATAGATTTTGACATGATATTCTGAAAAAATATTTTTTTATTATATTTCGCCATTGGCTCTTTTCGGTTATGTCCTTTTCACTTTTTTTTTCTTTGTCGTGATTTTTTTTTTTGGGGGGGGGTAGCAAGAGCCCCCAGTCCCCCACCCTTCTGTACGTCACTGATTTTGGTAACTGCACGTTTTTTTTTTTTTTTTTTTTGTAAAAGAAATTAGTAACCAAGATGTGCCGATAGTTCACCTATGCTTGACGGGATCTATTATCAAAGTGTGCAGTTTGAACATGTGCCAGTACATATTTTGCTAAATACATGAAATATCTTAATTTTTAAACCAAATTTGACTATTGTAGTAAAGGTGATATGGTTGCATGTCACGAGGTTGTCCAATTTCGCGAACAGGTAAAAATTGTCAAAAATAGTATTTTTTTATTTGTTATATAGGTATTACCCTTCTTTGAATAATGAAAGAGTTTTTAAGCCCCCAGATCACTTTGTCTTTCCTTGAAATGACTAATCTTCATCTACTTATTATACATCAATGTCAAATGTGTTGTTCTCATATTTGACCTGCTGCACCTTGAATCCTAGCCATGGCGTAATTTCCTTCAGCAAGAAATGTATCCACATTGTGCTGCACTCAACCCAGCTGAGGTGAATGGGTACCCGGCAGGATTAATTCCTTGAATTCATGAGCGCTGGAAGGCAGCTCGAGCTAAAGCCGGGATAATAATAATAATAACGCGCCTCGATAACGAATATTTCTAGATAGATGGCGCTATAAATGACTATTATTATTATTAGTGTTGTTGTTATTACTATTATTATTATTATTATTACTTTTTCAACAAAAAATAGATGGTTATTGTATGCATATTATACACTAATCTTACAGATGTTTAATTTCATAACTTTATTCACCACAGACAAAATATATATACTGTCACCTTTTTACATGCGTGGGAAACTGACTACACCCTGGATAGAAAATAATTTGTTCACAATGAAAACTTTTGTACTATAAATGTAGTTAACAAATTGGATAATCAACAAAATTTCTCCAATTTACGAATTGATTAGGTTGAAGATCGGAGCTAAGCAGGCACGTGCACCTCATTCAGGCATATTTTCAAATTTCAAATTGTAATATAATTTTGATGTGTAAACTGCCTAGAAATATGAGACTGACAGTCACAAAACATTTACATTAATGTAATATAAAATAATAATTAATATTTATTAACATTCTATTATTCACCTCAGCCACCAGCTCCTCCACCCCTGTGACTTCAAACTTAACGTGCTGTAGCTTTTGTTCCTGTTATTGTATTGCTCTGATTTAGTGTAATATATTTAGCCTATCGTCTGACTTCAAAATTTAGATCTGACTCAACAAACATATTCACGAGGCTGTGATGTGACAACAATATACGCATCACTATGTGGGAAATTGTTTAACCTCGATCTCCACCCTTTTTGCATAATTATCCAACTTATGAAATGCGACCATATGGTCTTTTTTCGATTGTGTGGGGCACCACATTTATGGTAATGACGTTACCGTATAACAAATTGTTGATGTCAGTTTCGTAATGAGCCAAAAATTTTGAGGGGCAAGATATATGACGTATAGGGCAAAATTGATAAGACGATGCGAGTAAATAAAATTTCGACACCTTTCTTTAAAAAATCAAATTTTGTGATAGATTTTGACATAATATTAAAAAAACAATATCATATTCCCCCCCTTTTCCTCTTTCCTTTTCTCTTTTTTTTTCTTGGAAGTGATTTTTTTAAAGCAAGAGGGGGATAGAAGGAAGGAAAAAGAGTGAGAAAATGAAAAGTAGAAGAGAGAGGGGGGGGGGGGAGAGAAGGATAACAATTATAGATGCAAAGATGAATTATGGGAGAACAAAAATGAAATGAAGAGGACAACAAAAATAGAAAGGAAAAATAGAAAGATAGAGGGAGGGAGAGAGAGAGAGAGATTGAGGGGGTGGTAAGTGTGAGGGTGTGTGTGTTCGGCGTGTGTGAGAGAGAGAGAGGGGGTGGGGAACGGGGGAACAAGGGCGTAGGCTGGTTTGGGTATGTGGAGGTGCACTTGCATAATTTTATTGTTTAGTGGATACAGATTTTGTTCTTTATTAAACCGTGCATGTAGGCCTAAAGTGTATTTTTTTCATTTTGAAATATCCAAAATTTCCTTTGCCCTCGCATCATTATTGTTTATTCAAATATCCATCCTGATCATGGGTTCAAAATTACTTAGCTGCTTAGAATGTCAAGTCTTCAGGTCAGAATAAAAACAATTTTCAGCTCGAAATTATTCGTGCTGGCATTACCAATTTGTTGTTTACTTCGATGCAAATTGATCACCATTACAAAAATTGATCCGAGCGATGAATTTTTAGGTCTGAGTAGGCTTTCGATCGCTTTATTAGTTTTAGCATGAAATATTTTGCTGGTCCCCCTATGGGTAAAGCTCGATCCGCCCCGGGGAGTAACGGAACACATAAACTTAAGAAGATCACTCTTAATAATTCGGGACCCCCTCATAGGAAATCCTGGCTACGGGCCTGTTCAACAGGCAATGCTAATGCGAAGTTCGAGCATAATTTGTAGTTTTATAAAATGACCCGAAAATTTTTCATTTTTTTTTCTATTTATTTCATCCCCCCTTGTTTCTCCCACTTTTCTTCTTTCTTCATCATCTATTTAGTTTTCCTCCTCTGTGCTTTGTTTTATTTCTTTTCTTGCCCCCCCCCCTTTTTGCGCCGCCAATTGGGGTTGGGGCACTTCGGGTCCACCTGGACCTGCCTATAGCTATGATATTATTTTTTTAAAGAAAGAAAGCGAGTTATATTTACATCGTCATTTTTTTGTAAGTAGCCCTAGCACATTTCTCATAAAAAGTTATTTAGTAGATCTTGTATCAAGCAAGACAATGATAATTAATTAATTAATAAAAAAATGTAAAAATCATATCCATAATCATAAATTCTTTTCACCAATTTCTGCAAGGGTTAAAAAGAATAATCACATTCCTACGAGCAAAGTCTCATCAGTAACCCATAGGCG
Organism: Lytechinus pictus; assembly: GCF_037042905.1. Classification (NCBI taxonomy): domain Eukaryota; kingdom Metazoa; phylum Echinodermata; class Echinoidea; order Temnopleuroida; family Toxopneustidae; genus Lytechinus; species Lytechinus pictus. Next base: position 2,758,645 of record NC_087261.1, read on the forward strand.
AGAACCACGTCACTTGTATATACCTATAATTACTTTTAACACATACTCATCATTTTCTTAAAATTATGTACCTGTATAAACCACATCTGTTTTTTTTTAATTCAACCGTGGCAGATATTTAAGCTGTAATGTGAATGAGTTGTATCTGAAGTGCATGGGTACGGGTCGATAGTGTCTATAAAATCTCCCGGGGGCAGTTAAATATAACCCTAGGGGCCATAATATGTAGGCTAAATGAAGCCCGCGAAAAACTTGTTTAGGGGATTGTTTTGCACGTGTACAGAGAAAAACTCGTTTCGGAGGTGTTTGGAAATAATGTGGTCACGCATGTGTACAGCAATACAATTGACTGCCCCCCCCCGGTAAATTCTTCAGTCAAATCTTAATCTTCTTTTGTGGATGGTACGTATCTGCTTCGAGTTGGTGCCTATAATATATAAAGCTCTGTTAGACGAAGGGGGTAGGTCGTTGTCCTTATTTTTTTGCGTATTCATTGTTTCTTTATTTTCATTAAAAAATCTTTCTTTTTCTTTCTTATTGTTTTTTGGTTATCATTCCGGGTTATTATTGTGGAACCTCTCTCGCCGAGGGGGGGGGGGGGGGACACGTGCAGTGCACCCCCTCCCCAGCGGCCCATCCTAGGCCCTTGGGGCGGGAGAGGGGCTGTGGGTGGCTGCTGGTCTTGATATGATGAAGAGTGAATTTCGAATGCTTATATTTTGTAAAAAAAGAGCCATAGAGAGCAAATTAGTATAATGAGTATAAAACAAACAAACAAACAACGAAAACAACTCCAATCATGACAGATTGCATTGCCGATACCATACAATAGGCGGGTCGATACGCCGAGATCTATCGAGATCGGACAGTTTCGACTTTTTATCTGCTGAATTGGTAAGTTGTTTAGCTTTTTCCTGTGAGTTTTTGGCAAAGCCAGTTATTCTATTTGACAGGGACTGCAGATAGTGAGTAACTTTAGGCGTTAAGTGAAGTAGTGAAGGTGCTGTGTGTGCTTTCGATTTCGCACAGCCTCAGGTAAAAATAAAATGAACTGTCTCGCTGACACAGTGACAACGACACGCACGTCAACGACCAGAAAATAAAATTAACTCGCTTTTAGATTTACGGTACCGTACCGTATCCCCGCGCCGCAGCCGACCCGGCCCGGGCCCGCGACTTCTGCAGTCTGCAGCATGCAGCGACGTCTCGTGGAAATGGCATATTACTATAATAATAGTAATTAGTATTAGGAGCCTTGAATTAGTGACGCACAAATTTTCTCATCCACAGCACAGTCACATTGCCTTTAAATGTTTTAATATCTGGATCTGGATCAGTGGATGTGAGCATCATGTACGATGCAGCCTTGCAGGGCCCTCCTGCTGGGCTGGGGCTGGGCATAAACGCATCGGGTAATTGACCTGAATTTTGCCAGGACCGGCAGGTGCAATACGTGCAATACACTGTCACCGGGTGAACACCCTACTCTTTGACGAATAGTGTATTGGTTTTAACACTTATTCAATGAACAAGGTTATGAATATGATATAAGTAAGTACTATAAACCTTGTTCATTGAATGAGTGGTTCTAAGACTAAGATCTCTATCTAGGCCCCTATGTGTGGCAAAATAAGGGTGGCAATGTTTGGCTTATTTTCTCTTTTTCTTTGGGACAAATGCTTGATTTTTTTACACTGACAGTTTCCATTACACCTATTTGTCATACAACTTGGCTCTTAAGTAAATTTGATTCTTTAAATTATTTTTTTCTTAATTAAAAATAGAGGGGATTAGAGATCAATAAATGAAAATTTTCTTGCCATATTACTTTCCACCAATAGAGGGCGTACACAAAAATATGCCCAAAATTCAAGTTTTTGAGCGCTCTGGTGAATACAAAAATTATTCCCAAGTACTAATAAAAAATGAATTGCAACTGTATGGAAATTAGTAATTTTGCTCACAAAAGTGATATTTTAATGATTTTTTAAAGTGTGTGCTCTGTACAACATTGGCATACCATACTCCATAGGCATAGACCTACCTGTAGATTCCCCACAGGCAGGATGGTTGCAGTGAACAAGTGATACAAGGGACCAACATTTGCGTCCTTTCCGATGGACGGAGTGTTTTTCCAACTGTATTCACACCTGCACTGAATACAGCTACAGTGCCAATGGTGAGGCACGCTAACAGTTAACCCAGAGAGCTCCCGCCCGCGCAGCGGGCGGGAGCCCAGAAGCTTACCGTGTATTTGACCATATTCACCGGACTAGGGTGATTTATGGTCTAAATATTTCTCCAAATGAATTGTGAAAACAGAAAGTATACAATTACCACGATTATATGGATGAAGGTCTAACGAGTGGCAGTTTCCTGACATCTGGGCACAGACTGGAACCTCAAAAAAACGAAAAGTTCTCTCCTCTACCCCAGTCTCGATCGGCCATTTTGTTACGATTTTTAACAAAAATGGCCGATCGAAACGGGGGTAGAAGGAGAGAACTTTTCAGTAACAGTAACAGACAACGCTATAGCACCAGTCTTTTTTGTTAGAAGACGCGTTTCGGCATGAGGGGGACTCAAACCCCTCACGTTGATATCTACGATCTTATCCGAAACATGCGCTCTAACCGACTGAGCTACGCTGCCTCCCTGAATATATGAGTGTTAAAATGGGGGGGTCTTCTGTGTAGAACCATAGAGCTATTCAGAGTGCTACATAAGCACTTGCCCGATTGCCCAGGGCAAGTAAAAGTTAGAGTCGGGCAAGAAAAGACCAAAACTACTTGCCCGAATTGGCAAGCAAAATTCTCACAGTAGAGTGACTAAAATTAGGGTCGATATGATATATTGACCCTAATTTTGGTCATGGCAGGCAAGATAAGTCACTTTGGAAAAAGAAATGCAATAAAGATTTAACAAAGTAGATCACTTTATAAAAACCGCAAAACTTTCTTTTGAAGAGGTAAAACTTTTTTTCAATGATTTTTTCGGGCAAGTATATTCCAACTATTTAAAAATTTACTTGCCCGACTGGGCAAGTGCTTCTAAAAATTTATGTAGCACCCTGCTATTATAGCTCTATGGTAGAACTAGTACACTAATACTCATCCAGCCTCCAGGCATGATTTTCAGTCCAGTCATGCCAGTGTTGGCGTGTTGTTGACCGTGTGTTGCCTTTTTGGTGTTGAAATTTGGACACTCACACGTACACATATTAGGCCCGTTTTGAAAATCCATTTTTGATGTACGTGTACACTGCGTGTTTTTCGGTCGTGTACACGTTGTAAACACTGAAAGCGAGTTATGTTTTCCGTGTTTCCGACATGTCGACACGGACCCGCATCAACATGTCAATGTGACATAAAAAAGGGTCTATATAGCCTAAGTCACTGTTTTAAAGCTTACCTGAGAAGTTAGAAGTATCAATCCACAAAAATTGGTGCAATTAAAAAGTTTACTCAGCTTAGCACCGCATTAAATTAAAGAATGCAAAAGAAAATCAGTGCAGGGCCCTAGCTAGCGCCGACGTTCGTTGGATGTGCATTTTGCATACTGTACCGTACATGCATGCACAGATCGCTGCAGAATTAAGTGTATCTGAAGTTATCGATTGATTGTAATTATTTTATTGCCAATTTGAGGAGCGTTTGTTCGTAGGCTTGTAGCACATGTGTACGAGCGTATAACACATAAGTTGTAGCAATGATCGCTGTCACAATTGGTGATTCTCAAATAGACCAGTTCGTAGTTACTCATGGACAATTTTAGTCAAATGACCTTTCATTTCTTTCATTATGATAGGCAGATTTCAAAGCAAGATATTACGTAAGCTTGCCTTACATAACAGGATGAAGAAATTGAATAGACCAGGTGACTATAGTAGCACACCAATGAACACTTTATGAAGGTATTTGTTGCATTCCTACTTTGAATGCATATCATAGCATGTTGCACAATGTACTTGGCAAACTGTGAAATACCAGTCGTTCGTGGACGCCTTGTTGTTTTTTGTGGATGTAAATGAAAACAACTATTCAAAAGAATATATGAATAATCAAGACATCAAAGTTGGTGCTTATCTCATTAGATTTTAAACCACCATGTCACGTTAGTACAAATGACCTTCCTCTGACCATGCGTAGAATCTTTTGATCATGCGCAGAAAGGAACTACGAACTGGCTTATTGGCTCTGAGTGTGATTGAGCAACGATTTCGAGCTTTCGAGACCGGAGCAGACCCATTTCGTGGTACAAAAACTTGAGTCTCCAGAATGAATGTGAATTAAATCTGCGATTTTGGAAGTAAACTCACTCTAGGTTAATTGAAATATATTGACATATTAATTATTAGTGATTAAAGCATGTGCAGTGTCTGAGAACTAAGATTTAATGTAAGGCTGTGAGCTTGTTCACTGACTTTACAGTCCCATGCAAGCTTTATGCAGATGCTACCGCGTGTTCACGGTGATGGAATTTAGTACACGTGCACTGACTTGACCACACGTGTACACGTGTACCCGAAACGGGCCTAACATGTATTTATATACTGATGATGTGGCAATGTATCACATCCCCACTTTTATTTTTTCTTACAGTGTATGTTATTACATGAAATCATAAATGTTTCATTTTTTCATACATGTGTAAATAGATGTCTCCATTATGATAAAATAAGTTGCAGCAATAAATAACTAATCAGTTATCAATCCTATTGTTTTAGTTCTTGGTAGAAAATTTTTGAATAAACCTAATTTCATATTAATAACATACAAAAGAACAAGTGGGGATATGATATCATCAGCCCACCTAATGAATATTCATAAAGACATGCCTAGAACGGTTTCTTTAAATCTTTAAAATTAACCCGATTTTGATCAAATTTTCATAATTTTGCTCTGTGAATTTATTGAGATATAAATATCTCCAGCCTGGACCGTCCCTTTAACACTATTTTTCAGGTCATTAAAGCCTCTGAAATGTCCCATACGTAATGCACACAAATTCTTGGACTTTCCCATCATTATATAAAGGGTGTTTAGTTTTTGTTTTTGTGAATAATTATTTCATAGTATGGTACCATAGTTTTTCAAAATCAGCACTGCTGCTATATTGAATCTCGTAATGCAGGTAAGACTGCTAGAGGTGCTCCACTTGTTAATGAGAGAAACTCATGCCCCTCCCTTCTGAAACTTTGTGGAAAAATATACATGGAAGAAAAGCTGCATGGATGGACTCTATTGATTTTTTTTAGTTTTTCATTCTCCAGACTTCCATTTTACTGTTCTTTCAATAGAATTCACTGATTGATAGCGACACTTCATTGTCACGCTAATTGCAAGGCTCTCAGGCCCAACAGGTTGCAGAATGTACTTTCTTTTTCAGTTGTACATAATCTTCTATTAAAGAAGACCTACATGGCTACTTGATAAAGATTTCACAAGGCGAATAACGTACTAATTGTGCACCCTTTCAGAGAAAACCTACAAGTTTGGTTGCCACATTTGGAGAGTGTAAGGTAACAAATCTACACCTGAAATGAAGATATCCTTGAGAATGAGTAATTAGCAAGGATTAGCACAAAAATGTCCCTTTGTACCACCATATTGGACCTGTGCCAGAAATACTGGTAATGTTTTTTCATAAAATTAGAAACAGAAGGATTTAAATTAATTTAACACTCTTCAGAAACGAGGAGGAATTAAAGCCCCGGGGAAAAGCTTGAGGAAAAAACATACCTTAAACACGTTTGCCTTGTCTAAAAAAAAACTTTGAGAAAAAAAACACCCTGAATACTGTTGACACCGCGATTGACCATTGACCAGTCTCAAAAAAGAAAAAAAAAACACCTTTTTCTTGAAAATCGTTTTTTAATGAGTGCACGCATGGCCCGCGTCCAAAACTGAAAAAATTCCCCATTAAACAGGTTTTTTTGGGGTCACGCATGTGTACAGCATATATTTGACTGCCCCCCCCCTGGATTAAACCTAATTGAAAATTCAACAAAATGTTGAAAGCAAAGTTAACAAGCAACAGCAAACATCCACTCTTCCTTGGTTTGAACAACCTCCCCTTGAGTTTACATTCAACCTCCTGCAGTACTGTACATAATGATGTCTTTAAATACAAAAGGACTTTGCTTTTAAATTCTTTTGTAAATCAAGAGTACCTTCCTTTAAAGAGCATGAGGGATTTAGCTACTTAAGACTACTAAATCCATGTAAGAGTGGGTGTCCCAAGGCTATATTCATTAGTGATTCTGTTCACTTTTAAATGATAAAGAAATTGTAGGTGATGTTCAGAGATGACACACTCCCCCAAAGGAAGACATTACCGCACATGTCATTGTAGCTTTTTCATGGAATGTGAATAGATTTGCGACAGCTTAATCTTGCCATCTTTGTCAATACCATGTACAAGAGAGAGAGAGACTTCAATAAACAAACATGTTTTTGGAAGGAAATTGGAAGGAGGCCAGTGATACTTACTTTGTGTGTAAATGATGATTTGTTTTTAATTCATGATGTAGATACTAGGAAGTGTGTATGTACATGACTACATGTATACAGCATGCAGTTATTTATAAATGGCAGTTGGCATTGTTGGCGATATTGACATTTAAGCCTGTAATTGCATCTACTCATCTTTTGACCTGATAACACTGTAAAAACACGATTGGAGCTCTTGGTGTGTTGAAAGGATGTGCACTGTACAAACTGCTGACAAAATTAGAAAAAGCCTTTTTTATTATAAAAGAAAAGAGTTCAGGGTCAAGGATGAAGGCTCATGTATATGATGTAGGCCAGCATGTATGCCTTTATTTACCATGTTTACCTTTATTTACCATGTTTATCATGTTGATCATGTTTAGAGTATTGTTTGACCTTATTTGGTCTTGGTTTTTAAATAAAGTGAAGACCTTGATTTATAGGGGGCATGTTTCATTTTTAAGTGTTTTCACTTCGGGGTTAAAATGTGCACATGCCTACTGATACTGTATGTAAATAATTAAGGTATTCTATTATTATCATTTTGCCTCCGACGAAGATTCTGCTAGGATCGAAAGCTTAGGCCCCTTTTTTACTTTCTAATTATTATTTTTTACTTGAAAACCTGTGGTACTGTAGGACATGTACACTGTATATGCTGCTGTGCAGTAATATAGTCGAGTGTCTAATGTCCTATTTTTGCGTTTCATCTTTAATACAGGTTGGAGACTCATGTATGAAGTAGAACCTTTCAAAAGCAGAGGCACTTTCAGACGGATGCGCTTTCGAATCTGGGGACCCGAGAACCAAAGACAACAGGTTGATGAAACCTTTCTTAAAAAAAAAACCCACCATCTACAGGCTTTGGAAGATCTTGGACTTTGGACTTTATTGGCGGGTCACCGTCACAATTACATGCACATCATAAAGTTTAATGTACAAATAAATACTTGAGAATTAGAACACAAGACAATGAAAATTAAACATGTATATGACTACATGTGAGATGTATTTCACCAGAAGCTGATCGATTCTTTAAAATCTACTGTTTTGAATGTCTTACAAATCGATACCAAGCCTTCTTCATCTCTGTAATTGTGATTAGTAACCATGACAGCAGACAGTCCTGACATTGGTGATACCACCAACGCTCTACGAAAAACACCGTCGAGAGAACTCGAACTCGACTTCACAGTACCTCACCAAAGTGCGGGCAATGCTCAGCCCCGTGAAAGCATCCAGAGTGATGTCTTGAACCAAACTCAGCCAGAGGAGACAACTACTTGTGGAATATGCGTCAAAGGAGGGCGCTTTACCACCGTCGACGCCCTTTTCATCTTGGGCGGCATGATCATGTACATCGCTGATCTCGTGACGGACCTTGTTGTTGGGGTGCAGTATTTCCGAGAGGGCTATGCATTGTGGGCTATCATGACGTTCATCTTTGTTCTGCTGCCCTCGCTTGTTCTGCAATATTTCAGCTTTCGATGGTTTGTGTCGGATCTAGATGAGGATCCGGAGCATAAGAAGAAGGGATTGTTTGCTAAGCTGTGGTCTTGGTGTCAATGGCTCTTTACTCATGTTTTACAGCTTGGAGCAGTCAAAAGGTAAGATACTAGGATATATCTCTATCATGTACATAGTTTCGCAGATTTCTCTCTGAAATAAGGAGCAGTTTAATAAAGGAACATACATGTAGTATGTTCCAATTTTGTAAATATCTGGAAAAAAATAAGGAAAATGGAAGCACATGAAAGTTCTGAAGTTTCAAATAGTCACACCACGTTTTTGAATTTGGGGCAGGGCTCAAATTAATCAAAGACCATCTGATAAGGCCATGGCCTCCGATGCCCTCAGAAATGACCTTGATGCCCTTCTAAAAATCTGTAGACTTTAACGCCAAAATAATACGTGTATATCCCTTCCGCCTGTGGCTTTGGTGCCCTGTTGTAATGCAGTACATGTGTCACATTGAAAAGTACATTTTACAATTGATGACCTTTTTTAATGGCCTTGGATGCCCCCTTCCTTTCCTTTAAGTGCCCTTTTTGAAAATGGCCTCGACCCTTTGAATTCTTTATAATTCGAGCCCTGTTGGGGATTTCCAAATTGGCAGAATATTTCTCTTTAGGTGAATTAATTGACTCGATTACAATCCCAAACAGATGGAAAGTAATCGCATTTGATATACATTTCGCTTTTCAGATATTGGCGGACCCTAAAATTTGGGTTGCGGAGTCGCAGAGACCATGGTTACTACAAACTGATGATCTATGAGTACCGGGACATCACCATGCTGCGTCTCCTAGAAGCCTTCATGGAATCGGCTCCTCAGCTTGTTCTTCAAGTTTACATCATGGTGGAGAGTGAAGAACTCTACTGGCTAACTGGTAAGTTTGGGATGCTTAGATTTTAAAAAAGGCTTCGCAATGGTAGGAAGAACCACCTTTAATAATAGGTACAGAAATATTTGAGTTGACATATTTATTGTCATTTTAATTCAAATATTTGTAAACAATATGTGATATTGAAGTAAGAGCAAATGTGGGTACTGTGAAATATTTTTAGAACAATTGTTTGACACTTATCTGACAAATGTGTTGATAGTACCATTAAAACCTTAAAAATCAATTTATCGGGGGATGGGGTTGAAATTGTAGGAGATAAAAAAATGAATGTAAAGACCATATTGTGTTCAATCATACATCGAGTTGAATCATATTCATATATGCCTTTTTTGTGTGGAAAGTTTTTTGGGAGCAATATGTATCTTTTATAAAAAAAAGAAAATTCTGATAATATATTTAAAGAAATTGTTTTTTGAAACCTACATGTAGATAAATTGAAAATTAATGATGAATTCAAATATCTGAAGTTTGATATGTACATCCTGTAGGCAAGTTATTTTCAATCTGTGCAAGTGAAAAATGCATGCATGTATTTCTTTTCTTCTCTTTTTCAATTTTTTAGCTGCATCAGCTATTGTGTCCCTTAGTTCTCTCGCATGGGCACTTGAAGCATACCACAAGGCTCTGCGAGACTCACGAGCTGACAAGAAGAAAATCACATACTATGGTGTGGTCCTGCGCATCACTTGGCGACTCTTCACCATCACTGCTCGCGTCATTGCCCTTGCCCTGTTTGCATCAATCTATGAGTGGTGGGTCTTTGTCGTGGTTGGTGCGCATTGGGTCATGATGACTCTCTGGCTGGTCTGGCAACAGACCGACTTCTGTGATACTAAATTTGAGGAAGTCCTCTTTGACGCAGTCATGGGAATCATTCACATCTTCTGTTTCTTCAACATGAAGGAGGGTCGCACTCGATACCGTGCGCTAGTCTTCTACACCATTATATTCATCGAGAATACCATCATGTTCGGGTTGTGGTATCACAGACAGGAATCGAGGGAGAAGATGTACGGTTTGCCCGCACTTATTTTCGTCTGGGGCGGGTTCTTCATCGGCGCCTTCCTCATGGCATTTTATTACCGTTTCTGCCATCCGACGGGGAAGCTTCCATTTTGTTTATGCGGAGTTCATGATGACACGGAAGATCAGCAGTCACAGAAGGAAACAGTGACCAATCACGCTGTGGCTTTGAGAAGCTTGTCACATCAAAGCAATGGAGGAGTGGCAGGTGGTGATGAGGTAGATGGAGGAGGCAATGAAGTTGATGGTTGCGCTTATGCCAAAGACTTAGACGGCAAGCTCAACCGTAAAATGTCGGAACGCGATCGATACTATGCAAACCTCTTTTCGTATAAATGGCGACGTCACATACATCCGGAACTCCTTCCTAACAACAGATTGCAAAAATATGTAGATGGTGTAGTGACAGCGCCACCCATGTCACCACTGCATCCAGAAATGATAGATACTGAAGCTGTTTACAGAGTGGATGCTAATGAAGTATCAACACAACCGCATGCACAAGACCTGTTGTGATTTTGCATTTAGTTTGTGCCATGTAAGTTTGTACGGGTAGTTACATCCTTACCTTATTGGCAGATAGGTGTCGGTATTGATCTTTATCATGTAAATTCTCAATACTGTATGCCTGGCATAAGGGCTTTAGCTGAAGCATGAGCTACTTGAAGTTTTTTGTGCGTGTAAGATTTAACGCCCTTGTGTCGGGTATATAGGGATGGGAATTAATGTACACGCATCTCCTAACTTCCTTCTGTCAGCCAGGTAATGTTATACTTTATGTGTCATATCAAACAACACATTTGTGTGCCTCTGTCCTCTGAAAATATATTAATACACAGAGTAATGATGGATATTGTCACATGTAAATCTTAGTATAGTGGGATTTACACTATATACTTTATTTACAGAAAGCACAAATCAATATTCTAGTCATTATTACGAGAGGCTTGTGGTGCGACTGTACTTTCGTAGGAAAAACGATGTACATTTAGCACGGGTAGACAATTGAAATATTACAGAAATATTCAATTTATCAAGGAATCCCAAGCGCAGGGAGGAATACGGATAAAATCAGTAGATCTACAAAAGAGACCCCAGTAAAAGCATCGAGGTTTGTAATCACTTTGAAAGAGAAATTGCTTTTAAGTGGGAATTGAACCCGGGTCACCGGAATCTGAAATCCCGTTCTCCCGACTGATCTAGCATGCCTCCCTAGGGTGTATTACAATGTACATGTGTAGAAAATGTTGGTAGAATTAGAGCTTCAATACGTTCCCCATTGAATGCGTGCTGGGGAACGGAAATAGTTGTTTTTATAATGGCATTAAAGGAAACCAAAACCCAAGAAGAGAAGCAATCGTATTTGAGAGAGTAACAAAAGAGGAAAAAATTATAACAAGTTTCAGCAGAATTGGTTTTGAAATAAGCAAGTTATGTGAGATGTTTAAAAAGTCTTGTTGGACTGGATCCTCAAATTGGCCACCATGGCTCAGAATTACAGATTCTGTGGACAACTCTTCATTTGTGTTGTACACAAATTTTTAAATTTTCCCCATCATCTTTCCAATTGCATCTTGCCTCCTGATGAGCATAACATTATGTCATGGGAAAATATAATTCATACCACATAATATGTCAAGGTCAGAGGGAGATAATGTGAAATTAATGGGAAAATCTGAAAATATGTGTACAAAACAAATGGAGAATTGTCCACAAAATCAGACATTTTGAAGCATGTTTGCCAAAGTGAGGATCCCCATAGACAGTACAACTGGACTTTTCAAACTTCCAACTTTGTTCTATAACTGATTTTGATGAAACAGGTTTTAGATTGCTCCTCTCATTTAATTTCTTCTTATAAGACGGATTCTACCCTTGTATTTTGGTTTCCATTATTTAACTGCTCCGGAGACATCATTTCCCAATCAACTAGAGTTTAAATATGTGGAAAAGAAGAGCTTTGATTCACAATTTACATTTATATGTATTTCTTTTTTACAAAATACTGATCATTTCACTTTGTATTTATAAATTAGACTAATCATTTCACTTTCATTAAGCTTTTAAGGCTATCCATTTATTAATGGGAAATTCTTCCAAAGAAAGAAAGAAAGAAAGAAAGAGAGAGAGAGAGAGAAAGAAAGAAAGAAGAATACCCCCCCAACTGTGCCCAGTCAAAACTTGAACCCTGCCTCCCCCTCTAACATGGACATTGTACTTAAAATTCATAATTTTTTAAAAGTTATTTTTACATGCATGTGTATACATGCATATTTTATGGTGAGAGGTACTACAAATAGATACATTTTCTTCTTTGATGATGATTTTCTAGCAGCATTTATCTGAAAGAAATAAACATAAGGTTGGAAATTACAAGCGCACAAGAAGAGAGGTGACTGTATATATATGTACATGTACCTCTAGTTAATCATTGATTTTTGTTTTTGTGTTAGCACTTTGTCAGATTCTATTTATAGAAGTGAGTCAATTGGTTTCCTGTCATTTTTTTCAATATTAAAGAGCTTACTTAACATAAAACTTATTTACTTATTGTTTTTTATCTCTCTTGATCTTGTTATTAATGATTCTTTCTCAACAAGAATAAAAGATTTCATTGATTTTTGTCTCGCCTGAACGAAGTTCGACAGAGACCTAGTGATCCCTTTCCTGTTGGTCTGTTACAAAAATTTTAATGTTTTTGTTTGCTCTCATTTCTTTATTTCTGCATCAATTATAGTCACACTCAACTCAACACTTGATACAGTACATGTATATGATCCTTGGGTAATACCCATGTGCTTTCATGAGGATGATAAGGTCAAAGGCCATCTAGGGATCAAAGGATCATAATTGCATATTTTATTGATTGCAAAATCAAGCAACAGTTCTTTTGTTCAGATTTTCAATGGGCATGTGTATTGGATTAGGTCAGTAGAGGCATGACGCAAATGGCATAAGAAAATGAATTTTATAATTATGAGGATTTATCATTGTTTATCTGCAATCACGTTATTTGGGGGAAAGGATACACTTGTTCAGTGCGTGTACTTGTTCATGGCCACACTAACAAATGGCGATTGGTTTACATGTATGTTTATTCTAATTTTCAACTGAATTTATATCTGTAATGTATTTCTTGGTGTGCTATATAATTCATTGCTCAGCTGATTTTTAGCCTATTATTAGGTGGTCTGTCATAAATATGACAGATCACCTATTATATTCGTCAGATTTTACTTTATTTATTTTTATTGCCAAATTTTGTTCCCACTTTATCTCAAAATCGGGCTTGTCAAATTTCTTGATTTTCATGTCATGTATGGAAATTATTATGGAATCGCGAAACGAAACTTTTCAAGGTTATCAAATCATGATGACGTCATCTAGGCGCCATTTTGTAAAATTAAATTATTGATCATATCATCGCAACTAATCATAAAAAATCATCCATATTTGCATCATATCAAGTTCAGGTCACAGGTCATCAGGAAATGTCATCAGAGGTCATGCAAAGGTCACGACGCGCACGTACGCGCGCGTCAAAATTTTAAATTTCCCCAAATCAACCGTGGTCAAGTTTGGGTACGTTTCAGGTCATTTTGAGCACGTCAAGAATTTGCGCGCGCACAGGTATGCGTGCGCGTTCTTACACCTACAATCGGTATGCATCTTCGAGTCGTCATTTATTTTATGTCTGTCCATTGTCCATTATCTTCTGATTAATTTGATACCTCATTCAGCCTCTTACGACCAATAATACGGGAATGCGCGTCCATTCAAATTTGCATTACACGCGCGTGCCAACTCTCAAAATAAGTCATAAGTGGGCATAAATATGCCTATATAAAATTCACTGTAGCTCTTCAGGGAGTCCGTTGACCCCCAATTTTGTTTCCCTATTCGAATAGAGTATGAAAAGGAGATATGATTTCATGCCACATTTGACCCTTAAAAACATCGTGACGTCATCAAAATGGCGTCGGAACTAAAAATTAACCTTTTTTGTTTCATGATGTCACCACACTCATGTAAATTTATTCTTATTCCGTAAATATTGGTTATTTCTCGCCAAATTTTCAATATCTTTTAGCTTTTTGTACCCTTTAGACAATATGTCCATTGTATCATTTTAAAGCTTGTACTATTCTCAAAACTAGAACTTGTAGAGGTTTGTCATCATGCCAATTTTCTACTTGCAAAAATGTACATTGACAATATGTTTCCTGTTTTGCGTTTGCCGTCTGTCGGAAACATTGTGGTCGACTAGATAACGCACCTGACTGATAAAGCAGGGGTCGGTGGTTCAAAAACCTTGCCTGACTTTTTTTTTTTTTTCCTTTTTAGGTGGTCTGTCATGAATATGACAGATCACCTATTATATTCGTCAGATTTTACTTTATTTATTTTTATTGCCAAATTTTGTTCCCACTTTATCTCAAAATCGGGCTTGTCAAATTTCTTGATTTTCATGTCATGTATGGAAATTGTTATGGAATCGCGAAACGAAACTTTTCAAGGTTATCAAATTATGATGACGTCATCTAGGCGCCATTTTGTAAAATTAAATTATTGATCATATCATCGCAACTAATCATAAAAAATCATCCATATTTGCATCATATCAAGTTCAGGTGACAGGTCATCAGGACATATCATCAGAGGTCATGCAAAGGTTACGACGCGCACGTACGCGCGCGTCAAAATTTTAAATTTACCCAAATCGACCGTGGTCAAGTTTGGGTACGTTTCAGGTCATTTTGAGCATGTCAAGAATTTGCGCGCGCACAGATATGCGTGCGTGTGCTTGCACCTACCATCGGTATGCATCTTTGAGTCATCATTTGTTTCATGTCTTTCCATTGTCCATTATCTTCTGATTAATTTGATACCTCATTCAGCCTCTTACGACCAATAATACGGGAATGCACGTCCATTCAAATTTGCATTACTCGCGCGTGCAAACTTGCAAAATAAGTCATAAATGGGCAAAAATATGCCTATATAAAATTTACTGTAGCTCTTCAGGGAGTCCGTTGACCCCAAATTTTTTCTCACTCTTGGATATAGTCAATATCTCATTTGGAGATTTCGTAATTATGTCAAGATTAAGTTATTAGTGAAAATAACATATTTTTGCAACATACATCAACGTATTTGACAATATCTTCGTTATTACTGGTCAGTTTTCTCCCAAATTTTGATACGATGTAGTAAAGACAATTCTCTGCAAATAACGTGAGACTAATTTTCATTCTTGACCACAGCATCAATGTGTTATGACTTGTTTAAGTTTTTTCAATTTTTTTCTGGACCTAATTTCTTAAAAAATTTTAAAGGACATTTTTTATTAATCAATTGTGCGGTCTTGCTGAAAATTTCAAGCCTCCTTGCATTGCGGTTTTTTTATGTAGGACATTTTTTGTATTTTTGCCGGAACTTTATAAGGGGTAATTTTAACATTTTAACAATTTTAACATCATTTACGCATTTTTCTAAGGAAACGCTGCAATATTGAGACGCTATTGGGTTGAAAAATTTCATTCTGGACTTTTTGCGGAAATTCCTGGATTTTTTCTATTTGGTAATTTTTACTAAATAACGTATAACAAGTTTTCAGGTACCTTCTGTCAAATGAAAAATTGTGCAATTTAGTTAATTACACATTTTCCCGAACTTTTGCAGGAATATTCCGAGTATTTGAATATTTTACCTGACGTTTTTCAGCAAAAACCATCAAGAAAGAATTTTCAGGTAAATTTCGAAGTCTTACACAATTAATATATGGATATTGAAAATTCTTGACGGAAAATATTATGTGAAATGTCTAGAAATTTGCAGAGATTTTGCAAACATTTACCCCCCAAAATATACTTAATTCTTTTATCAAATACATCACTGATGAATATTAGAGTGAATGCTGTAAAATTGTTACATTGTGAAACTTCTCATAAAAATTATAAAAATTAGCAGAAATTTTGAATGAAAATATTAAAGATATTTTATTTTTCAGAAAGTATCACTTATGAATTTTCAAGTATTCTGTAAATTTCATTCCCAATGATGTTGTAAAAATTCTTGCTTGAAATCATAAAAAAAATTGCTGACAGTACAAAGAATTGAAAAAAAAAAAATTTTGCATAAAAACATTAAAGTACTGTCGATTAAAATTAGCTGCTGTGAAAATTAAGGCGCCTTTCAATACGTTATTTTGAAAAACTAATTTGGGTAAAATCGTCTGAAAATTATGAGGAGTTTTTAAGGCGTTTTACGTGCTCCAAACTTCATTTCGTATTTACCGTTTTGCATTATCACCATCATTATAATCATCCGCGATTTTCATCACCACATTAATAATCACATTTAGCAATGGTCAAAATTTATTCCTATGTTGTCTATGATGAAGATTATCAATCATATCTAAATGATTCATTCCATACAACATTAGCCGACACTGAATGAAAAATCATGACAGACCACCTAATTCGTCCGCATGACGAATTAAAATCTAGTTTATATTTAGATGTGTATCCTAATTTACATGTATACATGGTATACTCAAGTAGTTTGTTATTTTAGGAAGAATGTATTCTGAACACCCTCCAAGTATAAAAAGATATAAAGTTGATGAACATGTGTATGAAAAAAGGAGTACACGTATGTATATTGATAAACAGGTACATGTACTTTGTTGTGCCTCATCAAAGAACTTCCAATAATTCATTTCTATATGATTTTTTTATTTATTTTGTTGTTAATTTATTTAATGAGTTTATTCATTTTTATGTAATTTTTATTTTTTTCATTTTACCTATTGTTATTAATATTGTTATATTCTATTTTTTTTTATTATTATCATTATTATTATTATTATTATTATTTTTTTTTTTTGGGGGGGAGGGGGGATATTTTCAAATTCAGTACACTTGAATCTTTAGGTACTTATATTAAAGATGTTTAAAACTAGAGAGGCTTACAACATGTCCATTTATTTACTATTTATACCAAAAAAAATTAGATTTGTTAATTGTAATACTACATAACATTTTGTATTTGTCAATTGATTGTTAAATCAGTCATAATAAAAGGCTACATGTACATGTACATGCATGTATTGTGAATTTATACTTAAAAAACAACAACATTGAACAGGAAAGAGATGGAGCTATGAAGCTACAATGTTGCCTCTATTATGCAAGGTTATGTAACATGTACTGTCCGTAAGTAACAACTTACGAGATGAATATAAAATAAATCCAATGTTAATGCTTGCACATGCAGTAGATTATAAAAAATGTCATCATTGTCAATTATTTTAGACAAAATACGTTCATGTACTGTCAAAATGTAAGGAAAACTTTGGATTGTAAAATTTACTTTCATATGTCTTAAAATTTCTATCCATTTTAACTCTTTCTTCTAGTTAAGCATGAATTTATACATTTGTATTAAAATATACGACATCAATATAATATAGATATATATATTTTTCAATTCGTGAATGAAGTAGAAATGTTGTGTACCTGATTCACTGATTACTATAATATGTGGACAAAAAAAATGAATGAATTAAAAAAGTGGACCAAGCATTTTCAGTACAGTCAGATGTTGCTGAATTGAAAAGGTGAAAAATATAAATTATGACTCCAATTGTTACTTCCACATACATGTACTTGTCCATTCCAGTTTTAATGATTAATATGGTGCCTGGCGAAGTCCTGAAAATATTGCCAACTGTTGTTATTTGCTATGTTTTAATAGTTGTACATGTAAATTTATGTTATGATGTACTCTGTTTCCTTGCTAAAATGGGGGGGGGGGGGGTCTTAATTTATATATAGCCTTTTCCAAACTTGACAACCAACTGCTGAATGTTTTGCAAACTGTCAAGCTGACTCATTTCAATTTTCTCAGAGGGGTGTTTCATCAAAGTTGTCAGCACTGACTAAATGGTCTTTGCTGACTATTTCAGTGAAATCCTTAGTTTTGATTGGCTAAGAAGCACTGGCCTCTGACTGTTGCTATGGTAACTGTCGGAGAAAGACAACTTGTCAGTGCTTAAACATTTTACTTGGACTAAATTTGTAAGGGTAATCGTTTTAAAATGTTAACAAATGATAAGCTTTTCAACATCAAATTCCTGTGAATAATAAGAATTTAATATCAAAGAGATTGAAAATATAATTTAGCACCGATCACACCTTCCAGTTTTTTATAAAATCTGTAACCTTAATATGCAGTTTAAAGGGATCGTTTAAATTTGTGAGCAGCTGATTTTAAAAATTCTCAAACTGAGTTGAAACGTGCGTATGAGTGCCTGTATTTGTCCTCAAAAACCCTGAAACAGACCACAATATAGGACGAAAAACTCTAATTTAGAAACAAGTAGCAATTAGCCTGATTTTGAGAACCGTCTAGTAGACGGGTTCAGCTTATGACCAGTTTTCTCCAATTCAAAAAGTCCGTTGGCTATTTTGACTGCCTTCTGTTGTGTGTATCTCCTATACACACACTATTAGCTGCACTATACATTCAGTGTATACCTTGTACACACTGTATGTAGGTCATGCTGTGTTCATCTAGAATTAATGTGTTGTGGTGCACAGATTCCCTGTATACACATACATGTAGCCATTGAAACCAACTCCCAATTATTTCAAACTTTGGTTTACATCTCCAAGGTTTTAAAATTGATCTTGTAAATATAATGCTTTGAAACTTTTGGGATGGTATTTTTACACTATAAGCCTAATGTTTAGCCCATTTTCAGGAACCAAAAAGAGAATTTTTTAAATCAGAACAAAGTGAAATGATCACTTTAATGAAACATCCCTAGTTATAACAAGTAATGAATAGTTATAAAGTTGGGCTTGTTTGAGAATGGTCATAATATATATAAAATGTGTATATCTAGTGTGATGTGACCACAGCGGACACTTCGTTATTCAAGGTAACACTTATTGTGAAAATTTGACATCATTACGAACATGATTTTTTTCCCCGTTATCAATGTACATGTATGTTTATTTGGTCAGTACAAACTGTATATTCACTTTTATTGAGAAATTTATTGATATTGTCAGATGTCTTTTTATTCATTTGTATTGATATTTTTTTAGGTTGCTCCAAGTTGGGCTACAAATTACATTCATAGTCTGCATGAGTGTGTGTTAATTTGTTCTGAATATATACATGTAGATAGATGTTTTTTACTTAATAAATTGGTATATAGCTCATAGATAAAGAATGATTTCTTACAAGAAAATCTGCCCTGTGGATGTCTTATTAATGATAATGATACTAATAGTAATAGTTATAATGAAAACAATGATATTGATTAAATAATCAATATGGTAATTGGTGGTTGCTTTGTAGCTGGTCATTGTACAATCGGTAGTGACATTTCTAGAACTGGATTGATTTTTTTAATTCTAAGAATGAACGCGAAATACACTGGAAATAATCATGCACATAGTAAAAACTGACCAACAGAGTTTAGAAAGAACAATCTCAGGATTATATCTGCTACATGTATGTAGTACTTGAGAAAATAAAGTTTGATGAAGTATAGTTTTGTGGAATTCTTTACACTTGTAACATAAATGGGTTCATGATTTTACTATACAAAGAAGTAAATAATGTTCATACACAAGATGATTATGAATGTATGCAATAGTATTTTAATAAAAATTGTAATGTTTGATGCCAACTAGAAGACAGATTTGTTATCTTTCGTTGTCAAGTTCTTGTTTGTTATATTGCCTTCTCCTGTGTGTAATAATGATACAGATGACAATAATTGATTACAAAACTAATAGTATCAATAATGCAATGTTAATAAGAAAAAAGAGTAAGCTATATTTATCCCTTCTATCTCTTTGAAAGATGTTTTATTTTTGTCATCACTCACTTCATTCATCCTTGAATGCAGCGGCGTAACAGGGGTCGGTGGCCAGGGGGGGGGGGGGGGGGGGGAGGCAAGAGCCAAAAATTTCCCGGTCATATCATTGTATGAACAGGCGTAATGGTGTAATGAGGCGACGATTTTGCGTATCGGGCAGAATTTATCTTTAAAAAAAACTTGCGAGCGAGCAAAAATTTTGACACTTTTAATACAAAAATCCAATTTTGTGATAGATTTTGACATGATATCCAGATAATAATATATTTCACTCTTCTCTCTTTATATTTTTTTGTGGTCTGTACGCCACTGTGAACATGATTCTTTGCGGCTGTAGCGTGAAGGGTAAAAAAAAACGAGGGGCGCAGTAAAGCACATGTGCTAAAAAGCTGCTTTATATAAGTCCCGAGAGAGCAATGCGAGCGAGAAAAAAATCACCTTTTCATGAGGAGCTAACTTTGAGCTATTTTTTTGACATTATATTCAGTAACTAAAATTATATCCTACATTTTTCCTTTGCTTTTCTTTCCTCCTTTTTGTTATTGTTTGTAGACCTTTTTGGGGCCATGTCCCAACCCTTCCATACGCATTGCTGTGCGGTTGGGGTCCGGGGCGGAGCCCCCGGAACTTCTTGATATCAAATCCATTTAAACTTTGCAGATTGCCGCTATTTTAATCAAATGCGCGGGCATATACAAAATATAGCTTTTACACAACACATTTATTCAAGCAAGTTGCGTAATGAACCAAATATTTTGAGGAGGCAAAACATAGCAATGTGGGAAAAATTTGTAAAAAGTCGCCAGCGTGCAAAGCGAGCTGGAAAAAAATGCCTACTGAAATTAAATTATAATTATGTGATAGATTTTCCATTATATTCAGCAAATAACACATTTCTTTGTTTCCATTCATTTCATTATACGTTGCCTCCTATAATTTCTTTTATTTCCTCTTGGGTGTGGAACCAAGACCCCCCGCGCCTGTATGCCAGTGATTGAACGGGGGGGGGGCGTTATAGAGCCATTTGAAGGTTATATATGAAGAGCCCCTACTGCGTGGGGTCTGGGGCAAAGCCCCGGTAGCTTATTTGCATAAAATTTAGCAAGCTTATAGCACAATGTTGTATGCAGTCCATTTTTCTTCCCGCTCCTTAATTTCAATCATCGGCAGCCCGGTCGTGTTATTATTATTTTTTTTCTTGTCCCTTTTCTTTGTTTTCCAATTAAGCTTTTGACTATTACATTCTACCTTCGTTTCCCGCTATTTTTTGCCATTTTGTCATCTTTTGATTTATTTCCCACCGTGTTATTGCATGACATAGGCCTTTTTCGGAATGATTTGTTCTTTCTCAAATGTTCTTCTTTCGTACATTTTCCCGCTTTCCTTCCTTTTCCATTAAAAAAAAAGTTTTTTCTTCGTTTTCTATTCACTTTTCCCTTTCCTTTTCCCCTTTCCTTCCCCTTTCCCTTTCTTTCTCCCTCCTTTTTTCTTTTTCCCGTTTTTCTTTTATTTTCCCGGTGAAATCCGTCAGAGCGGGCATCTTCCCCCCCCCCCGCCTGTTACGCCACTGCTTGTATGATGACATTAACATGAACTTTGATGCATGATAATTTTTGAAAAGCAAGCAAAATTAGTAATATCGATGGTCTAATAATTGTTTGTATATACCAGTAGTACGTTTTAAAGCACAATTTTATGATGTAATACCCTCACAAGGAAAAGGAGTGCTTATTTTTTCTTGATCATCCTGCAGAGTGCTCAATCATTTGCATAGAACCGGCAAAAATATAGAGTGACAATTTTTGGACATATTTGCATTTACACAGAGTTTAGATACTGTTTTACCGTGCCAAACATACAAGTTCGTTTGTATTTCACATTTTGTTCTCCCCCTTTTCAGAAAGTTTCATTGACATATACACTCCTCATAATCCTGAAACATTTAGCATTGAAATGTAATTGTGAACTTTGGACTTCCAAGCGAGGGTAATTCGCTTGGACGACTTTACACATTGGAACCATTAAAAAAAAAGAACAAAGTTGTATTCCAATTCTACCTTTTGTCACTTCCATTCATGCATGAACAGGAATAAGAGTTTGATATGTTGTCGATATACCAGTACAGTATCTAACTCCGTCACCGTTGTCATGGTTGTTGTACGCATAGATCACCTCAATTTTATAAACAGGATATTCAGTTGAAATGTATAAGGTAACCATGGTTGAGTCTGGCTAAAGTTGATCCCCGCATTGATCAACCTAAGATATGCCCTTAAAGTCTAGCTGAATCGTCGCAAAATGGCATCAATCGTCGTCAAGGAAGGTGACGGTAAACAGGAATCGAATGGAGATGAACGTAGTCATGGTAGTGTTTATGTGGATAGCTTTCCATCGCCGGAACTAACAACGCATCCTTGCAAAGCTGAATGCGACAACGTCCAACCTCAAGGTTCACCACCAAAGAGTCTGCTACTTCATGACGAGAAACACTTTCAACGAAATCAAGATGTTCCTGGTATTAGTACTATCAATGACTCATCGGGGAACCCAATATCTATCGAGCTTAGATGTGACATTAACCAAGAGCAAGTACAGACCGAAGAAAGCATAAGGTTCCAAGGAGAAAATCAGAAAGAGTCTCAGAAGAACCAAGAAGATCATGTAGCTGTTGGCATTGCAAACGAATCGCAGCTATCGCCACCTGTCGAATCCGAATCGAACATAGGACGTTTCTCAAATGTTGACGCCACATTTGTCTTAATTGGGATATCGCTGTATATTGCGGACCTGGTGACGGATATTCTTGTCGGTGTGCAGTACCTGCGGCAAGGCGATGTACTTTGGAGTGTCATGACTTTTGTCTTTGTGTTTGTGCCGTCATTGGTCTTGCAGTGCCTTAGCTTTCGATGGTTCATCTTAGATCTTGATGACGACACAAAGTACAAATCAAATTCGTCCTTAAGAAAGCTTTGGGCCTGGTTTAAGTGGCTATTGACTCATGTCTTACAGCTCGGAGCCATCAAAAGGTAAAAAGTACTATCTTTACTATCAACTAACACCAAGAACCAAGATTGTTACATTTTAATGAACTATCGCCCTTTTTCCCCAAACGACTGCTTCGTCATGTTCGTCGGAATTTTACTTTCTCAAAAAAAAAATTAAAATAGAACATCATGATTTTGTTGTAAAAAAACCCCGCTTAAACGAAGGGTCTGTAAGTATAATTTTAGTAATATCAAGCAAAGGCGTTGTAAACTGAATAGTAGACGAAACTCGCCGGGAAATAGTGTTGTGATCCTTAACAATGACATTCACAATAAATTGTAATCATAGATATCTGGTCAATACCGAACCAATCTGTCACTATCAAATAGCCTAAAATGTGTCTATCAAATTATAAGTGATTTTTATTACAGTGGAGTTTGCTTGTTTCAGATACTGGAGTGTATTCAAGTTCGGCATACGTAGTCGATTAGACGCCAAATACTACCGTCGGATGATTAGTGAGCGTCATGACGTCACCATGTTACGTCTCCTAGAATCATTCATGGAATCGGCTCCTCAGCTTGTCCTACAAGTTTACATCATGGTGGAGGAACAGGAACTCTACTGGCTTACTGGTGAGAGAAAACAAACTTATTTTACATAAATTTGATAGTGATAGATGGGGGAAAACAAAATCATGTAGAGCCAACTCGACTTGATTTATCCCCCTCAAAAAAATAAATATATAAAATAACTGTCTTCGAGTCTGATAAAGAAGTCGAGGCTAAGAGGTACCCACGAAATGAATCATGTAAATGCATGGCCAAGGTTTAATAACCTAACCTGTCCTACTTTTCCTCTTGTATTTTATTAGCGTATTTTGTTCCTTTCATGAAAAGCCGCACTTCTATCGATAAACGATCCAACTGGGAAGCATTTTTTTAATGTGAAAGATTAAATTGTCGAAAAACTAAATTTTAGCCTTTCCACAATTTAATGACATTTACTGGAGTAAAGGGAACAAATAAACCAATTTCTTATGTTTATTGTGGGCTTACTGAGATGACATATTATTGTGTGTGTGTTTTTATTTTTTACTCTTTAATCAAATGTTTTTAAATACTATAAAGATCATTTTGGAAACCCCCTCGGTACTTTCTGTACGATCTGGAAATCTTTTATCCGTGATGTTTAAGATCAGGTTGACAAATCCTGAATAGCTTATAGCCTTTAGCTAAATGTGAATAAGCCATTATAAATAAAATATCAAAGATGAATTCGGATCGAAAGAGTGGATTTGTATGTGGCATATTTTCTTTGTTGAAATTAAATGATGAGAACGTAAAATTTGAAATAGAACAAACGTTCTGACAATTACGGACGATAAAATAATATCAATATTTTAAGCTCATCCGATAAACTTGAGGATTATCAAGCAGAAAGGGGTGCATTTTATCTACGCTGACCTATGTATAATTACGTAAGATTAGACAGGTGCGCCATGAAAACGTGACCACTATCTTTTTTTCTGTCTCTCTTTCGTATTCCAGCTACATCAGCCATTGTGTCTCTACTCTCCCTTTGCTTTTCCCTTGGAATATACCAGAAAGCCTTACGAGACAATCTCGAGTACAGCGATCCACAGGCCAACAAAGGAAAGCTTTCTTACGGTCACGTGGTGCTACTTATTTTTTGGCGCCTTTTTACCATCACTTCACGAGTTCTTGCAATGGCACTCTTTGGCTCAATCTACGAGTGGTGGGTCTTCGTGCTAGCCGCAGCTCACTGGGCAGTGATGACAGCATGGCTGGTATGGCAAGATACATCATTTCATGAATCGAAATGCGATGAGATTCCCTTTGATGCAATCATAGGAATTGTCCATATCTTCTGTTTCTTTAACATGAAAGGAGGTCCGACGAGATACAGAGCTATTATCTTTTACGTTATTGTGTTCATTGAGAATACTGTAATGTTTGGGTTCTGGTATGCCGAGACGGACTCCCAGGAGGAAAGATACGGCTTACCGGCGTTGGTATTCGTTTGGGGCGGCTTCTTCGTCGGTATCTTCTTGATGTTGCTCTATTACTACTGCTTCCATCCAGAGAAGATTCCCATCTGCCTGTGCAAAGGCACCTCCGCATATGTCCCCAATGCACAGAGTGGTGAGGTCAGAGGTCCAGATGTGCAGAGAGGTGCAGGGGACGAAACGGACGGAAGCATAGAGGTTGATGGTGTACACATAGCAAACGCACATTCTCTGTCCAACGTGGGGGGAACAGTAACTTCGACAGAGACATCTGGAGACGACAGGTACCGGTACCTCTTCTCCTACAAGTGGCGGCGTCGAATTCACCCCAAGATATGACATATTGAATGCTTCAAGTCCAGATACGAACCTTTCATAGGTCTGCATTGACCTCGTATTTTAGTAGGAAACCCACTGTGATCTTCCCAAACCACGCTCCGATATTGATCTGTCTCTAACGAAATAGTATGAACAATGAAAATAAACTTGGGGTTACCTTCGGGAAAGACACTCTTCTGACTTTTGACAAGGTGCCTTAATAAAAGTACCATCATGGCCAGGGATTTTTGCAGTGATCTAACCATCCCGCGGGTGTTTTAGGTGTGACCCAGGATGGTACCGATTCATCTGAACAAGTAAAGAACGACATTTTTAGTCTCAAGATAGAAACAAATTCTCTCTTATATCAAGTGGGTGTGTTGTCAAGTGAACAATGTGCATCAAATGACAACTAGGATCTCTGCCGCATTACTTATTCCGATGAGAGAAAAATAATAACATTTATCAGATTGGAGTGCACACAGATTGCTTGAAGCTTAACCCTGTAAGGACGGTAAGGGCGGGGGGGGGGGGAATTATGCCTTCAATGCGTCGCGTGATTTTCTCGGAACACACAAAGATAGCGCCACAAAATTTTATGACTTTTTGACTTATTTCTTTGAAGTCTCAAGAAACTTTTGAGACCAAATCATTGACGTGAGGATAGTATCGCGACATCACGTGGCTTTTAAAGGAGGCAATGTCGTTCCGAAAATAGAGTTGATACACATAATCTGAATGCAGATAGACCTGGAAAGCGGCGCCAAATTATTTTGACCCCACCCTGACCTTCATATGCTAAACGAACCTGCAAATCTACTATACATGATAAATTTGTTTACTTTTCCAGGGTATGTACATTAATATGAAAACCAATATTTAAATGATCTCGCTGTGTTTTCTCGATTGTGGACTTTGGACCGTAAGCCTACTTTCAAAGGTGGTGTAAATGTTCTACTTCTCCTGTAGCATAATTGCATTGAAAATCAGGAAGAAATGAGCGGGGCGTGAAGTGAATGTAGATTGAGGAGTTCAAAACAGCCAGCTAGGCCTGTCAGTACTACCTACCTCTGTCATTGTTGGCTTTCTGCAAATTTTAAGATTGCTGCAAAACCATGTTCACAGAGGAGCATGATGATGGAGAAGACAGCAAAATTATCCCCGTTTCGGACATCAGTCAGGAGAAAACTGAAAAGAACAACTTGTACGGAGTGTCTGACGACAAAGGGAACTTCACCCTCATCGACGCGTTGTTCTTCATTGTTGGCATGGCGCTGTACATAGCGGATCACGTCACTGATATCGTTGTTGGAGTCCAGTATTGGAGACGAGGCGATACTTTATGGAGCGCCATGACGTTTGTCTTTGTGTTTGTGCCGTCCTTGGTCTTGCAGTACTTTAGCTTTCGATGGTTCGTTCTAGATACGAGAGAGAACGGCAAAGATGGACCCAAAGCTTTGAAGAAGCCGCTACGGGCGTGGTGCCAGTGGTTAATAACGCATGCACTACAACTCGGAGCCATCAAGAGGTATTATCCCAAAATATGAAGTCACTTCATTCTTTTCTTGATAGTCCGACAGTACATATTCTGTTACTTACTTAAAGACAAATTAGAATACTTATAATGAAAACGAAATCGGGCTCTTTTTATTTATTATTTTCAGTTATTGTTCAATTGGATTTATGAATAGAATTTTTCAAATCATTTCATTTCAGCCCTCCTTTTCTGGGTTCAAGGTGTAGACCGGTTTGTAAACGTCGGAAAGTGTATAATTTCAAGAGCTAGAATATTTACTTTCCAATAATCTTTTCTCCACTTAAATGTTGAATATAACGTGATTCAATCGCTGGGGGGGGGGGGGGATAAACATTTATTATATCCCAATCTACATTGTTGCTTCTCAGGTTCGTAACAGTCGAACCCAATATCAATCGATAGCCTTTAGTCTAACCATCCTATCAATGCAACCAAATTTCAATGCAGATACTGGCGCACTGTCAAGTATGGACTGAGGAGTCGTCGGGATATCAAATATTACAACATGATGATTTATGAGTATCGTGATCTCAGTATGTTACGTCTTCTAGAAGCTTTCATGGAATCGGCTCCTCAACTAGTTCTACAAGTCTACATCATGTTAGAGAGCGAAGAATTCCACTGGCTGACAGGTAAAAATCATAGTTCTTCACATTTGCACTCTTTAATAGGGAGTTTTTCTATGCGACGCATGACGGATTCGATAAAACAGTAATTGTGTTGAAAATGCCCGTCAAATAGCAATGAACACAGGACTTGTCGGATAAAACGTCCGACAAGTCCTTTCATGAAACGCCCCCCCCCCTGGGATAGCTTTGTCGATAATTGGTGAATGGGAGCAGCAGTTATGTCCTAAGTTTCGGAGCTGCCGAAGAATTTGCTTATTTGTCTAGAGGCAGGAATAAACTGCTGTTTTGATTTACTAATTTTCGACAAAGACTTCTTGGTTGTTCAATATTATGAAGGGCATTTGCCAATACAATTTCTGTGTTCTTGAATTTGCCGTGCGTCATGGAGCGAAAACTTCCTATTTACTCTACTTATTATTACAGCCTGATACCAGTCGAACACATTAATATTCACATGAATCTTTAAGGCAAAACACCGTGCTGACGAATGGAATCGGTATTGTCAAGACCTGAAATTGATTTTTTTTTCTCATGACAAGAATGAACAATGGGATTTTAAATTTCTTTGATATGTAAGTGTTTTTTATGGATATTATTTCAGCCGTGGTATAGATAAACTTTATCTGCGTAATTAAGCACATCATTTGGAAGTTTTCGCAACACTACGCAGACACTTTCTATAACGCTGAGAATCTATTGTCAAAAGCCCTTCAAAACAATTCAAGCAGCCTTTGTCGAAAATCGGTGAATCAAAACAGCAATGTCGTTCTGGACTCTGGACAAACGACATATTTGCAAACCTTCATGAGCTCCGAATATCAGGGCGATCTGCTGTCCCGGTTCACCTATTTTCGACAAAGTCCTCTTAGCTGTTCATAGTGGTTTGACGGGCATTTTCAATAGATTTACTACGTTGTTAGATCGGTCCCCGTTGCAATTGTTAAAACCCGCTATTCAAACATATGCAGTGAACACATTATACTTAAAAAAATATTGACACTTTGAAAAAGCCCTGGGAATTAAATAATATACAAAATATGGGTATTTTTTCACATATCTACTCGGGTTTGGGTCTCATCTATCCAATGAAAGTAAACGTTTTGACCTAATGTTACACTTGAGTGAGCACTGTCCATTTTTGTAAAGCTCGGCTACCTCGCAGAAATCCTGTTTGCGCACAAAAGCTCGTTTTCACGCTGTGTCAAGGAGAAAGGGCGAAATCAAACTTTCCCTGCGAAACATTTCTCTTACATTTCCCTTGCACTTTTAGTCAATTGAAATAAAACGGATATATTCAAGCATTTTGTAACAATTTTGCCACCCAAATTGAAATTTCATCACTTAGTAAGCACAACCTTTACCCTTCTTGTGCCAGCTGGATCTGAGGACATAACTGAATCTGAACAAAAGTTTAAATCTGACATCTCCAGCGTTTTTTCACTAAGTTTTCATCATTTAAAGTGGATTTACATTTCATTTTTCATTTAATACTTGTTTTTCCACACTTTTTCCGAGCTTGACAATGATAAACAAAATGAAAATCAAGCCTAAGCCATTTCATGTAAATCACAGCTCAGTGTAAAGCAAATATCGTCACGATGGCCTCGGTGTGTGGAGCGCAATGTACTCTTTGAATTGTTTTGGGCAAGGAAACAAGTTAAAAAAGGTAAAAGATATCTTCAAATCAATTTTACCAGCTGAATTCCACGTGTTCTTCATGATTAAGATCTACTTTTATTTGTATAACTATTTCAAAGTTCTGCGCAAATCATTTTTCACTAACTTTTCCAAAGTAAGTGGTGCTCACTCAAGCGGAAATATTTTTCGACAGTTATATCGTCATTTGCTTAAACGGATCTGTACCAATGTTAAAATGTAGAAAAGTCTTCAGGATTTTACAAATGTACAATTTTACAGGATTTTTCTAAGTGTAAACTTTTTTTTAAAAGCACTGTAGTGGGATTATACGATTATTATTTCAATCTTATTCTTTCTTTTAGCTGCTTCTGCTGTGGTATCCTTAAGCTCACTTGCTTTCTCTCTCGAAAGCTACCACAATGTTCTACGAGTGTCACGAAAGGACAGACTAAACATATCTTACCTCGGAGTGACATTTCGTATTCTTTGGCGTTTGTTCACCATCACCGCCCGAGTGATCGCCATGGCGCTCTTTGCATGCATCTACGAGTGGTGGTTACTCATTGTGGCTGGCGCACACTGGTTTGTCATGACAGCTTGGCTGATATGGCAAAAGACAGAATTCCACAACGCCATGCGGGATGAGATACCTTTCGATGCAGTTGTCGGAATCATCCACATCTTCTGCTTTTTCAACATGAAGGATGGACACACTAGATACAGAGCACTTGCCTTTTACGCTGTGATATTCATTGAGAACACCATTTTACTTGTTTTGTGGTACCAGAAGCAGGAGTCAAGGGAAAAGATATATGCGATTCCAGCTTTTGGTTTTGTTTGGGGTGGATTCTTCGTAGGACTCCTCTTTATGGCATTGTACTATACTTCTTGTCATCCCACTGATGATATACTATGTTGCATACCGCCGCCATGTAGCAAAGATCACCCAATTATCGCAGAGAAGAAAGAAATCAACGACACCCCCATACGTTTACAGAGCAGTGCTTCGTCGGAGACGAAATCCAACGCGATGCAAGCAGAAGACCCTAAACGCCATCGATACTTCTTTTCTCAGAAATGGACCCTTGATAAACCTCTTAATTCTGTCTCA
This sequence comes from Lytechinus pictus, assembly GCF_037042905.1. Lineage (NCBI taxonomy): Eukaryota > Metazoa > Echinodermata > Echinoidea > Temnopleuroida > Toxopneustidae > Lytechinus > Lytechinus pictus. The sequence continues at coordinate 2,788,712 of NC_087261.1, forward strand.
AACGAATTATAATTAGATCACTGAGAATTATCTGAAATTAAATGTTCTTTTTTAACTTGAAAATAATTTGAGGTGTCTTTGTATGTGTCAATATATTTTTAATTGATTCTAATAATGATTTTACATATTGTTCCAAAATCAAACAAATGTAGGGATAAAATAGAGTGATTAGTCTGCAGGAAAAAACGATATCCCAATGGGAACAATTCAAACAGGTTGGTACCAACGTATTTTGATTGCGGGGGGGGGGGGGGAGGGGGCATTCGTAATTGAATTACAGGGAGTAACGCATATATTCACACTACCAATGTCTGTCCTCTTTATTTTTTCTCTCCTCCGTTTTCTTCAACTCGTCTTTCTTCTTATCAAGTCTTTTCTCTTCCTCTTCTCTTTCAATAAGAGCGCTCACCCCTGCCACTATAGCGACCCACTGGCAAAGAAAATGAGATACTACGATCAATATTTGAGGGTAACAAAAATCCTTTATTTTTTCCTTTTCTACAAATCGTTTTTATTACTCCCTAACGTAATAGCTACGAACTGCCATTGTAAAATATAAATAGATGCTTATGTACAATTAATTCGTTTTAAAATATACACAAGTACTTAGTACTGGAAAATTTTGTATACGAAAGAAATACACATTACAAACAGAAAGATTAACATGAAGAGACAATCAATAACGATGATTTGGATAAATGACACAATAAAGATGTTAAACGTGTTTTTGACAAGATTTCACCATTGTCATGATTGCAGAGGAATGCCACAATACATTGGGTTATAATCATATGCACAAATGATAAAGAATATAAAACATAAAGTGAATGCATATTGATCAAATCAAAGAGGCCTTTGGAGCGGTGACGTAAATAATCCAGCAGACCTCATTGGCAATCCTCCGAATGCGCCACCTTGTTTAGAATTACATCGCTTAATTCCAAGACAATCCTAACAGAAAACTCTGAAATAATAAATTAACAGTTGACTCTCTGTCATCTAATGACGGATTCTATAAGGATTGACTTGACCAATCAACGAGTCGCGCGGCTTCGCCGTAACTTTACCAATTCGAAGAGGTATGGTTGGTCCCCAAACTTGTTAACTGAAGCCCTATTCTGACGGATACATGCATGTTCTCCCGGACAAAGGGGCACACCTTATTTGTGCAATTTATTCCAAATTCTCGTAATCATCGTCTAAAAACCTTTCCAATTGTTTTTGTTTGATCAATATCTTCCTATCCTTTGCAGCATTATCAAAGTTAGGAGCACTAACGTCTGTAGTTTCTTTTGAACCTTGACGGGAATTTGGCGTCGATCGCTGTCCTTTACCGTTAGGCGTCACAGGACGGTCAAAGCTCTCGTAGATGTTTGAGTCTATATCGCTTTCCTTGTCAGGATCGTCAGTACCCTCACCTACCACCATGTCTGGGTAATCGTAGCTGGCATCTCGGACGAGGTCAGGCTCGAGCGTGTAGTACTTTGGGTCGCGTACAACGTTGGCGCCATCGGGACCTTCCGATGACCTCGATTCACCTTCGGGAGTGACATCAGATGGCAACGGTTCTGTCTTTGGTTTTAACCGAGGTGACATGGGCCGCGGACCGAATGGCGAAATCGGTTTTGGTGAAACACGTGGCCGTGGCGGAGGATTCTCATAATCTGCCAAGTCACGTGGCGCCGGGCCTGTTACAGTGATCGGATCTAAGAGGTCGTAATCGTCCTGGTCGTCTTGTTTCTCAAGTTCTTTATAAACATGTGAATTATCGTCTATAGATTCGTCACTGAGAGATATCAGAGTTGGGGTATTTATTCTGAGGACGTCATAACTATTGGAACGCTTTCTCGGTTCGAGAGCTCTATATTCGTGATCGGTCGATTTGGGTAGGGTATGGATAGAAGGAATAAGAATCGGTTGATCATACTTGACACTTTCCTTCCGTTTCAGATCATCGTACGCAACTGTTTCCATAGACGGAAACATCGCATTGTCAATGGTAATGTTACCAATAAGATCTGTGACATGATACGGGCCTTCCATTTTAGTACTTTCAATACTATTTCTAGAGGGTAACGAGTTGCTTCGCTTCATTTTCGCAATTCGACTATTGTCATTTATCTTTGCTGATCGACCTATTTCGCCGAGCTTCGGCGTTTTCCCATCAATTTGCTTCCTCGGCGTCGTTAGGAACTGATAAAGGTTCTCATCCGTTGGTGATGTGCTATCTGGGATCTCAGAATACTCAAAGCTCCTATCCTTGCTGCCACGACTTAGCTTGAAGGATACGATTCCTATACTCCGTTTCTTCCCTTTTGGTGGTACTTTACAGTCTCCATCTCTTTTCTCAAATGTGCCATTTCCCTTGAACTTCTCCGAGACCACGTCCATTTGGTAGGATGGTCCTCCGAACCCCTTGCTGATAGTGGACAAATTGCTTGTCTCTGTCGCTCCGCTCTTGCTGGAGCCATTGTCGTTGTTAACGCCGGCGATTCCAGTGAGGAAGTCGTAACCAGTGTTAGATACATGGAGACCATTTGTGGCGTCCGTCAAGTGTCGTTGATTAGCTCTCCTGGACAAAATAAAATAAACAGAACATATTTGTTAGTAAAACTCTCACATGTACAATAGCCGGCTAATATAATGGTGATGATGATGATAATAATAATGATAATAATAAAAATAATGTTAATAATAATATATTGATAACAATTATTATCACCACCTACATTGTACATTATTATCACATTATCATAACGGATATTATAATTTAAGACCCCAAATAGCACATGTTTAAGTAGCTAAGCAAATACTCTGTGGTAAATGCCAATAGGTTAAATGTTCACAAAGAGCAATATTTCTCATCAAACTGGGAATGTTCATGTATGCTTGTCCTAATACCAATAGTGGCTTCAAAATAGTAATTATTGTCTATTTTTAAAAGAAAATATTGACATTCTAGGTGTCAGAGTACAAAACAGTAAATATACGGCAATCATTATAGTAGCGCGCCCTCTAAAGTTTAAGTGAGTAAAGTGATAGTCCCCTGTTTTCATACTGCGGAACAATCAAATTGGTAAAGTGACAATATTCAGGAAGGAGCAAAATATTACATAGACGTAGAAGAATGATGTGCAAATCCTCACTCAATGATTTGACGAAATACTTACTTTCGTTTCCTCCAAAAGTAGCAATGGATCGTGATACTGACTGCAAAGATCAACAAGGCTCCAAGGAAACACCCAACAGCAATGATGATAATTCGATCTGAACCCAGGCGTAGAAATGGAAATATGATAAAAAATGGAGAGTCAATATTAACGTTGGCAGAACAATGAGAGGGAGGGAATTGGGAATATTAATTAATATTACTAGGAAAGGGGGTAGATTACCAGTAAAGTTTAAAAAACAGTACGTATAACACTAATAGAATTTAAAAAATGTGGCAGCTATTTCCCTTTCTTGTTTATTAAAATGGGCTTGTTCAAAAGAGGTATACATTGATTTGCAGTAATCACAGTGACTGTCTTCATCTCGGATACAGTACGTGTGTAATAGGATGCAGAAATGGGACATCAAATTATTGTGCAAAAAGTGCAATAAGCTTTTGCAGGGGTCGGGGGCAGAGGAATATACACCACGCCAAATTATATTTAATCCGTAATTTTCACCCAAATATGTATGGTACCATATATGCCATATGAGGTTTAATAGCGATTAAAAAAACACTTCCTTCTCAAAAAAGTGTTTATTCAATTCTTGTTTAAATAAATGCGATCCTGGGTCTTTAACTGCTATCATATACTCACCTCCATTTCCCGAAGATATACCCAATGCTACGGTTGTCTGGCTATGTGTTACAGGCAATTGTCCACCGGTAGTACGTGGACCAGGAGCCACTTCTGAAGTAGGTAGTTCTGGTGTTGTAATATCTACAACTGTAAATAGATAAGAAAAAGGTATTATGATGAGACGATGCACAAAATACAGCACATTACAAATAAGTTATTTCATTTAAAAGATTATCGCCAAATGAAAAAAAAAATCCACTGTCTTGTATTCATCAGTAGTTCCCTTATTTCCCTAAGGGTAGCACTTTATATAGTCAAATAAAACAAGCCAGCCCATGCACTCCATCCGCCCCTTATGTTCATCAACTTTCTTGACGAAGGCTATCGGGATCATGAAGAATTTATACACAAGTCAACAACTACATCAATTATAACTGAATAAATTTAGTAATATTATTTCTAAATTTCTACACACGGCTACTTCAGCATATCTTAATCGTATTTTAGCAGTGTAGAATTTGAGAAGAGGGATTGTAGTTGCGTGGAAATACTAAACAGACAGACAGATGGAAAGATAACTTGATTGTTACAAGATGGATTGAAGCAAAGGGGGCTTTCGATTTAAGACAGCGAATGATTGTATCGCAGGCAGAATTACAACAAGAAAAATCGAACCCCGCCGACGGAAAACATCGGGATGATCAGATTGTGATGACAATGAACCTATGGACCCATTATTATAGTTTTTAAGAAAATATACCACGGGCTCTGTTTCACGAAACCAGTTATCAAGAACCAATGCTGGAAACTCATGCCAATTTTGTTATTGACCAATCATATTGATAGATTTCTGTAGACTATGAAATGTGTCCTGCAACTTGTCAATGATAACCATCATGATGAAATAGGGCCCTGGTGCAAAAGGTTACTTCCATCGACGATTTGATTCGTAAAGATTGCTTTATCAATTTTCCTTTCGATATCATTACCTTCTGGGTTGAATGGAATCTCCAGTATCTTGACGTCATCAATAGCCACCCCAGAGCCTGGCCGGTGATGTGATGCCTCAAACATTATCTGATTGAGAAAGATTATATGAACCTGTGAACTCGACATATTTTACCAAACATATGTATCTAATCACACCATTTCCATATATTCATAGGCGGCGTAAGAAGAAAAAAAAACGGGACACCCCCTTTAAATTTTCAATTAGTATAAACAAAAGGAAAACGGGTTGAGAAATGAAATAAACTATAAGTACATTTTAATGGAAAAGGGTATTTAAACGAAATTTGGGCAGTGTGGTTACACAGTAGAACTGCTGTTCAATATTTTGCGGCTGTTTACTTTATGAACATTACAGTAGTTGTTGATAAGTTTAAGCAACAATACTTACTTTATTGAGAATTTAGTATTAAAAATTAAACTTTGTTGTTTAGATTTTACACACTTGTTTAAACTACTGCGGTAAGGCTCATACTAATCGGCGTTTAAAAAAATCAACATTGTTTTTACTGTGTAGTATTCCTACCATGTGATCAATCAATTTTGTTTTGTTGTCATTATTCCTTTACCTTTATATTTTAATTGTAAATCATCAAGAATCACAATATCTACAATATAGATTGACATGATCACAATATCAATGTTCGACATCTAAAGTTAGCATATGATACAGTGGACACCAACACCTTTACAGTAAAAAATTACCCAACATCGATAAGCATGTTGTGACCTTAGAAGGAAACTTTTTAACAACACTAATTCCGGTTTGGTTTCCTCGCTTAATCTCGATCTCCTTTCCAGCAATCCTCAAATCTCCCCCCCCCCAAGAAAAAATGATAGGCTCTGGTTTATTTTCCAACATCAGAAAATAAAGTATAAGCTATAATCGTTTTCACTTTTATTTTTCTGATATGCCACCGGTCTATATTTTGTCGCGAATGAAGATGCTTTTTTTTCTTTCTAGAATTACCGACGTTTCATGAGGGTAATTTTAATTTTAAAAAGCATCCTGTTGTGTGTTTTGTAAAGAATGTTGGTGATAGGTGATTTTATTTTTGTTGGTGATTTTAGTACTGAAAAATTGGAAAACAACCACCTCCGGTAAATTAGGCCTACATACAAACTTTCCCCATTCCCCCTCGATTTACCATCATGAGTTGATACTTATGGCAAAAAAGGAGACTTTGACCTTTTAAAAGTGCACAAGGGGTTACACATTATTGGGTATCTGTATGAATCTAAAATATAATGTGTACGCCATATTCTAACGACAGGTATGAATCATCGAAGACAATTATAAACCAATGTACATGTATAACTTTTAGAATGGGAATATGTATTACGAATGATTGCCTCCTTTTGTTGAGTATAATCTAATTCTAACGTATGAATCATATCGTCAATATTGATTATTTTAATAACATTCAATAACCTTTAGTTGCGGTTGCTTCCATGGTGTTGGTCAAATTCGTTAAATACTTGCAAATATTGAGGTATCTCGAGAGCGAGGAGTCACGTGACCCGAGTTTAACTCTCGAGGGGCGCCCATAATTTAGGAGAAAAGGATCCTTAAAAGAGAAGCCATGGATGCGTCTATTATAACTTTAGAAGTATTGGATGTCAACACTTGCTCTTTAATCCCCTAGTGAGATATTCTTTGTGGAGTCTCGAAGTCAAATGCAATGGAGCTAAACCGTTGAATTTTGATTTATTTATACCTCGGTCACATTTGCTCTACGGCGGCCGTACGGCGAGTCGAAAACAGCCGTTTTAATATATTTTGTACCAGCTAAATATAGGTGGCTTGAATAAGAATTAATAAAACGGCTGTTTTCGACTCGCCGTACGACCGCCCTAGAGCAAATGTGACCAAGGTATAAAAAATATTTTATTTATTTATTTATTGTTTATTTATTAAGTTTTTAATATATTTATATATAGATGATTTCTCACGATCCGCTTGGCTTGTCTGCCAACATTATTTTAATCGATATAATAATTGTAAAAGTATAGATTAAAGACATTACTAACCTTTCCAGGTGTTGGACAATGGAATCTAATATCGACGAATGACCAAACACCTGTAATACCCATCATGGTCCACATCAACTCTCCATTACAACCTATGACGTTTAGGGACGGAAATGTGTCCTCGTTCCCTTCCGGGTCATCTGCAATCCACAGGAAGTAATACAAAGAGATCTGACCCATACCGGAAGTGAAATTCATCTCGGGGGAGATGATCTTGGTGGTGAAATTCTGGAAATCACGTATTTGCGTACTTTCAAGGGACTTGCTGTTTGCAAATGCATCTGGAATAATAAGGGGAAGAATAAAATAAATGATAAAAAATATAAAAATAATAATCCTCATGCAAATATTCATAAAATTGATGCTACTACTTCTATTGTAACTACTTCCAGTGATTTAATGAGGCAAATATTTTAAGCGGTACAGCATGAAATATGTCTGAATATAATCTAAAATTTCACGAGCGGCCAAAACTGTCGGACTTTTAAAATGTCATTTCATTTTCTTTCTTTCTTTTTCTTTCTTTCTTTCTTTTTTTCTTTCTTTCTTTCTTTCTTTCTTTCTTTCTTTCTTTCTTTCTTTCTTTCTTTCTTTCTTTCTTTCTTTCTTTCTTTCTTTCTTTCTTTCTTTCTTTCTTTCTTTCTTTCTTTCTTTCTTTCTTTCTTTCTTCCTTTCTTTCTTTCTTTTCTTGTTTTCTTACACTCTCACAAATGTTGGGCAACATACTGTCCACACAGCAATTGGTGAAACTGTATCCAATTCTGGGTAGTTTTTAACCAATAATGTGTGCTTTAGGTGAAAACTACTGAAAAGCATTGGTTGAAAACTGCCCAGAGTTCGATAATTTTTTAATCAATAGTTGTGTGACAGTATGTTGCCCAACATTTTAAAAGTGTAGTCATGGAACTTCGGGAACTTTTGGGGACACACCCGCCCCCTCATCTGTACGCCAGTGGTCACTCCCGTGACTACTACTTCTAATAATAATATTTATGATACCAATAGTAATAATAATAAAAATGCATGACCTATGAATTAAAAGAAAGCGGAGAAGATGAGTACTAATGCGATTCACAATAAAATTATAATGTGCTCCATGTTACTCGGTCACAGAGCTTCTGTTACTATTTCAGGATGGGCATGATGGGAGGAGATGCCAGCTTTACATACTATAGGACCGATAATTCGTTGCTATGTTTCCCCATTTCCTGTCGTTATTTGTTGCAAAGCTTATGGATCTTTCCAGATTTTCATTCGTCTACATGGCTTCCGTGTTCCTAGCTTTTCGAACCAGACACAAATAGAAACCAGAATTATCTTTTATTTCCACACTAGGATTCAAACCCTAATTAATATGATATGAACATGTGCTTTCCGTAATTGAATTATAAGCCGTAGTTGTCAAGTAAACACAGCTGTGAACAGGGCTACCGCGCCACGGGTAAATCCAACTGAAAACACATCCCAAAAGGAATACATTTTCATTAACCCGAAAATAAATGAGAAAATGAATTAAACATGGAAAATAGTTGTTAATACATGACCCTTGCCTATGTGTAATTTACTTCAGAATTTCAACAACAAAAAAATTCCCGACAGGGGCCGCAGAAACAGGGGGCTGGCTGGGCTTCAGCCCCCATTTTTTTTCCAAAACCGTGTACAAAAAACGTAAAAATTAATTTTTGATTGTGATTTGTTGCATGGCCAAGCCCCCCCCCCCCACTTTCAAAACCGGTCCGCGGCCCCTGCCCAAAATGAACGGAAACTTGTTTTGTGTGGCCAACATAAATTGTACAATGTAATACAGAGGCATAAAAACTAAAATGTATTTTTCGATTGATGTTCAAAATGGTTAAAATATTGCCATTAATTATACTGACCGCTGCAAAACCAGAGATCGCAAAATATGGAAAATTGTTACCACGTAACACATATTGTATAGGTAATAATCATAATTGTTCAACATTACCATGCTTACCTTGGTTAAGACCATGGGTGTGGTCACTAGGGGGGCAATTCCTTCCCAATGTGCCCCCAGAACTGAGGGTCCATAACTCTCTATGGTGTACACCATCCAAATCGGGGATGATCTGAAATCCGCAGTTCTCAGAATCGTCAAATGTGCATTCTGCAAGAACTGAAAAATAACAACATAATATTATTTTACTAAATATTTTATTTGAATGGTTTCTTCAAGCAGTCTCTCATACAAGTCAGGGATCCAAGTCAGTAGTTCTGGTACTAATTCGAACAGAGGCGTCGATGGGGGGGGGGGGTCGCCCCAATGAAAATATGGGGGAAAACATATCGACGTGTACCCCGAAGTTATTTTGAAAATTTAAAGTGAAACCATATCATGCAATGCAAATTATGGTTTTAATAAATTGGAAAGCACTATTAAACCATCAAACTTGACATTGAAAGTAAACAGTTGTCAATTTTCCGCGCGCTTTATTTTTTTTTGTAATTCATGTTTTATTGATCCTTTTCATCAAAATATGCATAACAAAACATACATGATATAATGGATCACATATAAAAGTTCAGATGACGTTGGCATATAAAATAACATGTCTAACATACAGAATAGTATATAATAAAAAAACATATGTTTGTATACAACAACACAAAAAAAATCAGGCACTTGGCCTATATAAAAAAAAAATAAACATAACAAAAACAGCCTTCTGCTTTATCGCCTCTTTAAAGTATTCAGAATGATAGCCCACTTGCCATCATGTTTTTCTAATTTGCATTTCCTTTGTGCTATGGTATGTTCAACAGTTTCAAATGATAAAAGAAAGTTACAAAAATGGGGGAGAGTAGGTTTTGTTTCGTCACATCGACATCTAAAAATATATTGTTTACCTGACAGGAGCAGAAAGTTCAATATAAATATATATCTGGGAATTTGGGGCTTACAGATACCAAAAAGAACATATCTTTCTGAGAGGAAATCAGGAAGATCTAGTGAAGCAAAAAGTGTACCAACATTATTCCAAAATTGGTTAACAACATGGCAAGAATAAAAAAGATGCACTAGAGTTTATGGTGATACTTTACAAAATGTACATAGTGTATCAGTTACCTTGTTAATACGGAATAACCAAACCTTAGTAGGAATCAAATTATTAATAATCTTGAAATGTAAAGCTCGAAGTCTCGTATCTATATTAAGAGTTCTCTTACTTCTTCTTGTTGAAACCCATAAGTGTCTTTTAAACGTGTAAATATATTCGAAATTGATGGGTTATTTTCATTCATAAAAAATGTGTAAAAAATATACTTTGGTACACCCGTTACTTTTCTAGTGATGCCATCAATAGTTAAAGTTGGAATCAATGAAATGTTGTCGACAATGGGATGAAGGTTTTGAGATAGAAAAAATACTTTCCATTTTGATGGCATAAACTTGTAACAATCAAGAAGCAAAAAGTATTCAACAAATGTTAAGCCTTTATTTTTGGCATCTTTCCATCTTAATGGTCTGCCATACTCATCCAACATATGTGACACTTTAACAAAACCTTTGTTTTTTATCTCTGGCTTATAAAAAGATTTTCCATTTTGTAATATGCATATATTATTCCTTAGCATTTGGTTACATATTTTTATGTTTTTTTGAAATACTGTGCTCCAACTAACCATGACATCTTTATACCATTCAGGAATTGTTAGGTTTAAAATATTAAGATCATAATTGCAATGGAATATAAAGTCACCACCTACATTTTGAAGCAGTGTTAACAGGATAATCTTCCATCCCTTTGAATTGGATGTAAAAACTCTTTGTATCCACTTGACTTTTTGCACTTGTAGAAGAGATTTTAAGCATATCATTTTGAGCCCCCCATCTTCATACTGCTTAACTAGTATCTCCCTTTTGATCCTGTCAGGGCCGTTCCAAATGAACCCCAAAACTAACTTATTAACTTCTTTTATATAATAATCTGGGATTTTTGACAAACTTGCAAGGTAAAGTAATTGCGAAAAGGCAAAGGTTTTGACAATTTGTATTTTGCCTATTAAAGATAAATGACGAGATTTCCATAAATTCAACTGTACTCTAATTTTATCAAGTGTTCTTTGCAATTGTAAAGAAAAAACATTGGGTGAATAAGCTATATCTACCCCAAGAATTGTCAAAGACTTCTCAAACTGGATATTCTCTAGTGAATGTTGATTATCTTTACAGGCTCCTATCCACATTGCCTTTGTTTTGAAAATATTGATAGAGAGTGATGATTCCTTTCGGAAATTCTGAAGTGTATTCAAAAGGTGTCTAAATGAAATATTGTCTGAAAGGAAAACCGTTATGTCGTCCGCATACAGCGACAATTTCAATTCTAAATTGTCCGATATTTTAAAACCATGTATTGTCTTGTTTTCACGAATATTTATAGCAAATGTCTCTATAGCTAAAACAAATAAATAAGGACTCAATGGGTCTCCCTGCCTAACACCTCTTTCAACGGGAAAATAACCCGATGACAGACCCCGATTCATTACCGCGCTTTCTAAATTGGTATATAAAACTTTAATAAAGTTACAAAATCCTTCTCCAAAATTGAATGATCGGAGGACGTTCAACAAAAAAGAATGGTCTAGTGAATCGAATGCCTTTTGGAAATCCAAACTTAATAATATTCCGGGAATATTTTTCAAGTCGGAAAAGAAAAGAGCATCTTTAAAGGGGAATCCAACCCAAATAAAAACTTGTTTTTATAAGGAAAAGAAAAATCAGACAAGTTGATAGGTGAAAGTCTCAACAATATTGGACAAACAACAAGAAAGTTATGAATTTGTAAAAGTTGTAAATATTGGTAATCACTATACCCATGGAGACTTCAAATTGGTCGCATATGGGATGTCATAGTGATGTAAGGCAAGGACTACTCTTCCATGTACTCCAATACATATTATGGCTAAAATGTCATTTTTCCTAAAAGTTTTATTTCAAATTATATTTTTCTTTCATGAGGACATAAAACAATATACTACCTGGGTTATATTTAGATTACTGCCCCAGTGGAATGGGTACTTAGGAGAAAACCACAAATCTCTGATAATAAAGTACATGGCCTATGGGAAAGTTGTCCTTGCCCCTTGTCATAATTTACTTACCCAGTTGCCAATTTGAAATCTACATAGTATTAGTGATCTCAATTTTGAAGCAGCTATAACTTTCTTATAGCTTGTCCGATTTCTTTCAAACTTTCACCATCCTGTTTAATCTATTTTTCTCCTTCCCAACACAACATTTTATGGCCAAGGCTGGATTCCCCTTTAACTGTCCTGACAGCTTCTCCAATAAATCTGTCCTTTATAAATGCTACCTGATCGGGGTGAATCAAATCAGGCAGAACTTTCTTTAATCTTTCTGCAAGAGCTTTAGAACCAATTTTCAAATCAACATTCACTAGAGTGATGGGTCGGTAATTTTCGATTAACATTTTGTCTTTCCCTTTCTTTGATATGAGTGTAATTAAACCTTGTCTTTGTGAACTAGAAAGTTGACCTTGTTGAAAACTGTAGTTAAGATTATCTACCAAAAGCTGTCCAATTTTACCCCAGAACTTGCGATAGAACTCAACCGTTAGACCGTCGTTTCCCGGTGACTTGTTTTTTGACATAAGTAATAAGGATGATGTACATTCCTCTAACGTTAACGGCAAGTCACATTTACTCTTGGAGTCCGAGGGTAACTTTGGAATATTTTCTTGTCCTAAGAATAAGGAGTTTTGCCTCGAGTCGACATTAGGCTTTTTATATAATTGTGTATAGAATGATTTTATTTCTGAATTAATATTTTTCATATCTGTAAGTATACAATCGCTTTATGCGCAAAGTTCTGTATTTTAGTTTGGTGTCCGGTAGGCGCCGATAATCTTCTACATTTTTTTTTGTTGCTTCACTTGGGCCCCAATTCCCATCCCATCCAGGAATCGACGTCCCTGATACAGATACAAAAAGGCAGATTCATTAGATATGTATGAACGGGTGAAAGGGGATTCGTATTGCTTGCAGCAATGTTATCATTCATAGGTTTTATAACAATTGGGAGGATAAATGTCCTTTAGGAATCACGATAATGAAATAAAAATTGAAAGAAATAATTGAATCGAAAGAAATGAATCAAATGTTATTAAAACGTATATCTTTCGAAAGTAATGTAGCCTATGACAATGGTTGACCACGACAATAAAGCTAATAAAGTCGAAGTAGTATGTGTATGTGTTTTGAAGAAAATAATGGTGCATGCTGGGAAATTAGCAGTGCCGGGACAATAAAAAAAAAATGAGTCGATAAGAGTGGAATAAATTCAAAGCCACAAGGCTATCGTACATATATACACCTCTTTATTTTATAAAACCTATGAATTTTATATCTTCATATACATGTATACACCTCTTAATTTTGCTATTTACTATGTATGTACATCCATCTACATATATAATTTCCGTGATTTTGATGTTTAAATCTCCTCGCCCGTTTCTTTTCTGCATATATGTATGTATATAAATATATATATATATTTTAAAATCACTGTCTCGTCTATATAGATCATACAACAATCTGCCTACCGTTGTGATTATTGTGGTTACAGTCTAACGCTAAGCCAAGTTTAGGTAGGGTCGTGCAATCACTAGGTCTGCCGGTAGTCCCCAATTGACGTGTAGCTTATCAGACAAGTTCCTCTCCTACTCCCAAATATCAGGAGACTAGTCGAACCCTTAGGAAGACTGATGTCTTTGCTTGCACTCTTTGTGCGTTGAGAGATATTTCAAGCTTTTCCACGTTTTGACTGGGATTTTAGTTTGCAGCTATTTTCGGAAAGGAGCTAAGATGCTTACAAGATGCAGTTCTGGGTGCTATTAAAATCAATCGCAGAACGTGTAATGGCCGATCAATTTAGCAGTTTCAACAGCATTTCGATCAACACATCCGCAATTAACCAATCAGCATTGTTTTTGGTGGAAGCAATTGGTAAGAGCTCGCATTGGTCAGTTTACTTCTGATATCATTATGATGGCATAACCGTACGCAGTACAGGGGGCAGGTGGGCAGTAATAATTGCCCCTCATAAATTTTAAAAACTTGCTCTATATCTCCTCGAAATTTTCACTAAATCTCCTCGAAATTTTCACTTAATTCACCATAAGTGTGCACGAAATCCTTTGATTTCACTTTTTATAACTAATGTAAAAGTTTCCCTCAATAAAAACTCGGTTGCTTCACTCCCTCACTTTTCAGTTTCTACCAAAAAAAAAAAAAAAAAAAAAAAATATGTGTCTTGCCCCTGGAAAAACATTTTGCTCTCGGCCATGGCTGATACAAGGAACCTATTGAAAGTTTGCAATATAGAAATGTTTGTATTAATTTTGTTACTATATCAAGTCTTTATAAAGCCTGACCCTGGTAAGGGATGTTAACGAGGATGTCTTGTGAAAATTGACGCGGGAGAGATTGTGATGCAGAGTGAGAAAGATCTATATCATGATCGAGACCACTGAGATGGGACTCTGGCCAACACATTCATATTGTTTTCAGCATCGATAAATAGAGAACGGGATAGATTTCTACGTCGATATCTTTTCTACAAACGCTTGAAATATAAGAATAAACATATTGTCATGATTGATGAGATGGCACATCATTTCGTGACTAGTGCCTTGTAATATAATCTAAACACGATTGAGCACAAATTTACCAAATATCGGGAAGAGGTGATATGCATGTTCTTTGATGAAACTTTTACCGCTGTAAAAAAATTAATAATAGACACATTCCATTGCAAGATTAGGTGCATTTGTTTTACATATTTGAGTTTTAAAATGGCAAGAATTTAAAGAGTACATGAACGTGCATAGTTCACACAATATTCATGCAGGCAACAAGCATATTTTTATTTTGAAATTTGAAATTTCAATCATACGAGAAAGGTAATCGCCACAACACCAACAATTATTGCTCCTTTGCTCTAATTGAAATAAGGACCAGTGGCCATGATACGTCTCTTCACAGTAAATTGTCAACTGTTTGTCTTTTTATGTGTCAGGGTGTGCAACGATTTGTTCTGGTATTGATTAAAGTTCTACACCACAGAACAGAAATATAGAAAATGAAAAGCAAAATTGTACCTATAATACTCATACAAATCTGGTTTAATTAAATAAATATATGACAAAGTCGAGAATGTCTCCCACTCGCCTTTCCTTATTCTCTATTCTTCCATTGTTTTCCTAATCTCAATAAAAGCGTACAAATTGAATTTACAAAACAAACAAACAGAGGTCGTCAATAATGTACACAATAGAATGAAATATCAATTTAAAATATTTACGAGGGGAACGAGCAAATTGCAAGTACCGATCACACGCTAATGTGCGATATGATTGAGTTGTTTATCAAAAGAAAAATCCTCATCGAATGATTTTCTCAATTTCTGTGTACCTTATAAAAGTATTATAAATGCATAATTTATAAGCTCTCGACTAAATCATTCAATGTTGCAATAATAGTTATTTCACATTCTCATCATATATTAAATGTCAAACAATAATGTGTAATATATGAGCAAAATTTATCTTAGGGCCTGGTCTATACAATATTACATAACAATGCATCCTCGACAACAAAATTATCTCATTCACTTTCCCCCCTGATATAGGCAATATGCATCAACTGTCCTCTTTTACATCTAGTTTTTATTTAAAAAAAATCACTTTATCATTTTCCTTTGTTATTGTTTTTGCAATTTTATCGAATCACTTGAACGTTTTCGCGTACTAGTAAGTGTTCAAGAGAGTAAGTGAAAGAGAGAGAGGGAGGGGGTGAACATTGATTTTCATGCTTATATATAATAGATGAAAACAACAAATGGGATTATGACAAATGTAGGAAGTGGTAGGAAGAAAAATATTGATATGTCTTGGAGTGATACCCAGACATACAGAAAGATCATAAAAGGGATAATAGATTATGTTTATATATATATAAATATATATATATATATATATATATATATATATATATATATATATACATATATATATATATATATATATATATACATATATATATATATATATATATATATATATATATATATATATAATAAACACAAGTTCACAAGGTTGACTGGAGGTTCATCAAATTTAATTGCAACTCTGAGTTTCACGCAACCTACGTGAGGTGCGATCTTCAGGCAACTGATAAAACTTTTCAATACCATTGAACAATGCATGTCGCGATCGCGCGAAGCGCGTTACACCAAACACGCACATACTGTGCGCAGGAAACTAGGTAACCAGTGCGCGCTGAGGTTTTTATAATTTGAATGTTTTTCAAATGTTTTTCAAATAATCGATACTCCGCGATGGGTGGTTGATCGATTAATCGATAATAAGATGAGATGCCAGAGTTGCAATTAAATTTGATGAACCTCCAGTCAACCTTGTGAACTTGTGTTTATTATTCAAAGCTCTTCCTGTGAAGGACATCGAGCACTCTATACAAGGATAGTATTCCCGAAGTATATATATATATATATATATATATATATATATTTATATATTTATATATATTTATATGCAGAAAAGAAATTGACGGGGTAATTTAAACATCAAAATCACGAAAATTATACATGTAGGTGGATGTACATCCATAGTAAGTAGCAAACTGAAGAGGTGGGAAGGGAAAGAGAAAAGGAGAATTGGGAAGAAAAAAAAAGAAAGAAAGAAAGAAATGAAGGAAGGAAGAAAGAAAGAAAGTTAGTAAGAAAGAAAGAAAGAAAGAAAGAAAGAAAGAAAGAAAGAAAGAAAGAAAGAAAGAAAAAAAGAAAGAAAGAAAGAAAGAAAGAAAGAAAGAAAGAAAGAAAGAAAGAAAGAAAGAAAGAAAGAAAGAAAGAAAGAAAGAAAGAAAGAAAGAAAGAAAGAAAGAAATTAAAAGAAAGAAAGAAAGGAAGAAAGGAAGTAAGAAAGAAATAAAGAAGAAAGAGAAAGAAAGAGAGAGATATATTGTAATATGGAAGCGGAGTGATACTGAAGTACAGATATTGGTAATATCCGTTTACCATTCAGAACGCGATTGTAAACCAGGAACACACGTTTAAGGCATCCAGGAAGCGTTGATCTACTGATAACTTTGAACTTTTCTCTCTCCTCAATGAAAATTTAAGTGGAAAGGAAAATCTTATTATAAATGTTTAAGTAACATGGATTATCACTTTATGCTTTTGCCTGTTATGCCCAATTAGGTTTACGCCAAAATCGATAAAGGCGGGCGAAAACAGTGTCCGGAGGTTAACATTAGCTGAATAGTATGGTGTATACTCGCATTTGAACGTGGTATATTAATTATCATGCTCTCTTGCGTTGGAGCCCCCCCCCCCCGCAAATCTAGATTTTGGTAAAATGGAATAACCTTATTGTCAAATTGACATTGTGTTTCTACATAGTTAGGTAGTAAGAAGACACAATACAGAAAAAATTGTAACATTTATGTTTTTTGTCCAGTAGAAAAATGAATGTATTTGGGCAATAATCGGAAAATATGACCCCCAAAAAAAGATTAAACAGATTCTGGATGGGTATAGTCAATAGTCGAGCTAGGAAAAATAGGTTGGCTTGCTAGTTCATATCATTACGCTTAGGACTGCTGGTCCAATCAACTTTTGAAAAGAGGAAGAATTCCATACAGTATTAAGCAGAACTAACCTTTATTTTCTTGAGTTAATCCAAGACGTAGCGAGGAGACCATAATCGAAACAAGGAATATTCGTTGACATGTCATGATTTCCATTCGATGATGCTGAAAGTTAGTTAAACTTTTACAATTAGTTTAATTCTTTTTTTTTTGTTCTTTGATGTGTCATTCCACGATGAACATTAACAATTAAACTGCGCTCAGAAAAGGTCCGTCCTGCCACAAAGGATGAAACGATTTGAGGTAATTTTCTAGGTGGCCGGTAAATACCTCTCCTCCAATTATTTCCAAATAATATGGGATGATCCTTGCAATACTGGTTCGAAGTTTAGTAGCTATGAATACTAAATCCATATGATCCTTGTACAACGTTCATTTCTTAACACCGATGGCCACATTCAAGAGCGCAACAAAAAGGAATGCTGAATCCTTACAGTTTTGAGAGGTACGTCATTTTGCTGTTATAGTGCTTGAATAAATAAATCACGCGACAAATATACATATAAGAGTGACAGATATCATTAAGTTAGCTGAACAATTAACAACCAATATTGAATCACCAATGGAGAATTCAATTCAATTGGTCTTAACGGTTAGCCTCGCTCGACTGAGTTTACAAGCTTTTATAAATTTAAAACCACCTCCGTCTCTTCTGTTCAACAACCTACTCGTCATGCTCGTCAAAGAATGACGTTTGTTTTTGTTGTTTTGCAAGGCATGTGCGGTTTAGGAAGTCGGTGGGAGTTTGGTTGTATCGAATGTGCGCATGCGCTAACAACTAATTTGCGTCCTTCGCTTCAAGACCTTGAGGGGAAACAAAAGTGTAATATTTGTTCACATGCAACTGACATATGACTGAGTTGTTTCAAATAAACTGAATCTAACTATAAAACAATAACTTATAAATCTACTACACAGTAAACACTATTTACAATTTTATACAATGCCGTTAACGGTAATTATATACCTTACAGTATAATTAAATGTTTTTAAAGTTTGAACAACCATGAAAACATATTAAAAAACAATTTCTTAGCAGAAGAATATATTACTATCTATTCATAGCAATTTGAATACTCATGTATTTGGTGCACTAATAAAATTACGGTGACTCTAAATTTACTCCTGCGTAAATTCATCCGGGCTTTGTTTCGTCTAAGATATAGGGTTAGGGTTGCAATAGGGATTTATGTTAGGTTTAGGGAAATTAGGGTTAGGTTTATGATTGGGTAGTGTTAAACCCGGGGTTCAAGCCCGGGGTTCAAGTTGTTATGAATTGTCATCGGAGCAAATGTCATGGAACCCTAATAATAGGCGGGAACTTTGTAACAACTATTACCGCGGACAAGTTAAGCTGAGAATACAAATTATGGTTAAAGGGATTGGACGAATGTATCAATAATCGCGAAAGACAAATAATAAGGTAGGCCTACAGGAATAGTAAAACTCACGTGTTTCTCGTCTCGTGTTATCAATGGGATTGTATCTGATCCTTACCTTTCCCAATGTGTTAGACAGTATACACATAATATTAAAACATTGATGGAAAAATTATAAAATGAAAAATTGTCCTAAAAATAAAACAAGGCCAACACTTAGTTGAAGGTAGGCTTTCAATATGTTTGCTCACAAATTTTTGAGAAAAAAAACTTCCTTCTGACGTACCCATTTGCCTCCTCACCTGGGTCGAGTGCAGCACAGTGAGAATCAATTTCTTGGTGAAAGGAAATACTTACTGTCATGGCTGTCTGGGATTTGAACTCGCGACCCTCTTTTAGTATAAACAGGGACCTACAAACTCAGTATCACAACCCCCCCCCCCCCCGGAGTTGGCCATTGACCTTTCGTTTTTTTTTTCCTTTTGTATAGTTCTTATTTCAATGAAATCAAAATCACTCATCGTAATGACGGAATCAAAACCGAAATTTACAAAAAATTTCAATAGGTCTGTTTTAGGTCCCTGGCCAGATTTCCGTGTTTGTTTCCTGTGAACGAAATGTGATATATGCCTGCACGTTTCTAAAAGAAGTCAAACCTGCAGGTCATTTTCATGACAATGATAATAATAATTAAAATAATGATTATCATTATTATAACTATCATTATTATCATTATAGTAGTATTTAATTGTTATTATCTTTATTACTACTGTTTTTCAAAATCTTCCTAATGTTGATGTCCTGTTGTGTACATATTGCACTATAAATATAGAAAACAGGATCATGATAATTGGGTTTCTTTGCGTGACCAAGTACAATGGGAAATAAGAAAGTCAAAAGTAAAGTATTATGCGCAAACCGTACATGATCTTAAGAATTCACAGCCCGGAAAATGGCACAAACACATAAAGAAATTGTGTAAGTTAAGTACTAAAAAAGTTGACATCCCTGGTTCTGACGATGACCCTGTTGATACGGCAGTCTCCATTAAAGAGAAATTCCAGTATTTGCAGTAAACACTGATTTCATGAGAAAGTCTGTAAAACAAGGCTTAATTGTCAGTATATCATCGAGGATCTAGATCTGGTACAGTTACATAAACTGAACTTTGTGAAATCTTGAAATCTACGCTGAAAAATGTTCACACTGAAGATCACCAACACAGATAGGCACACGTGGGACAGTGTATTATTATTGCTAAAATAAAGACCCGACGGAAGTGACCGAATCCGCGCTTATTTTGCTTATTTCTCAGCAATTACACAATTTCTTCCAGAATCCTTTGGCACATATTTTTTATTCATACAAACAGACACTTAGGTGGTCATTATATTAGATTCTGTAAAAAGTCATTTTAGATCGTTACCAAAACTGGAATTTATCTTTAATACCCACTTTGCTGCAATTTGTAACCTATTACCTCCCCTTGACTTAAACCTTCTTCCAGCTTATTTACCTGCAGATTCCCCTCCACCAATTATTTACCAGGGGCAGGTTCTATCTGCTCTGAGGAAACTAAAGGCAAACAAAGCATCCCATTTCAATGATTTACCAATTCGTCTAGTCAAAGAGTTTGCAGTGGAACTTGCTGAACCGCTAACATATATATTCAATCAGTGCCTGCAGGAAGGCACTTTCCCGAATGACTGGAAAACGTCATGTATAACCCCCATACCGAAAGAGAAAGTGATAAATTCCTATGATCAGCTGAGACCGATATCCCTTACCCCGTTATTTTCGAGAACACTTGAGTCATTTGTGGCAAAGTGGGTAGTAGAAGATATATCAACCCATATTGATAAGAGACAATTTGGAAATGTGAAGGGCTGCTCTACTGCACACTATCTTGTTCACTTACTAAAATTTGTCCTTGAAGGCCTTGACAAATCTGGCCATTACGCCTATTTAACTCCTATTGATTTTACCAAGGCCTTCGACAGAGTAAATCATTCCATTGTAATACGAAAGCTTATTCTTTTAAATGTTCGTAGGTCGATCATTCCAATTATTTGCAGTTTTCTGACTAATCGAACCCAGTGTACCAAGGTTAATAAGTGTTACTCCCCTCTGGTAGAAGTATCCTGTGGGGTACCGCAGGGTACCAAGTTAGGTCCCGTTTTATTTCTTATACTTGTAAATGATGCTGTATACGAGTGGGATTCCAGATGGAAGTACGTTGACGATTTAACATTGGGAGAAATAGTTAAACGTAACGGAAATCCCTCTTTACAATCGTCACTTGATTGTCTCTCAAAATGGTGTACTGATAATGATGTTCTCCCCAAACCATCTAAATGTAACCTTATGCCAATATCCTTCCTCAGAAACTGTGTACCCCGTATTGATTTCCACCTTAACTTAACCCCACTCAATGTTGTCGAAAGTATCAAACTTCTAGGAGTTACACTTCAAAACGATCTCAAATGGAACCTACACATTGAAGAAATCGTTTCCAAAGCATCACGTAGGTTGTACACCCTCTGTATTCTAAGGAGATCGAAGGCAAGTTTGGCTGATATGGTGACTGTATACACTACATATATTAGGCCAATTCTCGAATATGCTTCCCCTGTCTGGCACACTTCTATCACAATCAAAGAATCTGATAAACTGGAATTTGTTCAAAAGCGGGCACTCAAAATAATTGTAGGATATGACATTCATTACTCTGATGCTCTGGTAATTAGCAAACTCACTTCACTATCTTCCAGAAGGGATTCACTTTTATTAAACTTTGGACAGAAATTGATGAACTCTGATCATCATAAACACCTACTTCCAACACCAAGGTCCATTTCTTGTACTAGACAATTACGCAACATGACTGGTTTCCCCACAATCAAATGCAATACTGAAAGATACCGTAAATCCACCATTCCTCACCTTGCAAAGATTTTGAAGTAGTTTTCCGCAATTCCTGTATTTTGATTATATAGCCATTCCTTGTCACCATTTCAGCCCACAATCCTTCTGTCTCCTTTTTTTTGTTGTTGTTGTTAGTGTTGTTACAATGTAAACTTACTCTCTTACCTTACCTTTTCTCCCTCTTTCCTCTTTTTTTCCCTTTCCTATAGTACTATTTTCCTTACCTATTTGAGTCCTATCCCTTACACTTTTCTCTTTTTATTTTCTTGTCTGTCCCTCTTTCTTTCTTTACATCTTTTCTTTAGCTTTCTATCGGTTTTTTGTAGGTTAGGCCTACGTACATGGAAAATTTGAAATGATTACAGTTATTGTCTTGCTAAAATGTATTATACTAGTTGTTCTTATGTTGAATCTATTTATATATATAAATCATTTTGTATCTCATAAAGGATATTCATATCTTTATGTAGTGTCAATCATAATTGACAGTACTTTGGCTTCTATGTTCTCCATGTCACTCTCCACTTCTTCACCACTTTCTGTTTTTCTCTCTACCTCACTCAATGTTCTCTTTCTATTTGGAGGACATACTCCCTTTCTCCCTCTCTTTCTTTCCATTACTCTCATTTCTATCTCTCTTCTTCTTCTCTCTCCCTCCTCCCCTTTGCTTATTTCTCTCTTTCTCAAATTTTTATTTATGAGATACATCTTTTAACTGGAGATATGTTTTGACGTAGAATACTGTAATTACGTTTTTATTCATTTGCTTTGTTATATTTGTATATTCTACTTCATGAAATTTTGTAAATTGACCCTTTCAGCTTGTGCTGCTGGTCAATTTTTATGTGCATATATACCAATAAATAAAATATAACTGGTCTTGTAGCTTCCATATAAAGGCAAATTTTAACAGTGGCTCAAATTTCCGATTTAAAGGTAAAATAAATGATCTCCACCACATAATGTAATGGTCAGTAATTATCGGTTACTAGAACCTGTTGTAAAATTTACCATGGTAACCGTGACAATTATTGTTGTTTGACATTGGACCTGTCGATTCTATTTCGTATCCAGGTTACGAATTGAAATAAAGTGATACAATGTGACAATAAATCGGTTTGTATTATATTTCCAGATGTTAATATGACGTCAATGTGACATTCTTTCTTCCTCTTTTAAGTTGCATTTACCTAGACTGTTAAAAATAGTTAAACAACGCTGTTTACTATGTGAATCGCACAGTTGATGTTTAAACATTTTAAGCAAGTATTTTAAATCTTAAACAACAAAGTTTAAATTTAAATATTTAATTATCAATAATTTAAGCATGTTTTTTTTTTCAAGATTTTAAACACTTGTTAAAACTGTGTACACAACTACTGTGCGATTCACATAGTAAACAGCGTTGTTTAAATTATTTTTTAATAGTGTAGTCTGAAAGTTACGTTTCGGTTTAGGCAGGGTGATAGGCAGATGAAGATGCCATGATATGTAAAATAATGGTATACTTAATCCACCACAGGCAATACTCACTACTTGATATTGACCATTTTCTTTCTATCTTTCAATCTCTACATTTCTCCAAGCATACGTCGACAGGAGCATGCGCGGCTATTTCATGAGATTTTTTCTTACCTCCTTACCTCCCCCGTTGCTTATCATGCTCATAGGTTTAAAGTATTATACTAAAAAAAATTCTCTTATTTGTTCTTGGTCGTGATTTTTTGTTGGGGGGGGGGGGGGGGCAACAGCCCATCCCTACACCACTGTCCATTCACCTCACCTGTGTTGAGTGCAGCACAGTGTGGGTAAATTTCTTGCTGAAGGAAAACACACCATGGCTAGGAACCGAACCGATGTCCCTCAGATTGGAAGACAAGAGTCATAGCCACTTTACCACGACGCCCAAACAAGTGATATTTAGCGATCATACCCAATATACAGTATTCTCTATTCACTACAATCACTTTATAGTGAACACGGCATATTCGAGACATGCCAAAGCGATCTTTTTTTGCACCCAGCTTTATTTCATTTCATTTCATTTCGTTTATTTCCATTTTCAACAATTACAGTTTGTTTTGTACATTTTGACATATAAATAACAAAACATGTTTCAAGTATCCCTGTACAAAAATTATATTCAAGATTATTACATATCAGGTTGGAAATGGAGGAGGCTGCTAAAAAGCGGAGCTTGTAAAGTGCAGCCTTCTAATAAATATTCTTGTAGTTACATAGCATATAAAAGCATATAAAAATATCGTAACTATAAAACATTCAGCATATAAAGCTACAATAATGATTATTTTTCTGGAAACGTATAGCATAAGGAGGGGCGGGTTGAACAAAAAAGGAAATGGGTGATCGAAACAATTCGGTGACGGGATGACAGACTCAAGTCTATATCAACATGTCGAATGACGTCACAATGGAGACAAAGTGATGTCAATATGAAGGGCATGTTAAACCGTCATTGTCATGATTTTGTAAAGCCTATCGTGACGCCACACACCCCCATCATGCCCATCTATCAATCGACTTTAAAAAAAATACACGCGTTGGCATGGTTGGTATCAATAATACGTATTTCATTCTCTTTCATTTGAAGTGTGATACATTCAAGAATATCAAATGCATTACCCAAAGACAGAAGTGCCCTGCTGGGAAGCGAACCGTGGACTTTCTTGATTAGTTGATGTGTAGCCACATTACACCACTCGGTCATACCACCTCTTTACTCTACCGAGAAAAAAAAACCCGCCCAATCGGTTGAAATTGCGAGTGGCCGTCCGAGTAAAACACAAAGAGAAAAGGGAATTGAAGTTTTTCAAGAAATCAAATAATAATTGCACGGTTTGCACTCGGTTTTGTTAATGGAATCTGACAAAATGTTGATAAAAAACTGTCAAAATTTTAGGTTTGCCCATATCTTCCCAAACTTTTAATAATCTGTTCAACCTAAATGACCTGGTCACTTTTAGTTACCCATTAAACTAGTGGCAATACACATGATACACGTCGCCACCTAAGGCTACAGTGCGCCTGTGTATATATTTTTTTAATACTTATTTTGCAATGGAAAGCTTCATTAACTAATTGGCCGTTTGCTGTGACTCCATCCTTCAAAATTTCTTGATAATACAGTAAATGAGAAAACTTTGATCACGAAAAGACAGTTTTGGTACCCTGATCAACTGCTCT
Source organism: Lytechinus pictus (assembly GCF_037042905.1). Taxonomy (NCBI): domain Eukaryota; kingdom Metazoa; phylum Echinodermata; class Echinoidea; order Temnopleuroida; family Toxopneustidae; genus Lytechinus; species Lytechinus pictus. The sequence continues at coordinate 2,813,757 of NC_087261.1, forward strand.
GTCGCAAAAAGGCGTAGTTGCTATTCTGACTCGATGATGCATTGGATAGATATTTACAGGTAAAATTATTGTGCAATGTGTTGGCAGAAGAAAGCCCTGATGACAGGTAATCCAAGAGTAGCCTTCTTGAACATTTTCATTGTTTTAAATGTTAAAGGTCAAGTCCACCCCAGAAAAAAAGGTGTTGATTTGAATCAATTATATAGAGAAAATTCATTGAACAAGCATAACGCTGTAAATTTCATCAAAATCGGAAAGTTTAGGACATTTTTAAGTTTCGCTTATTTTTTCACAAAAGAGTGACATGCAAATGAGAGAGTTGATGATGTCCTCTCACTCACTACTTATTTGGTCTTTTATTGTTTGGATTGAACAATTTTTGTGAAATTAAACAAAACTTTGAGATATCATAACTTTCTTATTTTACACCCGATTTTGGTCAAATTTTCAGTTTAGTGCTTGTTATTTTATGCAAATCATTTTTCCCCTGGGTTGGACTTCAGCCGCCGTCACTGGAAGCTAAGGTTACTGCACACGTCAGAGAGTAAAAACCTTTGTTAATGTATTGCCGGGATAATACATGTAGGAGTGGGAGAAGGTCACGGGTGCGTAGTAGCACATCTTTTACTTTATTCTTTTAATAACATGAATAAGGCGAACACTTAGTATGCAAGAATTTTGTGAATTTTTCCTTTCCCATGTGCTACCTCTATCATTGTCTATACAGAATAACGATTACCTTTTTGTTATAATTTCTTTTTTATTGACGTGACTTGATCATGCGGCCCATCCTTCCGAAGTTATATAGAATAACACATCCGCCTTAAAGTTTGTCTCTTATGAATAACCTACTACCTAATATATCCCTTAATCATTTCCCTGATCTGCCGATGTCAGAGGCAAAGGAAATGGAGAGTAGAACGGTAAATAAGTGGTATAAGTATACGGAGGATGAGAGGTGGGTAGCATTATTCCCACTCGCTTTATAAACATGACGGTGTTTGTTACAAGATGAGTATGCCTAACAAACTCCTGTTCATTAGACGAGCGTTTTTCTAACCGAATTCAATCTGGAAGTCACAAGTCGTACGTTTTCTCAGGGATATTCATCCCTGAATTGGAACACCGAATAAATAACTGTTTATTTTACAAAGGCTTGTCAACGAATTGATTATGGATTGTTTTAATTACAAGAGAGTCGATTGGATGTTTTTCTTGTTTACAATAATGATTCCACTTGAAGGTCAGGCGTGTAGTACAACAACCGGAATAACATCGCCATGGGAATGTGGTAAGAAAATAAAACAATATACATACAAAATCAATTATATTGTTTCTATTCAAAACCGCATTGAATAATTTGAATTATATTATCGCGATCGTGCCGTAATATAGGGCGTGATTCACGAAAGTGGGTTAGCTTTACCTACAGGTTATATAAATCAGTTGAAGACCGTTTC